>NC_067143.1:64153061-64491990 GCF_903995435.1 Acomys russatus | reverse complement strand
TCTACACCACCATCATCCAACCTGAGGGGGGCCTGGGCAACTCCAGATGCATTTTTAGCAAAACACATTGTGGCATTTGAGCCTCTAGAATGGTGGTTCTCAAGCTCCCTAGGGGTGCAACCCTTAAATACAGCCCCTCATGTTGCGGTGACCTCTCAACCATGAAATTATTTCATTGCTGCTTCATAATGGAACCTTGCTACTGTTATAAATCATAATGTAAATATATGACATATAGGCTATCTGAGGTGCGGCCCCTGTGAAAGGTCATTTGAGCCCCCCCAAGGGGGTCATGACCCGTAGATTAAGAACCGCTGCTCTAGAGCAATCTAGGCTAGAAGAATGCCCAGAGCAGAGAAGGACCACACTGGGGTATGTGTGATATAGATGTGGGTGGGCCCGGGCTTGCTAAAGAATAAATTCATCACACAGGCTGTGGCATTAGTGATTTTTTTGAATACAGTGCCCTAGGTAATGGTGAGCAAAAGCATTACAGGGTGTGCTTGGGATTTGTCTGAATTAAAATGAAAGCAAGCATCAGAAAAAGAATGTCTCTAATGGTTTTGAAACATAAAAGAGTCATTCTCCCACCATGCCTACCCTTCATGTACCAGACATGCCTAAAAGTTTGCCTAAGAAAGACTGCTTCAAATCCGGGAGCAGAACTTCAAGTTTCCAAGGGCAAGAAAACCTTCCCACAGAGTGCTGGGTAAGAAGTACTTTCCATGTGTGACTCAGGTGCTTGTAACTGCTTAACTGTTGGACCAAGAGTGAGCCATAGGCACTAAGTGAGCCTCTGCATGTGTTTCAATACAAATGTATTTAAAGGCACAAGCAAGAGGGCAAACTGGGCCTGTATTGGCCCAAACCAGTCCCTACCCACCATTCCCCACAATATTGTCTGGACCTAATGATGCATAAGATTCAGAGACAACAGTGATTCGTTTTGCCCAAGAGAGGGTTCTGGGATAGTTTAATAAGAATGAGTATTAGGGTCAGAGGTGAATGTAGGTCTTCTCCTTGAACTTGACTGCTCAAGCAATCGTTCTGCAAGCCAGGATGAAAGAGAAGCAGGTAAACAGAGGTAGAGCCAAGGATATTTTGCAGAAAACAACCTGAAGGGCTGATGTAAGCGTGCCATAGCCTTGCTTCACGTAGGACTTTATAATAATGAAAGCAAATAAGTTCCTATCTTGTAAGTCAGTTTGAGTTAGATTCGGCAGTGCTTCAAACCCAAGTATAATGACTATATAGTTTGTACAAAACATGAACTAATGGAAGTTAAGGAACACAGTGCCACGCCACAGCTGAAACAAAACAGTACATCCCCACCAATGTGTCTGCTTTTGGTGCAACTCTGACCAGCAAGAAATATTCTCAGGCCTCTAATTACCCCTGGCTTGGTCCCCACAGGTCCGAAGCGTCTCCCTGTCACCTAAGCTCAGAAAGCACACATTGAACACCACCAGCTGAAGTGACCTTGCCCAGAACTTTTATTATTTCAGGGGACATCTCTGAGAAAGAGACTCCAGTTGGATCACAAGGGTTCTGGAATTCTTTCTATCTCTAAGTTCTTACTATGAGAGTCTGTCTGCTCCTGGGATGCTAACGTAGACATGTTGGGTGAAGCAGGCATCGGAAAGTGTGTACCCACGATGGCCCATGCAGGTAAGAACGCAAGGAACATCTTATATTTGGCAGGCTGAAATTGAATTTGTTTCCTTACACAAAACTGATATGAATTCCATGAAGAGATTAGAAACGAGTACAAGAAAAAAAAAGAAAAGCACAAGATATTTTTTAGACAAATATTGTGAAAATTTGGTATGCATACATTCAGGACTCTCCCCTCTGTCTCTGTCTCTCTCTCTGACACACACACACACACACACACACACACACACACACACACACACACAGTTAAATACACAGAAATCATCGTATCTTTATTATGCTGTAACCTGTTGAACTACCTTAAAAAATGTAATGATCATGTAATGGTCATAGCCATAACCTGTTGAGCCACCTTAAAAAATGTAATGATCATGTAATGGTCATAGCTCCCTGCCAATAAATATTCCCCCATAATGAACTATTTTAATAGCCAGAAAGAATTTCTATGGCATAGATATACCAAAATTTATTCCACTAATCTCCTTCTGTTGGAAATTTAGATTTATCTAATCTGCTATTTTAATAGCACGATGAACATTATTGTAGAGCGGTCTCTCACATTTGCATTATTATGTCCTTAGGATTTACTTTTGGAAATGGAATCACTAATTCAAAGGATATAAACATTTTTAAGTTGTTGGATGCATTTTATGCAAATTATCCAGAAAGTTTATGCAAATGTAAGCACCCTTTCCCCGCTGGTACCGGACCTCTTGTCACTATCAGGCATTGTTATGTTTTATAATTTCAGTAAGGCAGAGGGAATGGGCTGACAAGGGACTTTTGAGTCAGGAGAGGATATCCTGAATTTTAATTTCTCTGTGGGAAATCTTCCTGGCTTGATTTGTGATTAGGCTTGTGGGGAGAGGGGCGCCAGGATCACCTAACTGCTTGCCTGTAACTGTAGGTAACTGCATGATCGGTTGTTTTCTCGTTCAAGATTCACACACAGAGGAAGCCAGGCGTGAGAAGGCTCACACAGGCCATGCCAGCACTTGGGAGGCTGAGGCGGGAAGACTGGAATAACACAGTGCACTGTGTATCAGCCTGGCTATGGGGCAGGCAGCCATAACTTAGCGTCATGTGACAAAGAAGAAAGGATGCTGACCTGGACAGGGAGCCAGAGATAAATGAATAGCGAAGACAATTCTCCATTTTCACACCTGTGTGCCCCTTCTAATTCTTGAATGTTCAGTCTTTTCTGATCAGCGACTTCTTTGTGACAGAATGAATCAATAGTCAACCAGCAACTTTTCACCTCTGCAAGGATGCTTTCGCATTCGGTCACCTTCCCTGTCCCTGGTTCATGCAATCACTGTACTATTCATTGTTACTTTGGAATACAGTCCTACTCACAAAAATACAGCTTCTGCCGTGGCTCTTAAAGAAGCAGTTCTTCAAAAATTCAATAACTAGGGGCTGGAGCCATGGCTCAGCAGTAAAAAAAAAAACACCTTATATTCTTACAGAATGCCCAGCTTTGCTTCCCAGCACCCACATGTCAGCTCAACCATCCATAACTATTCCTGGGAGATCCCGCGCCCTCTTCTGGCCTCCATGTGCACTGCACACATGTGGTGTACATACATAAATGTATGCCAAACCTATACAGATATAATATAAATAATTTTAAATGGTTTTAGTTACTGTAAAGAATTAGATTCCATGAACAGCTTTGAATGTGGCTTGGGTTTGGGAGGCAGCTGCTTCTCTCCTTTTGAGGCACTAATGAGATTGGTTCACACCTGAGTTGTATCTAGATGAGCTTTAGGAGCAAAAGCTCAGTTAAGCCACACTTATACCCATTCAATAGCAGAGAGACAAAGGGTAATGACTCATAATTAAAATGTTCTAAGCCAAAGTCTTCTAAAGAAATCAATGCTACTAGACAGCACTGCCCTATTGCATTGCTGCTGCCACTGGACACTGGGTACCAGTGATTCCCCAGTCGGGTGCAGTCCCCAGCTGTTGTCTCCCCTGCATTGCTGAGACTCAGATTATTTAAACTGAGTGCAATAGACAAGTCAATCTCATCCCATCTCATCCCGGCTGCCTGGAAACAGTGGGAAGAAGTAGTTACCCAGAATCATGAAATTGCCTGAATTCACTGTGCATTTTCTTTTTGAACATAAAGAGAGAGCCCTGGAGTTTTATAGAGGCCAGCTGCTGAGAGACCACACTGCTGCCATCTAAAAGTCTGTGGTGCGCAGGTCTTCATGGATACCATGATGAGAACGCAGCCTCACACTGCTCCCATCCACCTCCTGTTATGGTAACAGAAAGTTGCTCCCTGTCAAGACTTACATCCAAGTTTTCCTTTAGTCGGAATGTGTTGGGATGCAGGGAAATCCCTAATAACAAAAATAAGATAGATGGATGTGATATTAAATAATGATTAGCAGTTGGGACAATATACGTATACACTGTTTCTCGGTCCAGGAATAAGCATGAGGCTAGGAAGGGACCACAGAGGATGTGCCAAAAGATTCAGCATTACTCAGGAAGGGAGACAGTACAACTGCTCAGAGATTTTAGCTGGGTTCTCATGCCTCCCAGGGAGGATGTCCCAGAAGGGTTTCAATTCCATTTGTAAGTTAATTCTTATGAAGAGATATGAGGTGTTTACATGCAATTAGACGTTTAATAATAGCTAGAGAAAAGGTGAGACGGTATCTTTTGATTTAGACTTGGTGCTCTTGATTTGGGGTCAGACACTGTGGTTACTTCAGAGGCAAGTTCAGCAAGTCTCCCCTCTGGGCTTGAAATAAGGGACCTATGGCTTAAAAATCCTTTAACTCAAAATAATTGCAGCCCATCCAGTCCTCTAATTCCTGAGGAAAATGCCATATATTCATAAAATGGAACAAAATCTTTCTTGGAATAACCAAAAAAAAAAAAAAAAAAAAAAAAAAAAAGATTTAATCCTATTAATCATTTGGAATATGGTCATGATGTACACGTGAAATTTTAATGAGGCAAAACTATAGAACTTACCAAGTTGTCAGGCAGGCAATCACATTTCTTTATGAGAAGCAAAGACAAAATGCAATTTTCATCTACTGTGACTGACTTCTCAGCCTCAAAGAGAGAGGAGACTGTATCTGCTAAAGTTCGCTTTGATTCTAAGAAAATAAAGTGTTTTCCCCAGTCTCTCACATAAGCTGATACTTCCCTCCCACCAGATGTATAGGATGTATGGGAGGCATGGGATGTATGGGAGGTATAGGAGATATGGAGGGTATAGGAGGTATAGGAGGTATGGGAGGTATGGGACGTATAGGAGGTGTAGGAGGTATGGAAGGTATAGGAGGTATGGGAGGTATGGGAGGTATGGGAGGTATGGGAGGTATAGGAGGTATGGGAGGTATGGGAGGTATAGGAGGTATAGGAGGTATGGGAGGCATGGGAGGCATGGGAGGCATGGGAGGCATGGGAGGTATGGGAGGTATAGGAGGTATGGGAGGTATGGAAGGTATGGGAGGTATGGAAGGTATGGGAGGTATGGGAGGTATAGGAGGTATGGAAGGTATAGGAGGTATGGGAGGTATGGGAGGTATGGGAGGTATAGGAGGTATGGAAGGTATAGGAGGTATAGGAGGTATAGGAGGTATGAGAGGTATGGGAGGTATGGGAGGTATAGGAGGTATGGAAGGTATAGGAGGTATAGGAGGTATAGGAGGTATGAGAGGTATGGAAGGTATGGGAGGTATGGGAGGTATGGGAGATATGGAAGGTATGGGAGGTATAGGAGGTATGGAAGGTATAGGAGGTATAGGAGGCATGGGAGGTATGGGAGGTATGAGAGGCATGGGAGGTATGGGAGGTATAGGAGGTATAGGAGGTATGGGAGGCATGGGAGGCATGGGAGGCATGGGAGGCATGGGAGGTATGGGAGGTATAGGAGGTATGGGAGGTATGGGAGGTATAGGAGGTATGGGAGGCATGGGAGGTATGGGAGGTATGGGAGGTATAGGAGGTATAGGAGGTATGGGAGGCATGGGAGGCATGGGAGGCTGGGAGGCATGGGAGGTATAGGAGGTATGGGAGGTATGGGAGGTATGGGAGGTATGGGAGGCATGGGAGGTATGGGAGGCATGGGAGGTATGGGAGGTATGGGAGGTATAGGAGGCATGGGAGGTATGGGAGGTATGGGAGGTATGGGAGGTATGGAAGGTATAGGAGGCATGGGAGGCATGGGAGGTATGGAAGGTATAGGAGGCATGGGAGGTATGGGAGGTATGGGAGGTATGGAAGGTATAGGAGGCATGGGAGGCATGGGAGGTATGGGAGGTATGGAAGGTATAGGAGGCATGGGAGGCATGGGAGGTATGGGAGGTATGGGAGGTATGGAAGGTATGGAAGGTATGGGAGGTATGGGAGGTATGGGAGGTATGGGAGGTATGGGAGGTATGGAAGGTATAGGAGGCATGGGAGGCATGGGAGGTATGGGAGGTATGGGAGGTATGGAAGGTATGGGAGGTATGGGAGGTATGGGAGGTATAGGATGCTCCCACACACATACTATGCAGCTTTGGAGTGAACATCAATGCAGTGGTCTCTAATTCACATCACTTTGGTCACTACCTAAAAAGAGCTTCAGGACTCCTCCTCTCCCCATCCCCAAGTAACATTTGAGCCTCAGAAAACCGCCTCCCAGTTTAGACATCCATTGTAAATGGGAAGTTGCTACAGCCTCTTCTAAGTGTCTGTAACACAAGGGATGCTGGTTAATTTAAACTGTCATCTTGAAACAACCCAGAACCACCTGGAAGTAGGGCCTTCATGAGGGATCAGGTTGATTCCTGAGGGTGTGTCTGTAGGGGATTACACTGACTGTTAACTGAGGTAAGAAGCCCTCCACTCCAGGATGTGGCCAGCACCATTATGCAGGCGGGGTCCTGGAGTGGCCACTAAGAGAACAAGCGAGCAAACATCCATGTGTTTATTCTAGCTCTGCTTTTGACTGCAGATATGGTGCTTTAAGTGTTTGCTGGACTTTCCTACCATAGTGGACTGTAATCTGAGATCGCTAGACAACAAAACCCTTTCTTCCCTAAGCTGCTTTTTGCCAGGAAATTTTGTTGCAGCAACAGAAATGAAACTATAGCAGAAAGTGGAGCTGTTGCTGTGGGGAACTTTACCACACCATCCTTTTAAAGGACCAGGCAAGACTTTGCTCTGGAACTTTGGGCTTGAAAAGCCATCAAGTGCTCAGAGCTTAGCGAGTTGTTTAGTGGGAGCTTGGAAGGTCATGCTGAGAAGAGTGGGGAGAGCAGAGACCAGAATCATGTCTCAGAAGAGAGTAAAAACTTTGCTGAGAACCAGACTTGGAGCTACTTGTGTGGTTTTGGCTGTATGCTCATCAAGCTGGGGCTGAGGAATGGACTGTTTAATGAGACATCAACACCACTGAAATGAAAGCTTTAATGCCTCCACGGGACAGTGGCAAAGTATTTTCTTCAGGGTCAGCACATAGAAGCTGATTCAAGGAGGCAAGGCCACATCTGAAGCTTAGAGACTGCATGCCCTAAACCTTAGCTACAATAAACCCTTCCCTGTAAGCCTTCCTGTCTGGCAATTGGTCACAGCAATGAGAAAACTAACAGATACAGAACAGCTATTTTTTATTTGAGTATGGACTTATAAACATTACTGAATATATTCCAGACAAGGAAAAGTAAATGGCAGGGTGGGGAGGGGGGAGATGGGGGTGGGGAAAGAGAGAGAGAGAGAGAGAGAGAGAGAGAGAGAGAGAGAGAGAGAGAGAGAGAGAGAGAGAGAGAGAGCTCACTAGGCAAGAAGGGGATCACAGTAACAGCACTGCAGTAAACAGAAAGTGAGGTAGACATGCACTCTAGCTGGCTACTTGGTTTGAAGTAAACTGTACGAATGGGCTCTTCTTGCATGGGAATGGTTTCATCTCCTTTGCTGGAAAATTCTGTGGTTTTCGAGGCCAACATCTGTCCCTGTCTAGGAATCTAAGCATAAGTATTTAAGTTTTGTTCATTAAGACCTTCTAATCAAATCCACTCTTTCTCTCTAATCTGGCCACATTGTGTCCAAATGGCTCTTTTTTACCAAAATAATGGTTACATCAGGACACTGCCTCAAAGCTGATTTCAAAGCTGCTTTTTAGAAACTCCCACTCTTTGGAAATTCTGTCACCTCCCATCTTTATTCTAACTGGTGGATAGTTTGCACCACTCACTGCCCTAAACCCCATAGAGAAGGAAAGGTCTTGACAATGGGAGAAGGAAAGTAGGGACAGAGTCAAGGTCCAGGTGGCACTATTTTTTAAGATAACTACATTGGCTGTGAGTCTCAAACAGGCTATCCAAGAACCATAAGCAAAGTGTCTGTGGGAGTTCAGCATGCTAAGGCCTGGGTAGAGTCAGTTTGGGCCTATGTAGGCAGAGCACTGGTGTTTGGCCCACTAGGAGAAGACATCACTTTATGGTCTCGACCTATCTTACAATGCCAGGAAGCAGCCAGGAAAAGCAAGGACCTTGTAACAGACTTTTCTCACTGGGGCAAACAATCAGAATTATTCTGGCATCCATTATTACTACTGACAGTAGCAACAACAGTGGTACTCAGAGCTACCATCAGATGGCTCTCTTCTCTCTATAAGGCGTTATAACTAATCATATCGATTCTTTGTAATGACTCTCAAGTGACATATTGATATTCCCCTCCCTGCACCCTTCTTCTTCTTTTCTTCTCCTTCTTCTTCAGAAAGTGGTAACTGGCCCTGACAGATAGAAAGTGGCAGAGATAAGACTTAAAATAGGACTGCTAGACTCCAAAGTCCACACATTCATTTTCCTTTGAGTCATAGTGTCTCAGCAGATGCAATCCATACGGAAATGAATAGATTATGCCAGCATTTGTCTTCTTCAGACACAAACATGGCCAGCTCCTCACCAAATCCTCACTGGGTAAGCAGTATGGCAAAAGACTCAAGCCTTCTAATAAGCTGTGAAGGGAAGTGGGCGTGTACCCAGCAGCCTGACCACTAGCGCTCAGGTGTACTCCGGACCTCTGCTTCCCCTTGAGGTGAAGATGCCCATGAGCCTGTGCTCAGACAGCTCAGACCAGCTTTGGTTTTAGGATATGCTCAGCTTGGGTGTCATTTCTATCCATCTTAGAGACTGGCCCCACAGGAGGCCCTTTGGTATGTGTTTAGAAATAGGCTGACTGGTCAACTGCTTAAGAGGACACTTGTTTGAACAGAAGAACTTTATGGAAGGCAATGGTGGGCTTGGTTCTCTCATTGTCCTGCCATGGTTCCTCATATGTGCTTTGCAGACATGTGGTTTACAGCTTTCCCTCCCCCGTTCTGAAAAAAAAAAAAAAAGACCCAACCTTTCTAATTTCATGCATACTTACTCCCCTCCTCTGGGAAGTTTCAATTTGCACCAAGTGAAACAATGCTCCCTTTTTGCTCTGTTTAAAACAGACTGACACTCTAACTTTCCTCCGTGTCCCAGGCAAATAAATAATGCAAATTACCTGAGCTCTGAGCAGAAGCTAAGCCCCCAGCCCAGCTCAGCGCAGTACAGGAAATGGCTGTGCATGGATACCACCCTTTGTCTCTCACTCCCCACCCTCAACTCCTTCCCATATTGCATTATCCTAGCTAACTGCTCTAAGATATAAAGACAGGACAATGAGCCAAGTGCTTAAGGGCAATCTCTTGTACCAGCCAATGAAGTTGTTCAGGCCCAAGCACATAAAAGCTGGGAGGCCAGTGAGTCAGAACCTTCATCTCCAGGCCATGTCATCAGTGGCACTTGGTATCTGTCACTTGCATGAGGTCATATTAAAACAAGGTTGGGTCCCAAAGCCTTCCCCCAGGCATCCTGAGAGTCCCTAAATAGAGGCCTGACCTCCTTGTCTCAAATCCTTAGAGCATTTTCTATTCCTATCTTCTTTCAAGTATTCATTTGTACATGTCATTTAACTACCATTACCAGGCCGCCTATCAGTTTATTTTCTGAATCAGGGAAGCTTTAGGGTGGAAGAGCCAGCCATGATGAGGTTAATAAGGATAAGAGGTACAAATGGGAACTGCTCTGGGCAGGTAGCAAACCTAATATTTGCTTCTCAAAGTGTAATGTGAGTCCTCTGCAGACAGACTCAGACTGCTCTCCGCCTCTGCTCCACCCTTTCCCCATCATCCCCGGGCCTGTATTGTGAATAGAGTTAGATCTCCCTGCACACTCTCTGATGTGGCCTCTGCTGTTCTGCAGATACATGGGAGTGTCTTCAAACTCAGGACCACTTCTTCCTAACTGAAGCATGAGTATGGGTCCATCACAGACACACGACTGCCTCTCTACTACTCAGTTCTTGGCTAACTTGAAATGAGTTCCACTTCAAGAAGCCTGTCCACTTCCAGGGAAGCCTGGCAGCCCTGTAATGCCACAGTAGGTAGAAGAATGGGATGCCCCAAGTACCAAGATGAATTTTTCTGAATATTGAGCAGTGATTGCTAGAGTCAGACAAGGCTAAGGACTTACTGGGTAGAAATCTTATCCTCTTTAGTGTAGGCTCAATATTCTTAACAAGTATATTTTATTATGAACTTATTAACCGAGAGTGCCTCGTTTATAACCCGACTAACCTAAACAATAGGAAACGGAGATTAAAGAATACAATAACAAACCATAAGGATATCAGTTCTGAGGAGTGATTCTCCTGGCGTAATCAGCAGGATTTCTTCTGCTGGAACCTGGAGCAACCAGAACTCAGAACCTCAGCAGGAGCCCGGAGCCCCAAAGCCTTACCTCGAGCAGTTCTCTCTAGGAGCATCTCGAAGTGGAGCAATGAACAGCCGAAACTATCCCAAGCCTCCAAAGGCCCTGC
The DNA here is from genome assembly GCF_903995435.1 of Acomys russatus. NCBI lineage: Eukaryota > Metazoa > Chordata > Mammalia > Rodentia > Muridae > Acomys > Acomys russatus. The sequence continues at coordinate 64,481,448 of NC_067143.1, read as the reverse complement.
CTCTTGTTTTTGGCTCACATTTATACCTCCTCTCAGCATTTGTTAAAGGATGTTTTTCAGCTGGTTAACAACCAATCTCCCCCACATGGTGGTTCGACTTCTAAGAGATAAACATCACCTGCTCTCACACAGGTCTTTTCTCATTCCCCCTTGTGATCTAAACAACAAACATGTTCATCTCTCCTTCACTGGAGCCTTGCAGGTTTTTGTCTAACTCCTGCTCTTCCTTGTGCAGCTTACCAATGCCGTGTGCTCTGTCACATTGCACACGGTCTCTCTCTCCCCATACTCATGGACAAACTGCCTGCAGCTGGGGTCTTTGAAAACGCAGGAGATCTGAAGGCGCTCCTAACTTAGCCCTAGCAGAAGCATCCTGCACATCTCACTGGTCACCTTGGAGGCCACTCAGTGTTGCACTTCCAGGCACACTCAGCTCTCTGCAGTCCCACTCCCCTTTCCCTCTCTCCTCACAATGAGAGTGTCTGCTTTGTGGGAGGAGCTGTCACAGTCTTTGGAGAAGGTCTCTGTTCCCTGGGTCCATGAGCTATTAGGAAGGCCCGAATGAGCATTCAATATTTCCTCAACAGCATCGCCACACATAGGAGAAGCCCAACACCCACATTATCTTACTGTTTGCTGGAACTGGTTGTTGTGGGAGAAGCAGAAGCTAATCAGCTGTAAGTTGTAATTCCATGGCCATAGGCTTCCTGCTACACTACAGAGAACGGGTGAACCCATCAAAAGAGATAGACATTCTCCATGATACTGAGACATACAAAATTATGGCAGTACACAGGGCAGGGTACCCAAGAACCCAGGCAGCAGGCCATACAAGAGACTCCATTTGAGACTCTGACAGAACAGTACAGCAGGATAGTTTCACTGCCGTAAGTATTCTATATCCTGAAGCCATCATTAATCACCAACTCTCCAGGATCTATGAGGACCTGTACTCTCAGAGCTGGACACGTGGCTAAACAGCAAAGATCACTGCATGTCCTCCCAGCAGACCCAGGCTTAAGAGCCAGCACAGACATGGTGGCTCACAACCATTTGTGGCTCGAGTCCCAGGTACTCCAGTGCTGTCTTCTGATCTTTTCAGGCACCAGGCACACATGTGGCACACAAACATACATGCAGGAAAAACACCTATACTCATGAAAAAGAAAAACGAGTAAATCTTTTTTTTTCTTTTAATGAAATAAATAAATAGAGACTCTTGGGATTCTGACGGAGCTATTTCTAACACAGTATTTTCATTTGTGGACACCACAGCAAGGAGACGCAGAGCTGAGGCCAACAGTGGTGAGAAAGAGTACCAGTTACTTTATTGTCTCACAACACTGAATCTGGGGACCAGCAAAATGGCTCAGCCAATCAAGGCACTTACCGTCACCCCAATAACCTGTGTTACACTCCCCAGGATCACATGATGGAAGCAAAGAACTGATTCTGAAAAGCTGGCCTCTGACTTCCATATGAATGCCATTGCTCAGGAGTGCACGTACACACACACACACACACACACACACACGCACACAGGCATAAGCACTCAGAACACATGGATACACATGGACACGCAGATGCACACAGACGTGCGGACACACAAGCGCACCTTTCAAAGTCTGAGCACATTATTTATTCCGGTTTAATTATTCTAAGAGTGGTGAAGTAAAAGCAGCATTACATCAAAACTTCACTTTTACCCAGTCTGTGGTTTTGTTTCCTCGTTGTTCATAACCCTCATAAGGATGATGTAATTCTTCACATAAACACTCTAGCCCAGTGTCTGTGGTGCTGTGTAATTCTTCTTTTATTCCCAAGAGGAGGTGGAAACATGGCATGGAGTTACCACAGGGCAGTCATGTCACATCCGGGTCTCTTTTCATAGAAAAGTTGTCTCCCAAGCCAGCAGGCTAGCATTAGGACCCAGATCTATGCCCTGAGATTCAGCTTCCTCTACCACATGCATTGCATCAAAAGAACCACTCTGTCCATGGAAATCATAGCAGGGGGAGGGAAATCAAACCCAAAATTAATCAAACAGGATGCAATTCCCTGAGCAAACGTACATCAATTAGGGGGAAGTGTTACCGTCCAGGTTCCGGGTTTGGGATCTCAGGAGGCGCTCACAAGGTGCGTAAGCTCCGCTCCGACATTGATTATGGAAAGCAGCAGCCGTGTGATCACTCCAGCCAGAAGTGCGCTTTCCGGGCCTTGATGCCTGGGATTATCTTGGTGCTGCCCGACAGCCACAGACAGAAACTGCACTGTCTCATGGAAAACTTTCTCGGGCGTGCTCACTTTGCAGCCAGGCGCTCTCACCAGGGCTGTCCGCATTGCCTGCTTGCCTGGAATGAATGTTCTCTGAGTTGGAGCAGGTCAAAGGAAGCCATTCCTCATCGCCCCTCGGATATGTAAGACAAACCATTAGGCGGGGTGATGGATACTGAGGTGACGAAATGTTCCTCCCTTCAGAGAGGAATGGAGAAAGTCCAGTTGCTTCCAAGACCTTACTCAACAAAATGTTGCTTTCCAGGTACAGGCCTATTATTATTATCTAACCCTATGCCCCACCCAGGGTAGCTGGTGCCTCTAGATACAAAAGCTGAGGCTCCCCCCAGTGCTGCTTTGAAACCTGGCTTCTGAACCTCCTAAGTTATTCATTTCATACTTTGTTAATCTGTCTTTAGATCAGTGTCCAAAACCTTTGCTTTTTTGGTTTATTTTCATTTTGGTTAGCCTTGTTATATATTTACTTTTTTTTTTTTTTAACGTAGGGCCTCTAGGCTGCTTCAGGCTCACTGCGGATCTGAGGGTGATCTTGAACCTCGAGTCCTTCTGCTTTTACCTCCTAAGTGCTGGAGTCACAGGCATACACCACCACACAGGCTCCAAAACACCTGTTCTCCAGATTAGCCACAGAATAAGGTAGAAGCTAGGAAACATCAGGTCAACTTTATTCCCACCAGGTCACTTGGGAACCCTCCCCTCAACTGCTTAGCAGCCACAGACAATGTGTTTTGCATACATGTCCACATCTGGACACCATACATGTCCACATCATCTGGACACCATACATGTACACATCTGGACACCATACATGTACACATCTGGACACCATACATGTACACATCATCTGGACACCATACATGTCCACATCTGGACACCATGACCATCTTTCGAGCCAGGTCTTCACCAGCTCTCCTGGAGAATCAGCCGTTTACCCCTCTGCCTTTCCGTTTTATTTACCCTTTCCTAGGAAACATTTCTTTACATTATAAGCAATCGGAGCAGAGCAAGCCCCTCCACTGATGACACATCTGTCCACTTCCCATCCCATCAGCCTTTAGAGTCGTCTCTTCCCTCAAGGCTTGCCCCAGATATTTCACACATCTGGCTATTAATCGTGCTTTTCCCTCTGAGCACATGAGAGCCCTTCTTTCTACTTCTGAAGTCAGGCGTGAATTTCGGCCCACCAAATCTGCCAAGGACAGCAAGCCCTCCCTATAACCCAGCTCTTCAAGATCCCTGTGTTCATTGGTTCCTCAACGAGCTCTCCTGGCTGCTCACTATCCTTATTCCTACACTGTCAGCCATCACTTCATGTTCCTTTGCCTGTGTGCCACAGGTGTTCCTTGGTCTCTCTGGCAGTATCCTCATCCGTATTCCGCAGACGTGTTAATTGGTTACTCCAGCTCTGCAGCCTTGCTTCTTCCCCCAAAAGTCTGCTAGAGAAGCCATCCCTCTTTTCCAAGACCCCACAGACCCATCAGCAATCCTGAGCTCAGCGGTGGTCTTCCTGAGCATCAGTCTAGAAGTCAGTCGTCATTACCACGTGTGCTCACAGAGTTTCCCTCCCATCCTTCATACTCTCAAGGCAGAGAGCACCCTTTCAAGCTGTGGATGGGCAAGAGGGAGAGACTCCTCTTCTCCAGATCCCCTGGGCCTTTGCTATGTGCACAGCCTGCACCTGTCTTCTAAGAGCACAGATATTGTGAACAGAGACCCCTCAGGTGCCTTTATTAAAGCGGGCCTGAGGAGTGGCTGCCTTGGCTCAATGGGGCAGGAGAAAGGGAAAGGAACGGATTGAAAATGGGAGAAGAGGCATTGCTTGATGTCTTAAAGCTAGTTCACGGCCACTCAGCTAGGGGCAGACAGACTACAGGGTACGCAGTATAAGTCCTATGTTGTCCCAGCTTATGGGAGTCACCTGGGATGCTGGACAGTGACAGCTGTGAGGGCTGTTAGAGGACTTGGGTTCTGCATTTGGTTTTAATGCTAATGTAAGATATATCCTTGAAACAAAACAAAAACAAACACACACAAAAAGATATATCCTTGAGAAGGCACTATCCTTTCACTCCCATTTTCCTGGGCCTGAGCCATAAAACCAGGATTATATTGCATTGGGTTTCCTATTGTCTGGTCGTGATGGTGACACCTTCATGATCTGACTTGCCATATCTAATTGTTCCCCATACTTCTTTTTCTTTAATATTTTCCTTAAATGGACCTATGTGGCATGTTATATAGTATATAATATTTAATAATATAAAATATATGTATACATATATACATATATGGACCTCCCACTTCTAAAAAAATGTTGATGTCCCAATTTCCAGAAGCTGTGAGATTCTACAGATACAACTAATATATATATAAATATAATATATATATTATGTAATATATGTATGTATATTGTATGTTGCTTAAATTTACTATAGATACATTATATCACTTAACTAAACTCAAAGGAACTAAGTGATATAATTACACACAGAAAGATAAGAGCATGTTTTCTCTCACATGTAGTAACTAAATATAAAACACAAAGCCAGGTGTGGAGATGTACAGCTTCTTGGGTGGTTGACATGGAAGCATCAAGTATTCAAGCCAGCCTGGGCTACATAGGAAGTCTGAGGTCAGCCTGGGCTATATGAAATTGTGTTTCAAAAATAAATATAATATAATGAACGGGATGTACAACTGGAGTTATTACAGAAGGGTAAGGAGGTGGGAGGAAGAAGCTGGACAAGCAGAGGAGAGAGGGGACAGGCACGAGCGTAGCCTGCTGGATGCGTGCTTATAAGTTGGCGCAAAGCCATCCATTTGTGTCACTAAAATGTGCTAATAATTGTAATTTAAAAAAAAAAAGTATATCTAACGAAAGTCAAACAATGCCATTTATTCTAAAGCAAACTTTTTTTTTTTTTTTTTTTTTTTTGCTTGCCGCTTTCTTTTTCTTCTTTTGTTACAAAGTGAAAATAGCAGATGTCAAGAAGGTGTGAAAGCCAGTACCAGCCATAGAAAGATCTCCTTTGGCACACTGGAGGAAATGAAGCTGAAAGCCCAGTGACCTGTGTGGTGGTGGTTGCTATTTAAAGGCAGGCTGTTGCCTACACAAAGGCACCCGATGCTGGCAGATGACGATGATGATGACGATGACGATGATGATGGTGATGTTGGAGGAGATGCTAGCAGATGACGATGATGATGATGATGATGATGATGATGATGATGATGATGATGGAGGAGATGCTAGCAGATGACGATGATGATGATGATGTTGGGAGGAGCAAGCACTGCCTGAAGATGGGGTACCCTCCTGTGCAGGGCCCCAACCCTCTACCTCATGTTGTTCATGCTGCATGTCCTGCCTCTACCCCCAGCCATGCTGCCAGGCCTCAGTTTCCTCCTAGCTCAGTGCCCACGTGGGTGTGAGGGAATCGGGCAGATCCCCTGCTGCTCACAGTCTCTGTGTCTCATATCCACAGGGTTTCTACTCTTCCCCTGGGAGTTCTGCACATGCATCTCCGTCTCTCGCATTAGAAGAGCACCCCCTGGGGTTCTGTGGCCAGATGTGCTCCTGGTACACCTGGCCCTGCTGCTGAAGCCTGTATTTTTCATGTCTCACACTTGCCTGCCTGTGTCACTCACACCCATGGTCATCGCTGTCTTGAAAACACACCTGCTCCAGGGCCCAGCCTGTGGAGAAGGGTGTCACGCATAGCTAATGTCCCAGCAAGTGCTAGGCCACAACTCTCAGGAAGCTGAGATGATGGGTTTTGATCATTTTCTGTGGCCATCTGGACTCTGTGACTCCAAGGAAGCCGTGGGAATTGCCTTGTAGTTTGGAAGCAAGAGGCATGGCTGGCATATTGCAGGAATAAGGCCGCATGGATCTTTTCACGCCTCTAAACTCAGAGCCATCCTCCGCTCTCCAGAAGTTCCCTTCTGGCCATGGCAGCTCACTTCCCTTTCTGTTCCTAAACAGAACAGGAAATGCCGTCTGCTTCCAGGAGGCAACAATCAGACACTTAGGAATGTGCCCCACAACACATGCTGTGCCGCCGAAAACATAATTTTGAAAGCCTCGCTGAGTTCTCTAACAGCCATGCTTTCCAAACAGCCATTCTCCTACTCAAAAGAAAAGATTTTAGAAAACCTGACTGTGACAAGTGAGCAAATATAAATTGCCAGGTTTGACTGGGAAAGGCAAATAGTAACCGCAGCCCGTGGACCAGCACCAGGTATGCTCTGTCTTTGATACGGTAAACTGGAAGTTCAGAATGAAGCTTAAAGAGGTTCTGGGTTCCAGAAGAAGCAATAAATATATTACTAAATGAAAGACTCCTTAATTTAAACCATAAGCCTTTCACCAAAGTTAAAATCAAGCAAATGAAAATTTTTGATAAAAGATTATCAACCATTAGGGGGAAATAAAACATCATGAATGAATAATTAGCTGAAAACAAATATCAGTTTATTAATTACTTGTCTTGCTGTAACGAAATACCTGAAAAAAGCAACTTAAGGAAGAAACTTCCTGTTTTGTGGGTCTGTTCCGGCATGACAGAGAAGGCACGTCTTCAGGGGCGTAAGGCAGCCCGGAAGCAAAGCCAGATGAATGCCACTCCTTAGCTAACAGTCTCCTTTTCATAAAGCTCAGGATCCCGGCCCAGGAAATGGTACTGCCTGCAGTTAAGGAAGGTATTCCAACCCTGATAAAACCTAACCAGGTGCTTGTCTCCAAGGTGGTTCTAGAGCCTGCCAGCCTGGCAATCAGGAGGAACCACCACTGTCAGTTTAGACACTGCGTTGGGCATCTTGGATGGACTAGTTCTGATGCACTTGTTATGTACCCATCTCCCATGCTGGCCACTGCCCTTATGACCCGCTGTACATAGCTTCTACTGTCTCATACTTCAAGGCTGCTGCCCAGTGACTGCTCAAGAATCCACAGAAAGTTTAGCATCCTCAATCTAGAGTGATGTATCAACAAGTAGGCTGTCAGATTACCACATCCCTGTGGCATATATAATGCTGAAATGTGTCTCCAAAATAGTTCAGTCCCATGTCTCTTTCTAAGTTATTTTAAGCCTAGAAACACTTGTCAAAAGAACTTATTCTGAAATGTATTGTAAGGGGGTATGGTTCTCTTTCATGGTGCCAACATGGTGTGGAAGTTCTTTAGGGTTCTAGAAGCAGTTCTAAAATGTGCCATGTTGCAATTATAGTGATATAATTATAAGAAGTCAGGAGACTTTATTCCACAGAAAGATCACATGAGCTCCTTGAGACACAGCCCACATCTCTACCTGAAGCCTGACACAAAAGTTTCTACAACTTAGTCCCTGCCTTGTGTTTAACTAACAGATTAACTAATAATGATCAAAGAACCCAAATTAGATGAACAGCAAACAAACAAAGAAATAAACAAAACCATGCACATACACAGAGTGCACCTCAGTGATTGAACTTAGCATTGTGAGACCCCGGGTTCCATCCCCCAGTACCATGGGGGGAAAGAGGCACATTCAGGATCAAGCAACAGACTCTGCTCAATTTCCCTCCAAGGTGCAGCGAAGAACCCTCCACGGGAACCCAAGGATCACACTGAGGAGGATGGCGTCCTGTCCCTCCCGATGTATGAGGACATTAAATAATGCAGAAGTCAGCCAGCCAGGCTATTGATTTAGCATAAAAAGTTCCAAGAGTAAAATGATATATTTATGTTGCAACAAAAAGGAATTTATCCAGAAAATGCATATATACACACACACATATACATATACATATACATACATACATATGTGTGTGTGTACATTCACACACACACACACACACACACACACACACACACACACACACACACTTCCCGCTCACATCGCCTTGGTAAATGTATATGCCCTGATTCTTTGTCTTCAGGCAGAAATTTAGTCGTATTCTCCTGCAGGTAAATCCTCTACAAATTCTAGCCCGAGGGAAGACTTTTTCACTTTGTATTTAATGCTCTTTGAAGATGCCTGGGTGGAACTTATGAGACCCCCAGCATCACAGAAGAGGTTTGCATTTTCCATTTAACCCCTGAGTTGTGACTCCTCTCCACAACCTGCCTCTCCTGCAGGCGGCCCCTCCAGGCTGGCGCTGTCTGAGCCCAGAGGGGACTACTGTACGTCTTCCAGGACACTGTTGGGTTCAACATCAGTATTTTCATTGAGCCCAGGCCCAGGCAGATCTGAAACTATGAAATATCCATACGAAACAAGGGTTTCTTTCCAGCTCGAAGTAAGGAAATAAACTTGTGAATAGTGTCAAGGAGGAGGCTTGCTTTCAAATCCTGCCTTAGCCACCTCCTGTTTAGCCCTGGGCACATTAGTTAGCCAGTTTCACTCTCAGTAGCCTAATTTATAATAAGGGACTGATGACAGCGCCCCCCACGTCAGAAGGTTCCTGAGGAAGTACATATTAAAATGCATGTGGGAGGGCTGGAGAGATGGCGCAACTGTTTGGAGCACTTGCTGCTCCTATGGAGGACCTTGGTTTGTTTCCCAGCACCTACACGGTGGCTCACAACCACATACATACAAGCAGGCGCAGACACATACACATAAAATACATTTGAAATGCATGTGGTGTTTAATATGGAACCCGACATAACCACCAGCTTGGCTGCTAACAGTAATTACTGCCGTCATCAGTACCATCTTGCAGCTGACCCAGCTACCGTACCCCACTTACAGAGAGAAAAACACAGGAGGTTTTTTTTTTTTCTGTGTCAGAACTTGTCAAGCATCCACAAAACAGACAGCCCAGTATGAAGAGATGCTAAGCACAGATCTTGCTCTATTAGTTCATGTAGGAGAAGTCTCAGAGAGGTCAAATAAATTGCTCAAGTTCACACAGCAAGGTCAGATGTTGTCTCACAGACAAACAGCAGGATTTACATTACCCAAAGCAAAGTCAGCAGGGATCCCATAAAGTTAATTCAAATAACTCACCCCCAAAGTTAGCATAGTTTTAGGACCAAGAAAGCCCACGTAATGGGGAGTGCTCTCGAACCCCAATCTACTTGACATTCTCAGGCGCGTCCTTGGGCGTCTTCGAGATTCGCAGCCTATAGCTTTTGGCAGTCCCCAAAGAGGGAGCTCTTTCCACTAACAAAATACAAAATGCAAAATTAATAAAAAGACCCTTTGAAACTGACAAATGTGCCTCAGGCAAACTATCTGCCCAGCAGCTGGTTAAAATTTAATCAGTTTCTTTAAAAAAAAATTTTTTTTTTCAGGCCTGTACATCTTTTGTATGGCACTCCCTAGTCTGAGTGTGGTCAAAGTTTGTTAAACAAGAAATAATAGCCAAGGCTTTTTAATTCAGCAAATAAGCAACGGGCGCCTTAGATGGTTCTGCGGCATTCATGGAACTAATTGCCTGGGTCTCAACAAAGCTGGGTAATTCTTTAATAATTTCTGCTCTTTCTCTGAGAAAACCTAAATTGGCAACTAAGCACTATGCAGTGAATCTTACCATCGATTTTAGCTTCTGAATTACACTGTGGCTTTTTTCCTGGGAACTTGATTGAACACTATATGGGGAGAGGGAAGGAACAGAAAAGTGAGAACGGGTCTGCTAGCATCACACCTGGGGTATGTATTAACAATTCCCGGGAACTTAATGACAAGCACGTGGCTGTCACTGTCCCCAGAACACTGCAGACCTGAGGACTTCAGACCTTAGCCAATGGGGAGTCTCTAACCAGGAGTCCGAGACAACAGGGCCTAGTCCTGATTTGATTAATTTCTCAGGATTCCTTCGACCCCTTCCATAAGCATGAATCAAATTAAAGACCACAGTGAAGGCCAGTCCTCCACATGAGTGCGACAAGCCCACTATCGTCATCACACTTGAGCTGTGGTCCTGCACCTCTGTGTGTTTTAATTGTGGCCATTTACAAAGAACCAGCATTGCGGGTGGGCAGAGGACCTGCACAAGAGGAGTTATTGCTGGGCACTAGACTCCGGGAGTGTCAGGTGTGGGCAAGGGAACAGTAGGAGGTGAGTGACCAGTCAGGGTAGGAGGTCCTTCTAGATGGGTCTTGTATGTGACTCCAGGGATTCCTGAAGGATAGGGACTTTGCCCCTTTCACTTTACACCAAGGCTAATTAATTGCTACTGTTTTGTTCTAGTGAGGGAATCAAAGATCTGTGGCCTTAATGATGACTCATTTTAAGATACAAAGTAGAAATTCTTCTATTAAGGGAAAAAACTCCCATGTGGCCTTTGTTCTCAAGGCTGTGGGGGGCTTTCTGGTAGAAAAGGCTGGCTATTGGCTTGAGAGTCATCTTCGAACTCAGGGAGTTGAATTACCAGAGTTCTGTGTCTTAAACTGGGTTGGAAGGTAAGCCTAGAGCTAGGCTGTGGTGTTTGGATAAATGGCGAGCTGAGAGCTCAGTAATATTCGCTACCAAACTGCTGTATAATTGATATTTTATGCAAGTTTCTTTAGAGTGGCCTCACATAGTAGGTAATACTAGTAATTTCATTTTTCAGAAGAAAATACGGAAGCTGGGGTATGCTCAGTGACTTTCCATCCAGGTTAGAATTGAACTGGGGCACTGTGCAGGGATGCTTGTACCTTCCAGTCCACCCTCAAGAGATGAGCCATTATGTTACCATCTAGAAATCTAGGACACATTTCACTACCAAAGGCCTTCACCCCAACCTGCAGTCACTCCCTATTTGGATGATACAACTAGAAACTTCTAGTGAATCAGCATTTTAGTTGTTAGAATTTGCTGGTTCTGCCCTATGCCTTTGACTGTGTTCATGCATGCTCTGAGCATGCTTGCTGTTAGAGTTTATGCATCTGTGCTTGGGCGTAGCCTGACCTAAAAATAAATCACATGCCGCCTTTGCATATTAATCTTAATAAAATTAAATATTTAATAGGTTATAGTATTCTGCTTCTGTTTGTTTCTGTGTGTTTGCTCTTGTATCTTCTGACTTTGTACTATGTATATACTGCAGTGTACATTTGTGCTATCTATATGTTTTATGTACATTGGCTCTATATGTTGTACATATAAGAAGCTTTAGCTGTTTTATTTTGTTATACTTTTTGATAAATACCTTTTAAAATGGCTTCCTACAGAGATCCCTGGATGGTGCAGTTTTCCCCACCCATCCCTCTGCTGTGCTAAGAATATCTTCCATGTGTTTGGGAGAAACAATCAATCCATAAGATCCATCCATGGAGTCTGAATGGAATTGGGCAGATGTGGTACTGTGACCTAAGAGAGTCAGATGTGCAGTCAACCTCCAGCTGCACCCAGTGGTCGGATGAACACACCGTGCATTGTGCAGCTAGCAGTCTCAAGTGTCTAGGTGACATCTGTTATATGTGATCATGTTTATTTATTTTTGAAACAGGATCCTGTATGGTTCAAGCTCGCCTTAGACTCCCTATAAAGCCAAAGACAACCTTGAACTTCTGATCCCTCTGCCTCTCCATCACAAGTAATGGAAACTATAACATGTGTCACCAAACCAGAATTCCTATCTGACATCACTATTTGGGTGCCCAACAGGAACCCTGAACTTAATATTTGAAAAAATAAAATAGCAAGGTCAGTAAGTCTGATTTTTACAAAATTTTTATTTTGTCTTTCTCTGCACCTTCATCCCTAAACCACTCTTTATTCAGCTGTTTCAGGTAACAAGTGGCACTGGTCCCTTGTAAGGTGCTGAAACTTCAAGCCCGCGAGTGATCCTGGGTGTTGTTCCTTCCTCTTCCATCCTTAGGCAACCCATCAGAAAATCAATAGCTCTACTCCTAGAATGTATTCTAGTCTATCCATTGTCTCCATCTCTTGATGGCAACAATTCTGGAATGTGTGTTTATTTGCCTGTGCCTGTGGAGAAAGCTCAAAGATTTGTCTTCATCACACAGTTCCCTGAGAGACCATTTCAAGAGAAGAAGAGAAGTGGCAGCAACAGGTAATAGTGAAAGTGGCTGAGAGGTCTCAGTCAGCCTGCTCATCTGTGCACTTACAGGAAGCAGTCATTGTGAATTAAGATGTCCATAGGGCAAGGCAGATATTAGTGCCATTGATTATCGAAAAGTGTTACACACACATACGCACGCACGCACACGCACATGCACACACACGTGCACACACACCCATAGAGCAAGGCAGATATTAGTGCCATTGATTATCAAAAGGTGCTACACACATACACACATATGCACACGCACATGCACACTCACACACACATGCACACGCACATGCACACTCACACACGCACACACACCCATAGGGCAAGGCAAATATTAGTGCCATTGAGTATCAGAAGGTGCTACACACACACGTACATGCACACGCATACTCACACACACACACACGCTCACACACACCCATAGGGCAAGGCAGATACTAGTGCCATTGAGTATCAGAAGGTGCTACACACACACATACACACACACACATGCACACACGCACATAAGGTGCTAATGATTGCCTGTACATAATCATGTGATCTTAGTGACACCTGAGCCACAACCCCGGCTCACTCCTCCCGGCAGTCCTCCCTGGCTACCAGCCAAGGTCCTAATATTTTCACTTCTGCTTCTGTATTAGACTGGGCTTTAAAATTCACAGGAAACCTTCTCCAAGACACTCTGTTTTCTGTTGCTAGGCTCTCTCCCCAGCCCATCCTCCACTGTTCACCTACTTCTGTGCCAAGAACAGAGGAGTGTGAAACTCTGCCCAGCTGGAGTTTCTCTAACTACACATATCACATGCCATTAGAAGGGGAAGTAAGTCCTTTGGGGCCTACAAGTCTGTAGAAAATTCCTAGTCTGGCACCCGAGCCCCTCTGCAACTGAAACCCACTTAACTCTTAACAGTATTTCTCAGTGGGTCCATCGGAACCGACCTGACGCCGACAGCATCAACAGCATGCACCCACCTCCACGACTGCCTCTCGTCTTCTCCATTTGCTGTTTCCTGAAGTGTATCAGCAGATTCCTCTTCCTAGTCCATCTACTTCAGTATCTCACCTTCTACACACACACACACACACACACACACACACACACACACACACACACACACACACACGGTGTTTGGCATTCTCTGCTAAGTAGGGTTGGGAAATACAATAAAAAAGAAAGTGTGGTTAACTTTCAAGAAATTTCCTTATGTTGGAAGGGCAGGAGAACCACCACAGGGGAGGAGAAAATAAGCCTCTACCATCAGTGAAAGACAATAAGTAAAAAGCCTTAGGGTGGCTTTTGTGCACCTGTCTAGATTAGAGCTCACTGGAAAGTTTTTGGTAGTGAGGAGTGACTGCATACTTCATACGTATTGCCAAATGAAAATGAGGGCTCCTTATTAATGACTTATGACATATTTAAAGACTAAGACGACACTGCATTATCTTAAGGACTAGTTGTATGTGCACTGCAGAGGTGTCCACGCACTCAGCCTCCTTGAATACAGACCTGCCCTAGGAAGACAAAACCCAGAGAGTACATGGCGCACCTGCCTGCTGAGATCCAACCAGCCAAAAGTTAGGATTGAATTAGACAGGAGTAAACAGAAAAGCAAGCAAATGTCAGCAGCAGGATGAGACAACAAACTGCTAGTCAGGATGCGAGGGTGAAGAAGGAGACAGACCAGGGCTTGTTTATTTTGATGGCTCAGCTTGAATATTATTTGCATAGTCTATTAGCTGGCCTTTCCAGAGACACAGAACTAGCTCCACGCATAAAAAGAAAGAATGCGGAAAAGACTTAGCTCACACAATAGCCAGTGCGAGAACCAGAGATCAGGGTGACAGCTGAGGTCTGAGAGTGGCCTGGAAGCAGAATCTCCTAAGGAGACCTCTGTGTTTCCCTGTGAAGACCTTCAGCCAAATGGATGAGGCCCACTCCACAGTGGGTAATCTATTTTACTCAAACCTACTGACTAAAATGTTAGTGCTATTCACAGAGATGACTTCACAGAGACAACTAGCCTGGCATTTGATGCAACGTCTGTGTGCCCGGGCAGGTTTGCATGTACACTTCAGCTTACATTATAAAATCAGGCCTCATTGAGAATCATGTAAAGATGTCCTAACGGTCAGCTATGATGTCACAACGGTCAGCTAACTGTAGTTCGGGCACATTATACTGAAAGTTTAGGGGAGACATGAAGTACACAAGCATCGATAGAAGGGAAGAAAGCTGAACCCCACTTCTGTACAGTAAAGGGAAAATGGAGAAAAAAGGACAGAGCCAACAACTCAAGAGCAAGCAGCGCAGCCATGGTTTTTAGAGAAGGGTGGGGTTTGCTTTGCAAAAGGGACTTAGAACAGAAGGCTAAGAAAACGGTGTTTTATGTAACACACGGAGTGGACGCACGTTACTTTTCAAAATGTATGTGGTGTAAATCATAAACGTATATTATATATAATATAACATACACACTAAGAAAAGAAAAATATCTGTAGAATTAAAGGAAATTGATTATAAGCCTCGAGTGGGATGTAAATCTGTGATCTTGCAACCCTTAAAAGGTAGAGGCAGGAAGATAAAATCTTCAAAGCCAGTGTCGACTACACAGTCAGCTGAAGGCTGCTCTGGGCTGCAGGAGACCCCGTGTAAACAAAACGGAGGAAATCAATTATACTGGGCTGGGGAGGCAGCTCAGTGGACAAAGCACTTCCTGCCTTAGGCACAAGCCTGAAGACTTGAGTTCAGAGGCTCAAAACTCACATAGAAGCTTGGTTCTACGCAGAGCAGCTATAATCCCAGCACTGCTACAGTGAGACTGGGAGAAAAGCTACAAGAATCCCTGGAATCTTGCAGGACAGCTTGCCTGGTGTAAACAAAGGTGAAACAAGACACCTGTCTCAAAGGAAGTGGACACAGAGGACAGTCTCTGACCTCCACCTGTTTGCTGTGACATGCACACACACACACACACACACACACACACACACACACGCATGCGCGCATGCACACACACCCAGATGCACACATAAACACGGATGGGAAATAAATAAATAAATGGCTACCTCAGTTAAAGAAGAAGTAGAGGTAATGTGGAATATTGTGAGAATAAGAAAGGGTTAATGAAGCCTGATGTAAAACAGAAAATTCCCAAAGATTCAGCACAGAGGGCAAATGAAAGTACATGACAGACATGCGTCTTCCAAGCAGGGCCCCAATGGCATGAGCTTCGTGCCTTTCATACATGGATGAGAACTCTGACTTCTCTCTCGCACAGAGCGGCTCTCCTCTGGACTTCATCAGTACGCCATGCTCCCCAGCATCCAGGGGGTTGTCTGCTAATTGAATCTTCCTTCGTTAACATGATCCCACGGGTGATGGGGTCAGGACTCTCTGCTTCATATTAAAAATAACCATGGCCACCATTTGTCAAGCAGCTGTTCTGCCCTAGCCCTGGGCTAGTGCCCTGAGAACACAAGACACAAGAGCGCCCTGCGAGGGAAGCCTGGTGGTTATATCCCAGTTTAACGGCTAAAGATCCTGAGATGTAAACTCGTGCTCACCCCACAGCCTGCAGACCACATGTGACCACTATGACCGCTGCCCATGATAAAGCTACTTTAAATGTGAGGTCATCGCTTCTGCAGTGTGATACTCAAGTATGAACTTTATAGATGACAACAAATCTTAATGTCAGAAGAAGAGGGGACATTTCGGTTTGAGGGGACTTACTGGGTAGGTAGTGACAGAGATGGACTCCAGAGTAAAATCTTCCTAACTCCAAAACCTATGCTTTGTGTTTTGAAGTCCTGACGCATTCCCAAGGGACATAGCACTGTTCCTGCCTTAGCCATCGACTAGTGATTAGATTCTTCTCCAAAACTCAGGTAAGAACTTCATCTGTCCTCTGCCATACCCTCTTCCAGACCCTCAAACTCCTGCTACACTGCATGCTCTTAGGACGGCACCAAGCCCACAACCGGGACATGGACAGCAGCAGTAGCGTGAGAGAGACACAGTTCATGCTTAGAAGCTTCTCGCTCTCCCCCTTGCAGAAGCCAGGAAGGCAAAGCTAGGCCACCACGGCGGCGACAGAATGCAGCTCTGATCCCGCATGTGCATCTGGTGACAGCTCGCTGTGTGTAAACAGATGTCAGCTTTAAGTCAATCTCGCTTCCTGACACCTTACTTTAAAACAGTAATTATGTGTTCATATTTGAATATACTGTCCTGTGTAAATTATCTCCACCCTTCTCTCCAAGTTTGAATTTTTAAAAAATATCAATTAGGGTCTCGGTTTTAAAGAAACTCTCAGCAAAAGACACATATTTTATAATTAAAAACAAGAAATAAGACAATAAGACACCAAGATAATAAAAGAAAAAGATGTCAGGCAGCATATATTATATTATATGAGGTTTATTAAGAGAGCATGGGGAGAGAAGAGGAGAGGAGGGGCATCCCAGAGAGAGAGAGAGAGAGAGAGAGAGAGAGAGAGAGAGAGAGAGAGAGAGAGAGAGAGAGAGAGAGAGAACAGAGAAATAGGGAGAAGAAAGAAAGAAAGAAAGAAAAAGAGGTAAGTGAGAGGGGGTGAGGTATGTCTGTCCTTTTATGTACTGGGCAGGGCCACGCCCCCTTGGCAGGTAGGCAGTAACATCACAGGTAGGCTGACTGAAGAAGCAGAATCCTAACATATAGTGAGGTCCAGTGAAGAAAGAGCCTCTAGAGGAAGTGAGAGGAGGGTGGAGGCAGACCCAGTCCTGCCAACAGAGTTGGAAGACATGAGAAGCTGAGCTCACCTTTAGCACGCACCAGCCAGCTGCCCGTGGCAAAGAGGAAGGCCACAGAACTTAATGTCAAGCAGGCATGATACTTTGAAGAGAACCCAAGGAGTGGGTCACTGCTCAGTGGTCCTTTCATCCTCCAAGGATTTACAGATTTGAAACCTGCTACTTACTCTGAGTCACTGTGCAGCTCTCTAAGTCTGCTTTTACCACTGTAACAAACTGCTCGAGACTGGTAAGTTTATGAACAGAAAAAAATATGCTCAACCTTTTTTAGAGAAGGGGAGGGGCCAAGACAAGATGCCAGCATTCCTTTCATGCCTGATACGGTGTTTTCATTTTGTGCTCGGGAGGAGTAGGGTGTGCTGTACTTAGCTATATAAGATGGGCATGTCTGTCGGAGATTATCCTGACTTTTTCATTGATATATAAGGGCCCAGGCCACTGTGGGGAGCCCCATTCCCTGGGCAGGTGGGCCTAATGTTGTGTAAGAGTGCTATCTAGCCACGAGCAGGAGTGAGCCAGCACACACAATGCTTCTCCATGGTTTCCTCTCCAAGTTCCTGCTTGAGGTCCTACCCTGACTCCCTGCCGTGTCTTAAAGCCTGTAAGGTGGGTATACACTCTTTTCTCCCAAAGCTGCCTTTGCTCTGAGTATTTTATCATAGCTACAGGATGAAACGGAGCAGGTTCATTTCTAATAACATGCCTTCCCTTCTCACCAGAAGTTGTTGACGTAGGACAACATGTATTCTATGGGGAGGCATGAGGACTTCTGATTCACATCCAAGTTTGAATTTCAGCTTTATTTGCTATATGTTCATAGGCAAACACTATTCTCTGAAAGTTGGAGGTTTCATTGTGAAGTGTGGACACTGGGTTTTGATTTAACACTGTATAACCAAGCAAGATCCAGTTACATTTCTGAGGTTCCTTTCTGCAGCTGCAGACTTGTCATGTTAATTGTTCTCTCTTGAAGGAACATTCCGGGAAATAAAATGCATGTAAATTCCTTGCCACTCAGCATACTACAGGCCACAAAAATAATTGTTGTTCTTTAAGAGTTTGATGAAAATCCAATTAAAGAAAGATAAGTTGAGATACCTAGGTAGTGAATTTCAGTTTCCTTTTCTTTCCTCTAGATGGGCTTATGTTGAACTGTGGGATTGAGGCATGCACCCAAAGCTCTACTGCATGGGCTACCCCAGTGGAGATGAGGGACTAACTGATGCTCAACAGCATCAGCAGGATCCCAGGGAGACTAAAGGCAAGGATCCGACCTAAAGACGCACATCACATGGAATGGGAAGAGAATTATGCACAGCACCAGAATCACACCCAGGTGTCAAGTAGCAGCCTCATGCTTCGGCCTGTCCTAGGAAGCCGCATCCCTCAGCAGGGCGTGTAACACACAACAGGCACCCTGGCCCCGCTGTAGACACACTTCATGCCACTCCTGTCCCATGAGTCATCACATTGGTTCTCTCGCTCTCGCTCTCTCTGTGTGTCTGTCTGTGTCTGTCTCTGTCTGTCTGTCTGTCTGTCTGTCTGTCTCTCTCTCTCTCTCTCTCTCTCTCTCTCTCTCTCTCTCTCTCTCTCCTTGATCCACTATGCTCTAGCTCCTTCTCTCTAAGCCACTTCCAGTTTGGACTGGCAGTCTGTGACCATTGATACTACGGACAAGTGTCCAGTCCGGGTGCCTCACTCACTCAAGACGATATGTCTAAAAGGTAATGCACTAGAAGTGTTTCCTAACAGCCTTGAGCCCTGAGGCCATAGCTTAATGACTGACCTTGAGCTTAATGGCTGATAGTGCCCACGTCCACGTTTAACTGGAAGCTGTAGCCACTGAAATTATTAGAAAGTGTTTTCATCAGTGTTGGAAGGTGGTGGCTTCCCTTTCCATCTTTTTTTTTCCCCCCTTCTCCTGGATGCTCTCCAAGTGTCCTTAACGAATCTGCGGTTGAGGAGTGAGAAGACAGTTCAGTGAGTAAAGTGCCTGTTATAGAGGCATAAGGGTGGTGGCAGCAGCATGCCTCTGTAATCCTAGCACTGAGGCAGGGAGGCTCAGAGATAGATGGAAACCCAGATCTCATGGACCAGCCACTCTAGCCAGTCAATGGCTGCTGCATTTAGTGAGAATGCCTGTCTCAGAAATATAGTGGAGAGAGGCTTGGACATCTGACTCCCGCTGCGCATGTGCATACGGTTGTACATACATAATCACACATGCATATGACTTCTTCCTCTTCTTCCTCTCCTCGTCCTCCTCCCTCCCTCCCTCCCTCTCCCCCCTATCTCTCCAGCATAGTCTCCTGGGATATACTCTAGAATCAAAGATGCAGAGTCACTAAGGTTTGTGAACCAAGACCAAGCATTCAGGCTTCAAGGTGTGAAGAGTCAGGAATGGACAGTGGTATTGCACACTCCAATGGTTGCTGATCCAGAGTCCACCTGAAGTGTGGGAGGGATGGGGAGAAACTGTTCTGAGAAACCCTTGTTAAACACTGTCACCCCCACCGCAGCCACTTAAGCAGCTTTTGCAGAGTCCAGGCCTCTCTTCATGACATTTTCTGTGGCCTCTCTGGACTCACGGCTATTGGATGCTCTGTTTTAGCAGCTCTGGCCTCCTTGCTGTTCCCTGAACTTCTGAGATTGCCTCTGCATGCAGCACTTCCTTCAGAGAACCCCATGGACTCTGTCTCCATCTTGCTCTCTTTAGTCTTCCCTACAGCAGCAGAACCACCATGACCAACACACAGAAAGCAGAGCACACCCCCATCCTGCTAGTACCACCATGACCAACACACACAAAGCAGAGCACACCCCCATCCTGCTAGTACCACCATGACCAACACACACAAAAGCAGAGCACACCCCCATCCTGCTAGTACCACCATGACCAACACACACAAAGCAGAGCACACCCCCATCCTGCTAGTACCACCATGACCAACACACAGAAAGCAGAGCACACCCGCACCCTGTAGGTTTCTGACAACACTTTGACTTATTCCGCGCACCCCAGCTCATCCCTGTTGGCTTTGTTTTTTAAAAATTAAACTTTATTATACAACCCAACTAGCTTACACAAGAGGGAAAAAACGTTAAAGGGAAACAAGAGTGAACCTTCTGGTATCCGGTCCACGGGAGGTGTCTCTGGCCTGCACTCTAGTCGGGCCTGCTAGCTGATCTTTTTCCCCACCCACATGAGCTCAAGCCTGGTCTGAACCTGTTGCCCTTCTCCTCCTCTATGCCTACCTGTTTCTCACTTGCAAGGGCCAGTCTCTTTCTCCCATGGAGGGTCAACTAGAAACACAATAGTCCAGGGGGAGTCCCCGCCCCATCAGCTTCTTGAATTCCAGGCCCAGGATGGCTCCACCCAGTCTATCTTAAGGTTAATCTCAGGAGTATCCATGGTATGTCCAAGGGCAAAGCCTGCCAAAACTGTTTTTACCTGTGACAAAGTTTATAATCCTTCCCACACATCCACATACACAGAATAGCATCTGATTGAACTTCTCTGGGAAGACTTACTTGTCTTTTAAAAAAGTGACAGTTAATTAGTATTTTTTTATATCACCCATGCCAAATCCTAGAATTTAGAAAGTGTCCTCTCTGCCCGCACCCTGTGATCTGTGTGGTATTCCTGCCTTTCCGGTACTAAGATCTTTCCTGTTTTCCTGCTTTATTGTCCTTGCTGGTGGGACTTAGAGGCTTGGCTGATGCTCCCAGGTCCAGCTGTTCACACATGTTCTCTCAGCACTAGCACTGGCTTCTCTGGTTCCATGCTGCTCACACAGCTGGGAAAAGGCTCCCATAGGCCCCAGGCACTGTGTGTACCAGTCATGACTGGTTTGTGTCTGTACTTTGAGAACTGTCAGTATCTCAAGCCCAGGGAATAGTGCTGCCCACAATGGCCTGGACCTGCCCCATTCCACTAGGGCATTCAGGACATGTTCACAGTTAAAACTAATCCAGACAATCCCTCAGTTGACACCTCCCACTGTGTCTAGGTTGTACCAAGTTGACAATCAAAACTAACCATCATACTACGATAACAAAGTATTACATGGTGCGATTCACCATCTTCACTGCAGGTGCCACCCCACCTGGCCTTCTGAGGATCACTGCAGGTGCCACCCCACCTGGCCTTCTGAGGATCACTGCAGGTGCCACCACAGCTGGCCTTCTGAGGATCACTGCAGGTGCCACCACACCTGGCCTTCTGAGGATCACTGCAGGTGCCACCACACCTGGCCTTCTGAGGATCACTGCAGGTGCCACCCCACCTGGCCTTCTGAGGATCACTGCAGGTGCCACCCCACCTGGCCTTCTGAGGATCACTGCAGGTGCCACCACACCTGGCCTTCTGAGGATCACTGCAGGTGCCACCACACCTGGCCTTCTGAGGATCACTGCAGGTGCCACCCCCACCTGGCCTTCTGAGGATCACTGCAGGTGCCACCACACCTGGCCTTCTGAGGATCACTGCAGGTACCACCACACCTGGCCTTCTGAGGATCACTGCAGGTGCCACCCCACCTGGCCTTCTGAGGATCACTGCAGGTGCCACCACACCTGGCCTTCTGAGGATCACTGCAGGTGCCACCACACCTGGCCTTCTGAGGATCACTGCAGGTGCCACCCCCACCTGGCCTTCTGAGGATCACTGCAGGTGCCACCCCACCTGGCCTTCTGAGGATCAATGCAGGTGCCACCCCACCTGGCCTTCTGAGGATCACTGCAGGTGCCACCACACCTGGCCTTCTGAGGATCACTGCAGGTGCCACCCCACCTGGCCTTCTGAGGATCACTGCAGGTGCCACCACACCTGGCCTTCTGAGGATCACTGCAGGTGCCACCACACCTGGCCTTCTGAGGATCACTGCAGGTGCCACCCCACCTGGCCTTCTGAGGATCACTGCAGGCGCCACCCCACCTGGCCTTCTGAGGATCAATGCAGGTGCCACCCCACCTGGCCTTCTGAGGATCACTGCAGGTGCCACCCCACCTGGCCTTCTGAGGATCACTGCAGGTGCCACCACACCTGGCCTTCTGAGGATCACTGCAGGTGCCACCACACCTGGCCTTCTGGGGATACACTTGTCTAAGAAACTGCTGATAGGTTTTGGTTAAAAATCAACAAAGACATGTTGGGTGTGCTCTATTATTTTTAAATAGTGCGCCAACTACACATCCTTCACAGTAACAAAAAATTTATTATGTATCTATTTCACAGAAACCCTGATAAAGTGAGAACTGCTTTGCAGAGGTCGCTAGAGAGATGAGTTATTCAGGACTTACTCAGACAAGCATGAGCTGTCTTCTGTGTATAAAGGGGACAGAAAAATAAATGAATAAATACCTCTCCTAGTGCCCTGACAGAGACTTGGGCCTTAGCCAGGCTTCTCTATTAACTGTGCGAAAGCCATTATTGTGTCATAAACCTTTTCTCTGGGCTTTCCTTGAGGCTCATTGCCTCATGTAGTCCCTTACCAGGCAACCCTAACTCCTTCCCTCCCATGTTCTGAACAGAAATGAGAGCAAAGCTGCAAAAATTTTTCTGAGGGGGTCGGGTAACTGATACCAGCTCTGGGAACCCCCTTCTGTCTCCTCACCCCCACAGGGCTGCAAACCCATGCCCAAGGCTTTCCTTGGAAGGCAACCCTAGGGCCAGGGTGTGGGAGGCACAGTGGTTCCATTGTTCCACCTTGGCAAAGAAGGCATCTGATGAAGTACACAGGGCAGGCTGCCCAGCCAAGCCAGCTCTGGGGGATTGCTCTCAGAAGCCACTGTTGAAGAGATTTTGCAGATCCAAGTGTCTTGAGGCCAGAGCAAACACAGATATACACTCAAATCCTCCTCTTCCAATCTTTGGTCACACTGCTGATCCATCTGAGAGAACTGCCATTCATGTCCTGGGCGAAGCCTGTAACAGCCATCACTGAGTGCAGGTCCAGCTTTTCTCTGCTGTAGCATCTCAATAGTTCAGACAGCATGAAGCCTGGAACCTGTGGAGGAATGTCTTGAGTGGATGTAACAACTGTCAATAAAGCACTGTTTAGCCAATAAGCTGGGCAGGACACGAAGTGGAGGGCAGGACTTCCTGGAGAAGGGGTGGAGCCAAGTTTGAGGGTTGAGAGCAGAAGAAGGTTGACAGTTGAGGAGGACAGGGGAGAGAAGTGGCCCTGGGATCACCAGATTGGCAAGTGTTTGGGATATGTGTATGGTATGAGGTTTAGAGTAGTTTGTTTATGTCAGTTTACAGGTAGATTTGTATCAGTTTAGATTCTGCCCAATGTAGTGCTGGCAGCTTTAAAGTACTATTTCTGATACATGACGACCGAAGGGCAAGCTTCAAAAGTCAGTTCAATGACGGCCAGGCCTGACTGAGATGCCTTCATTCCCTCACCCACTCAGCATCTTGTTGAGTCCCTGAGCACTGGACACAAAATGGTGAACAAAGCCCTGATCTTTTTTCATAGTCATGAGACTCAGCAATAGTCAATCATGTGACTAGATTGTTTGAGAAAAATCACAAGATCCTGGATAGCCCAGGCTGGCCTCAAACTAGCTATGTAGCCAAGGAAGACCTTGAACTTCTGCCCTATTTACCTTTACCCCCAGAGCAAGGACTCTAAGTGTGCACCATGACACTCGGTTTGTGAAGTGACGGTGATGGGACCCATGGCTTCATACATACTAGGCAAGCTTTACCAGCTGAGCCACATCCCCAGCCACAGAGAGTTTAGGTCGAAGTAGAGGATGGCACACTCTTGAGAGGTAAGACAAGACCATGGCCAAGGAGCCCTAGCCCTGATCCACATTTTGGGCAGGCCTTAACTTTCTAAAATTTCTAGAAGTAGCTTTTTCTGACGTAGCCCTCAGTGAGTCCTTAGTGAGTCATCCAGGTTTGGTCTGACTCACACAAGAGGGAGCAATGGCATGCCTTTGTTCATCAGAACAGCTCCAGCTACATAGAAGTCTTTTAAGAGTTGCTTTAAGGAGCTAGGTTTAAATAATTATTCATTAATGTCCTTATGAGCAGATCAAGATATCAAGTCCCTTCAAGGGCCAGAGAAATGACTCATGTCCCAATATCCTGGTCATTAATTCAAATCATTTTTTCTACTCCAGTGCTTGAGTTTTATAGGCTGTTGAGTGCGAGGCAGATAGCCAGTGCTGGTGCCCTCAAAACCAATTAATATGTAACCAGATACCTAACAATAATGATTTTCACTAACCTTTATGATGCAAAGTGGACATCTCTTCCAAGACACTATAGGAAGAGGTAACCCCATGGGCCACTAGTCTTCCTTCCCAGTAACAGGACAGACAGGACTCACACTGAGATGTAACTCAGAACTCATCAAGAAGATGAGCATAACAGATGTAGCCACTGTTCACTAGCATTTGTAACTTTAACTTAACTGCATGCTCCAGTCAGAGAAGTCTAGGCAAAAGAAAGTCAGAACGGTGATCTTCAGTCTAGCCAATGAATTCAGGGTCTACATGGCTGCAGTGAGTCCCAGGTATGAGCATAGCGAGCCTTCTAGTTAGGTGATTCTACATACAGCAGAAGGTGAGACCCTCCAAACGTTACCTGCATCACCAACACGGGTGAGTGAGGTGACTCAACATTACAAAGGGCCTGGCCTCCAGTGACATTACTGACTGCTTGGTCCACATCACAAGAGCATAGCCCTACTGTTAGAGTAACAAAGGACAACAGATACACAAAACCACGTCTATAGACAAAGGCTTGTACAGCATTATTTTAAGAAAGAGCGAAGAACTGATGCTGTGTAAGAGACGTGTTTTATCTGAAACAAAGCACCACAATATTACTAACCTGAAAGGACCTCAGAGGTCACCAAATGCCATGCCCACCCATCATTTCTAAGTGAAAGGATATGAGCTCAAATGAAAACAGATTTAGACTGATACAAAGAACAAAGCAATAGTAATAAAATCTGCATGGTACTGGCATAAAAATAGAATGGTTGATCAATGGAATTGAATCAAAGACCCAGAAATAAACCCATACATTTGTCACATTTGTCACCTTGCAACTGTGGAAGTTGCTATTTATGTGCTCCTAGGGAAGTCACTACTGACTTCCCAGTCACTCAGATGCCACAGATATCCATTTCACCCAAAGCTTGTAAAGCTGAGACGGTCTCGTCCTATCTGCCTCAGTCTCCCTCCTTGAGAAGGCATAGCTCTCATTGCACATCATATTCCTAACAGGATCAGATTCATCTTCTAAACATTGTACAACTTATAGATTTGGTTTAGACACTGTAGTTAAATTTTCTTGCACGTGCTTTCCACCAGACACCCAAAATCTCATGTGCCTTAGGGGAAACATGCCAGCAACAGTTCTGCTAGCTCCACATGCAAGCTACAGGGGACATGTGAGAGGCACAAGCCAGGAGCCTGAACAAGAACACCCGGCCTGCTATGAAGTCTGCAGTTCTACCCACCATTAAGATGGCTGTCACCTTTGCTTCCTACACCATCACCAGGAGCCTTTCAGGTTGCCAACTGAAAGTTCTGATCACTGGGGTGTAGGGGACAAACCAGGCCTTCCAAGGTGAAAGGCTTAAGCAGCAACTTCAAGGGACTTATGGGAAATGGTGTTATGTGAGAGGCTTTTCCTGAGGAGATGCAATACCATACACACACATGCGCACATGCACACGCACGCGCGCGCGCGCGCGCACACACACACACACGCACACACACACTCCTCACCCTAGAAATGGATTCCATGACGGACCCAAGTAATAGCTGCACCAAAGTCCACCTTTGTGAACCAATGAGGTATGGGTGAAGGGCTACTTACAGGAGCAGGGATGACTCAAAAACAGTTGAATCACTGAAAAGCCCACCCCCAAACAGGTATCAGCTCATGCAACAAAGCTGCATCCCTTGAGTTGTCTGTATAATTTACAGGCAGCACCACAGGTCTGAGAAATCTCCCTGTAGCTCAGCTGCTCATAGCTTCATCCTATGCTTGCAAGGAGTCTTCAAGAGTCTGAGAAGCTTCCACTTTGTAGATACATGCTTTGCATACTTCAGGAGACTTGTGAGCAATCTCTCCTTTCCTGGAGGAAATATTTCAAATAGGGAGAAACTGCAATGCATTACTGGGCCAGTGTGGGCTCAGCCTTAGCGTGCTAGTGTCTGTGTGCCCTGCTTTGGGAACCACTAAGAGTGGGTGTAGGAAGCAGCTCTCTGTTGCTGCTATAGGACTCAGCAAGGAGGTCTTGCCTCTCTGCAGCCTGTCGTAGGCTCTCATTAAGTTATGTATATAATTAAAGGATGGCATTGTGGCAACAACACAGCCCTAAAATAATGCATGGTGGTTCCGGTTAGTGGTCTTTGCTCCCATCTAAATGAAATCCTTGTGAGACCCTCCTCAACTGCCTCTCTCTACCTGGTCCTCTCTTCATGTGCCTTCTCCCCAAGCTGGTCTGAATTTCTCAGCCTCACTATCTCTCTCTCCAGGACTTTCCCAATCAAACCCTGCCCAAGTTGTTCCAAGGCCTGACATATCAATACCTCTTCCTTCAAGTGGTACTCTTACCTCCAGTGTTGTTGGCATTTTTCCTTGAAACTAAAACCAGAACTATTTTCCCTTGGCGATTTGAATGAGAAATGCCCCCAAAGGCTTATATAAATTGAGTGCTTTGTTTGAGGTTGGTGGAATTACTTGAGAAGGATTGAGAGATGTGGTCTGTTGGAAGAGGTATGTGTCACTGGTGTTGGGTTTTTGTTTAGTTGTTTGTTTTTAGGTTTCAAAAGCCTTATCTGATTCCCAGTGTACTCTCCCTGTTTCTGTCTCTCTCTGTGTCTCTGTATCACTGTCTCTGTCTCTGTCTCTCCATCTCTCTCTGTCTATGCCTCTCTGTCTCTGTCTCTGCCTCTCTCTCTCTCTCTCTCTCCCTCCCTCCCTCCCTCTCTCTGTCTTTTTCTCTCTCTCTCTCTGCTTGTTGGTTGTGGATCAAGATTTCAGCTCTCAGCTCTGCCTTTGCTCTGTCATCATGGACTCTAGCCCTCTAAAATCATAATCCAACTAAATGCTTTTATTATATGTTGCCTTGGTTGTGGTGTTTTGTCATTGTTGTAGAAGCTTTGGTTTCTTGAAAAATTTCTATGTTATATAAACATGTTTTTGTTTTAATCCCAAGTGTGGGATATGGGAGCTGCTCCAGTTTCTCCACAGCTGATAACAGCCTCGTGAGAAGGCACATGATCTTTGTCAACAGCAAGTTGCCTCCTGAGGAGGCACGTCTTTACCAGTTGGAAAAAATAAGAGAGCCCAGAGAGAGAGGAAGGAGGGCGGTAAGAAGAATGCTTGGAGGAGATGGTAGGAGGAGGAAGAGAAGGCTGCTGCTGCATTTGCTATTTCTGGCTGAATGTCCTGAGTATGGAGATTGGTATTGCCCCAAAGAACCCTAAACAGCAGGAAGTAGACAAAGAAAACTACGTCCCTTCTCCCCACTAACCTTCTTTTTCTCCTACCTAGGCTCAATGAGTTGGATAGGAGGTAGAGGCATTAAAGAACCCCAAATAAAATAGGTTTTTAAAAGTCAAATCCTCCATGTCATAGCAACAAAGATACCTCCTCCCCTTCTCCATGGCCTCAGCATTTGTTCAACAATCCTCACCCAGACCTTCCCTGTACCCTCCATAACACTTGAATGGCCTCAAGCTCCTTAAACAATAGATTCCCTGCCTAATTATACTTGTAGTACCAAGAATCTCATGAATTGTCAAGACACCCAATTTGGCCTCTACCCTCAGACTATTCTCTAAGCCCTCAGCTAACCTACACCCTCACACGTGTTCTTTTCTCCAGGCTGGTGTCACTCTTCCAAGTACTGTAAGCTCTACTCTCATCTCTCTTTTCCTATCCTGATTGCTTTTCTTTTCCTCTATAGTCTCCAATAGTTTCCATTCTCACTTTATAGACTCCATGCCCTAGGATGGCAGTGTCATGCTCCAGTGTCATTTCCCTGGCACACTGTGAAACTATCATGGGCTGCGTTGCCTTCATCCATCAAATAGCAGAGACATCCGTCTGCATCTTCGCATCTCCTCGCTCTGAGACCCACATGGCCTCTGTGGTAATCCTATGTCCACACATTTATAGCGTCATTATGTGACTAGTAAGGGGGCTGCAGCTGGATGCATACAGCAGCCTCAGTGGAGCACAGTGACCTTTCCGACCTCCCTGTTCCAACGGGCCCTTTCCTCGGGGAAAGCTTGTTTTTCTGCAGTCTTTGAACCACTCATAGGCTTGCTCATTACTTTGTTGTCTGAAGTTAGGCAGGAACATCTCTGTGATTAATTAAGCAAAAGGCCCTGGTGCCAGTTGTGTTAGAACCATCAGATAATCACGCCTTTGGGGTGCTCACCAGGCCTGGGGAGCAGCCAGGCTTGGGTCTACAGAGGGCTGATTAACTCTGGGATTCTCAGGCTTGCCCTAGACACGTGGCTGCCCAAGATGCTGCCCCACTTTATAGAAATACAGGCTAACTTTCACTTGCATAGGGGTGCAGGCTTAGGCTGGTGGTCAGGGATATCTGGTCCTGCTACTCTGATGAGCTCAGAAGCAGACCTAGAGGTTGGGGCTGGTGAACCAGAAAATCTATGAGTTTGTGTTGTGTGTATCTATTTTGTGACAAAGTTTTGTTATGTAGCCAAGGTTGACATTGAACTCATGACAACTCTCCTGCCTAAGTAACTGGGATTATAAGCATGTGCTACAACGCCTATCCGCAAACAGAAAGCTTTTAGATAGGGTTTTCGATTTTTCCTGATGGGGCTGCAGAATCTCCACAGACTTCTGGGTTTTATGGAGGAGAGGAGAGAGATTGCCCCGTGTTTTAGCTTCCAAGGCTGGCTGTAAGATCCCAGTCCACTGACTTTAAAATAGATAGAAACTTAGTGCCTTTTAGTTATGGGATCCCAAAGCCCCAAGTCAATAGGGTAGCTAAGTTGATTCTTCCTAAAGGTTCTGAGTGAGATTTTACTCACTGCTCTCTTCTGCTGCTGGTGTTTGCAGCAACCTCACATCCTCATCTTATAGAGGCTCAGCCTCACCTGCCCTGCATGGTTCTTGTTACTATATGTCGTCTTTGTGTCTTGGACCTTTATGGTCTTAAATGGTCTAATCTCTATTCAGTACATCTTCAGAAGTCTGTTTCCAAATAAGACCTCATTGCAGATTCTGGGGATTTAGACTTGAAAGTATGGTTTGGAAGACACAACTCAATCCCTTACAACCTGCCTATCATATAGGACACTTGCCTTAATTTTCATTCTAATATGGCAAACTACAACTTAAATAAAGTTTAAATTCAAGGTTCTAAAGTACCAGAAAGCTCATGACTAATATTTTCTTACTCCAAGTCTCCATTGAGGCTCCCTGTGGGCAGAGAGTCAGGCAGGAGGCTGTTGACCATCCTCGGTATTGCTCAGATTAATCTCCCCAGCCTTCCTTCTGAGATTTAAGTCTAAGGATGTTCAAGCAAAGATATGGAGCCTGGTAAGCTGACTAGGCATTTTCTCTAAGTCTCCTGTTGCTTATGTGATGCCAGAACTGGAAGGCTGCAGAACACACAGTATACAAGGGAGGGTGATATAATATAGGGGAGAAATAGGTCAACCAGAGCCCACAGAATGAGCTGGAACTCATGAGGTCAGTCCACAACTAACCCAGTTGTTATGACCTCTGACCTTGGGGAGAACCTGCTGATCAACATCTTTTATCAAAGAGTGAAACATACCCTTTGGCCTAGATGTCAGACACGGTGAAGGAAAAATCCATGTGGGACAATGATTGGTGTGTGAATAGGTGAGTTAGCAGGTAAATTCCAATGGGCATGATCTATAAAATGCTGTTTATGAACAGAGAAGTCCTGTGTAGAGTGCCCTAACTATAAACCCAAGCGAAAAAGAATTCTAGGCAATGCAACTTGGTCTAGACACTCAGCATAGTTCAAAGCCTCCACGTTTAGCAAAGCTCTCCCAATGTGCATCCTCCCAAATGTCACATGTAACTGACACTAGATATGGAATACCACACATCTTACCCTTAGTAAGCAGTCACCAGCTGCACAGAATATAAACACAAGAGGCAAATCTGCAAGGTAACTCTGGCACTGCAACAAGTTTAGACTCCGGAGCCATTTGCTTAGCACTTACTGTGCTAAGAATGATGCTCTTCTAGCTGTTATCCATTACGTCTATGGCAATGCTATAAGATGATGCATGCATCTCCCTTTTCAGAGAAAGAAAAGCAAGCTTCAAGGAAGTTAGGTCATTTGACAGAGGCCGCATCTTTAGATAATAAGAGGTATATACATATATATGTAGGTACACACATATATAAATATTTGGATATGTATGTATATATGTAATCACTTGGAGCAATGTCCACTGTGGTAGAGAATTTGATAAGACAAATACCTTTAGCTCTGTTTTTTATAAAAATATTAAAAAATATCTACACTCGTGTATATATTGTAAGCACTAAGTAAACCAAAGAAAAGGAAGGAAAGAGCATAGGAAATTGGGAGAAAATAGTGGTAAGGGAATCAGAGGAGAGGAAATGGGGGTAGACTTGATCAATACACATTATATGCATGAATGAGATTAAATTCTAAATGTGTGAGAATATATTTCAATAATGGAAAATTATAAGTAGACTTGCATCAACATTAAAATGCTACGTACACAAAAAGTCACTTTCTATAGGAAATACAGTTATTGAAATCAGAAAGTGAAAGAAAATTAAAATAAATTTTTATTAAAAACTATCAGTAGCATGTCTTGAGGACATAATCTAATTTTAACCTTGAAAAGCTGTGCCCTAGTGTCTGTGGTGCTCAGGCAAAAGTAGACAGTGTGTTCCACAGGTAACTGACCCCAAGTAGCAAGAGTTTCAGCAAGCTGAACAACTCTCATCGTAGAGCTACGTGGCAGTTTTCAAAGAGAAATGTCATGTCCCGCCACCTGCCCATACTCTTTATCTCCGGCTGTGATCCTGTCTACAGCAATGTGGTCAGTGGATTTATTAATGAGAGAAGTTAATTAGTGGACTTCCACTACAGAGAAGTGACAAGCAGCCAAGGCAAGGGTAGAGATGGAGATTGGATGGCAAAAGGGATACAGAGAGACAGTTTTTACCCTGGAAGCCCCCAGGTAGAGACTGAGGTGGACGTAAGAAGGAAATGAAGATTGGATTTCATGAGCTGATTGACCTGGAAAGGCGAGGGAGAGGGCGTGAAACATTGGTTCCATAGATTCTCCCATCTTGTTGCCTCAGTTAAAGGTGACAGACGTTGTCAGGATATTTAGGATTGGGGGATATATTAGTTTGCTTTTTGTTAATGTGATCAATAAAGCACCTTGGGAAAGGGGAGGCTATTTGGATTCCACTTCTACATCAGAGTGCATTACTGAGGGAAGTCAAGGCAGGAGCTCAAGGCAGGAGCCGGAGGCAGGCACTGAGGCAGAGGCCATGGAGGAGTGCTGCTAACTGGCTTGCTCCCCACCGCCCCTTATCAGCTTCTCTTCTTATACAAATTGGAACCGCTTGCCCAGCACCACCCAGGCTGATCTAGACCCATCCACACCAATCATTCATTAATCAAGAGAAGTCTCCCTTTAATCAAGAAAATTCTTCCACAGGTTTGACCACAGGCCAATTTGATGGAGACATTTTCTCAATTGGTATTTCCTCTTCTCAGATGATACTAGCATGTCACATTTCGTCACACTGACAAAATTATGCAGAACAGAGGATATCCAGAGAATACCAATAAAATGATTGGTCAGGATCTTAAAATAAGTTTAGAGATTAGAGGAAAACATGATAGGCCGATTGATGTTATGATATCATCAGTGATCTCTGCTTCCGAGATCCTCTGTCAGAAATCCCAACTTTACTCTCCATCTAGAGATGGTTATGAGGTAGGAAATGCCAGTGTCATCTGGGAAGGCTGGTAGAATGCCTGAGGAACAGGAAGATGCTTGGGTTGGGAAGATGGAGATGGGGAAGCAAAAGTTGTAATCTTTTCTTTTTTAAAATCTTATCCTGTACAAGTCCTAATCAGATGGAGAGTTATGTTGGTAAAATGGCTGTCAAGTAAAGTTCCAAGCCACAAGGTGAGTGACATGTGAAGACAAAAGCCCTTTGCATCGTGAGTCAGAAGGTACCCTCACTTACCTAGTTAGTGATAACAATGGCTTTCAGATTTTATGGTTTGTAGTTATAATTATGACCTTGGGTGGGTTGTGTAGTCTCTGTGAATGATATTCAGCTCATCTATAGGTGAAGAAAATTTCTATCTCATAAGAAAAGTGATGTGTAAAAGAGCCCAAAATATTTCTTTCCTCTTGTCAAGTAGCCAAATCAAGCAGAGGCTCTGTGATGCAAAGGCCCATCAACCATAGCAGAAAAAAAAGAGGAAAAGTTGGTCATCTGGTAGGCCAAGGCTACGTGGGAGGGCAAACACAGAAAACAGACATGTGCTGTGCCTTCTATAACATATGTATTTTACTTTTCCAAATAATTTCTGAAATAATTTTTCTAAGTGACACCAAATTTAATTTCATATTGAAAAGCTGGAATCATGATCCACTCATGTTAGTATTTCAAGCCCCTGAAATATGAGTAATATAAATAAATTATATGTATGAATATTACATAAATATAGAAATGATACAGGCATCCCTGAGATAAAGTTAAAGACATCATGACTTTAGAAATTAGGTGAAGTTCTCTAAAATTTGACATAACGGAGTGGTAAGCAGAGATGTCAAACCTTGCTACCAGTTGGGCTACATGGTACCTAGGATAAGATGACTGTGGGGTGACCCCCAGCCGCAATAGCACAGTCACTTAGTGATGTGACGAGGTACCATTTATTCTGCTTCTCACCTCTCTTTTTGGTAAAAATTTTAATTTCTTTTAGTAAAAGAAATTATTGTTATCGCATATTTCTTTTCGTCTACATTCCTTCTTCCTAGAGTTTATTCTTCATTAGATCTTTGTAAACAGTGTTTAATATTTATTTATTTTGTATATATCTGGGGGTTATTATAGCATGAGAGACATGTGGAGGTCAGGGAATAGTTGAGAAAATCAGCCTTGGTCCTGGTAGTAACAGAAAGATGCTTGTGACTAGCACAAGGCAGACAATGCAGTGGCTGTGTGTAAACACAATCTGTTATTTGCATGAATGTCTGCTGTGGTTGGTGGAAACGCTTCCTTTCCTGGGCTCTCAGAGGCCAGTCAGCTCACTTCCAGAGCCTTCCAGGAGAAGCTCTCCTGCGCTGCCTCCCTCGTGTTACAGCTTTAGGCCCAATGAAAGGCTTATCTTGAGTTGTCTTTTCTTGCCGGCTTTTAACATCCATCAGGAGTAGAGATGGCTGCACTGGTAGAAAGCAAGAAGGACATTCAGCAGAGGTGGCCAAACTGCGCGAACTGTTGGAGCTGCAGAAGCTGTCAAGAGCCTTGCCGACAGGCCCTGGTACAGCAACAGGAGAGGCTGTGCTGATGGCCGCTGCGGGATCTGGCAGTGAGTGGGCCCTGAGAAGGCAACAGTAGCGGCGAATAATACTGGTGGCCGTTAACCCCGCAGCAGTGGCCAGACGGTCACCAGCAGGAGAAGAAGCATCTAAAACGTTGTGGAACAGAGCAAGGAAAAATTCAAATGAAATGGTGGGAGAAAAGAGAAGAAAAGACGGAGAGATGGGGCTGCAGAAAGGGAAGGCTGTGAAGAAGTCATATCGCCTTGAATGTACCTGCTTTTATCTGACCCCAAAAGCCAAGCAGGGTCAAGCCCAGATAGCGCTTCCAATGGGAGAACATTGCAAAGAGCTGAAGAAGAGAAATCTGCAGAACGCTGCCAGGCCTCAATAGTTAAGAGTGTCAGACATACTAGAGCCAGAGGCTGCAACGCTCGCCGCTTCTAAAAATGTTCTGATGATCTAAGCCTTGGAGTTGAGGACCAAATCAACGGGCAACCACTGGGGAATCTGAATACTCAGGCCGGCATCAGAACTGTGACACTCGTCATAGAGGGCTTTTTTTTTTTGTCATCTGCTTTCTTGATGGTGGCCATTCTGACTATGGTGAGATGGAATCTCAAAGTAGTTTAATTTGCATTTCTCTGATTCTTTGATTGAGATGGTGATTACAGGATTACATGAGAAACATTGAACACTTTGGGGGCTTTGAGAAGGCGACAATAAAACACAGTGGAAGGGGAATACTGGGGACTAAAAGGTACTAGTGTAGGGGTAAAAGAGCCAATGAGAGGATGCCGAATCAACTAAAATGAAATGTGTATGAGAACAGCACATGGAAACCTAATACTTTTAAAGATAATGTATGCCTTTTTATTCTAAAATAAAATAATATTAGAGTATAATTCTTGGAAAACATATGATGAACACAAGAAGTAAAGAAGATATAACCAAATTATAGTAAAAATAACCTTGTTTATTATGGACTTGTAAGTTAGAGTGGGCTGCAAAATTGTTGTTTGTTTTCTGTTCCATAGGGTGCATTTTAAAGAGTAAAGGGGAGAGGTGATTTGGAAGCAAATTATGTAACCCAGACATCCTCTCCTTGGTATTTGTCCAAACAAAGTGAAACTTGTTCATATAAAGACCTACACTTCATAGCAGTCTTTTAGATTGTCAAAAAACCACTCCTCAAGAGAAGAATAAAAGTTATGATATATCCACAAATGGAATATTATTCATCGATAGAAAAGAAAGAATTCAGATAGTTCCAAATGCATTCTTCAGAGTGAAAGAAGCCAGGGACTTACAACTCTTTGCTACAGTCATCTGTTGATAAACCATTCTGGAAAAGACACACCATGAAAAGGGAGATCAGAGCAGTGGTTGCCAGGAGATGAAGAAGAAAGAGAAGTTGACTGCATGGTGGCACTTCCTGGGCGGAAGCGCTCCTTCCACGACTGCCTGCACCTTCCCAAGCCCTAGGGACTGCCTGTGTAGGGAGTTTACCCCCATGCTAGCTATTTCAGCTTTTTGTAAGCTGACTTTTAAAAAGAAAACATTTACTCTATCATTTGAAACTATTAGTTTTGATGAAGAGCTTTAAGGATAAGTTAAAGAATGTAATGATATTCCGCAGAGGTTTTCTTTTTTTACATGACTGGTGGGTAGAGAATAACTGAAGACCATTGACTCGACCGCTCATAAATGACCACCTGAGAGTCCTGTTGCACCTGGAGCGAATGACAACTCAGCTGATTATGGAATCAAACAAACACATTTATCCCTTTCAAATTGAATTTTCCCTGTATTTCTTTTCAGTCTCCTCTCCCCTGCACACAATTTTTGTTCCTATTTTAGAAACCCCAAACATCTATCTTCATACTTTATTCTTTGCCATCCATATCTATCTATTTTTAACTTGTTATTTTAATTTCTTTATATTTCGCACTTCAGAGGAGACTCCAATTTGTCTTCTGAACCACTCATTAAATCTTCTGTGATGTTTATTTTGCTCTTTAAGCTCCTAAGACAAATAGATACTTTGCTATGGCCCTTTCTGGATTCCTTGCCCTAACTAATTCCATTTCACACTTCTCCTTTTCTTGGTCAGTGGCATTAACCTCTCTGTCTTTTATTTTATTATATTGTATTTTTTTAAGGACCCAGAGCACAGAGTGAAGCATTTGCTTCCATTTCTGTTTTTCCTTTTCAAGCTCATACTTGGTTTTACTATGTGTGGTCAGTCAGTCCCTATTTTTATTTTTTATTTTCATAGTTTTGAATGATGAATGCTATTTCAAGACCAGGTATCCATTAAAAGAGAAGATTGAAGACAGTCCTTTCTGGACATCCTGCTGAGACTCTAGGTAAGAGAAATATAGGAGATGGGGAAATAGAAGGATCCAGAGGGTCCTAGAAACCTACAAGAAGAACATTATGACGGGTGGATCGGAGCCCAGGGGGGTCTGCTCAAACTATTGCACTAACCAAGGACAACACAAGTGGTAAACATTGAACCCCTACTCTGATCTACTCAATGGACAGGACGTTCTCCACAGTTATGTGGAGAGGGGGGACTGACTCTGACATGAACTCTGGTGCTCCATATTTGACCACCTCCCCTTGGTGGGGAGGCCTGGTGGCACTCAAAGAAAGGATAAGCAAGCTACCAAGATGAGACTTGATAGCCTATGACCATATGATGGGGGAGGAGGTCCCCCTCAGTCATAGACCTAGGGGAGGGGAATAGGGTGAAAGCAGGAGGGAGGGAGGAATGGGAGGATACAAGTGATGGGATAACAATTTAATTGTAATCTGAATAAATTATTAAAATTAAAATTAAAAAAAAAAGAAAGAAAACAGTCCTTTCCATTGCCTCACCACCTGGCAGAGTCAGAATCCCACCCTCAGAGTGTACCATACAGTCACAGCAGGTGGAGTGTTGCCTGATTCGATGCAGGGGCCAGAGAGACTTAGGGCAGGTGCCATCATGTGCGTATGACAGAAATATAATCTGTCTGTGGTGCTAAGAGCCTGGGCCTTTGGGGGGTGACTACTGTTAGATAAGATCAGCAGGCTACGACCTCATGGTTGAATCCTGGTGATTTCATGAGCAGAGAAAGTGATCAGCAAACACAAGCATGCACACTACACGCCCTGTCCCTTGCAACATGGTGCCTGCATCACCTCAAGGTTCTATCAACAAGAAGCCCTTAGCACGTGAAGCCCTTAGAATTTGCCCCTGTAGAACTATGACCAACATGAACCTTGTTTCTTTATAACATACCTTTGGTATTCTGTTGGTCGGCTATGTGTAACTGACCTTTTGCTTAATAAAAAGCCATTCCACCTGGGCAGGGCAAAGGAGATAGGTGGGTTTAAGAGAGAGAGGAATTCTGGGAAAAAGAAAAATTTCCACCAGGAGAAAGGAGAGACCTAAAGGGAAGAGAGGAAGGCCACCACAGGTTAGCTGGAGGAGAAGCACATGGCTGGCGGCGTGGATGGAGAATCCAGATGAAGAACATTAGCAAGTATTTGGGATTACGGATGGGAGGTAGCTTGATAGACGTTATTGGAAGCAGATGGCATGGGATTGAGACAGGGATCCCACGCCTGCCCCACTACGAGAGGTAGCTTAGAGGATAGAACTCTGCCATGCCCCAGGTTAACTAAGGCTATTTTAAAATATAACAAATGTCTGTGTCTTGATTGATTGCTAGTCGGGCCTACAGGTAATACAGATAATTTTTAAAAACAATGGTATTCCTTACAGTAAATACAACAACAAAATGTGACTCGGTCTGCCCCCAAAGAGATATGTGTGCACGTTTATGCTGAAAGAGACTGCGGAGCCACCTGTCCGTGCTGTCCTTTGATTTTAGAGTGTGCCTATTCCGGGTTCTTCTGACTCTGGCCTTTGAACCATGAGAAGCACTGGACTTTAGCAGCTTCCTGCCGGAGGAAGCCATGCATGCCTGCGGATCAACCCTCGTGAACACTGTAAATGAAGCAGCACCCAAGCGTTCTTTGTGCTGCCCTGTAAGTTATCATGCCACTGCCCCAAGAGAGGACATGGGGGGCAGTCTGTGGTGTCCCCCTTCAGCCCAGCTGCAGCAACAGTCCACAGAACCAATGTTTCTCAAAACCACTGATGCCATGTTCTAATTTCTAGATGCAGACTTTTATTTTAATATTTTTTCCAGCCATTAAAATATTTTGTAAATAATTTAGGATTTGAAAATAGGCCACTCGGCGCCGAGTTTCCGAGTCTGCTCTAGCAGGAAGGTGTGCGACTGCTTTGAAGCACAGGCAAATGAAAGCTTGGATGGAAGAGAAGAGGGAAAGTGGTGACGGATGAGAGCCCGGAGCACCACTGTGGTAACTGTGACAAGAATGTGATGTGTCACATTGAAAAGAGCTCCCCGGACCTCCAGCCAGGACTCCAGCCAGCCAGACCCCAGGTGTCAAAGCTGTCATGACCACCACTGAGCTGACTTGCTGGACTAAGATAGTCTCCTGTCCTCTGAGTGATATTGACTGATTCTGTCCACACCCTCACTGTCCCTCAACCCAACAGGCCACCCGCAACGCTCACTCCTGCCCTCTTCTCACTCTCTGCTTCTGTGCAGATCTTTTTCACCAAGTCTACTTGATTTGAAAGGCGAATAACAACAGAAAGAAAAAAATATTACCACTGGTTAACTACAAGCACAAGGGAAGAAAGTCTTGTTTTTGTGGAAATTTGTAATGAATTTCCATAAATACACATTGTAATTGAGTAGCAGCAAATAGAATGATGATAATACATCTGGAAAGTTAAATTGAATTTTTCTTCTTTTTAGATGGTGTAAAAACATCACTCACTGCATTGTGGAGCTACTCAGCTGAAAATCAAAGCTTGTGCATTATTGAAATGATTATTATAAAAATATTCAGAAATCTACTTAAATGAGCATTTAATGTACATTCATGTTGCTGGTTATTGTTACTGTAGCATAAGGGACCTTAGAGGCTCTTCTATGCTCTCTCTCTCTCTCTCTCTCTCTCTCTCTCTCTCTCTCTCTCTCTCTCTCGTGTCAGTCTGTCAGTCTCTGTTTCTGTCTCTCTCTTGGTCTTTCTCTCCCTCATAGCTCCACCTCTAGTTCCCATAGTCTATCTTCCCTTCCACTTTCTCTTTCAGATCTAAAGCATCATTAATTGAGAAAATGCTGCCAAGGTGATCAGCTTTAGTTGGAAACAGAAACCCAGACAAGACACACAGCTGTCGCCTTAGACCTTTGTCTAGCCTACCATGCTCACTAGAGTTCATACGCAGAGTTTCTAGAATGTGGTGTCTGGCGCTGTAACAAGGTGAACTTTACACTATTTTTCTTCTTCTCTCACAGTCCGGTTTGTCACCTGTGAAGTGGCCATGCCTTAACTCACAGGGCCATTGGGAGACCTGAACCAGATTAAGTTATGTCTGGTATTTAATTGCTGGATTCAGGAGCCCAAAGACATCCAGGGTCGCCAACCAGAGAATTTGTTCTTTCAGAGATCAGAGCTGCTGTGCATCCTAGATTGTGTGGCCAAGATACTGAGATTCACTGCATCCAGACAACAGCACCCATAGGGCCCGTGTTCAGGGCAGCCCAGCAATTGCAGTCAGGTTGCAGGCTGAGCTTGCGCTATGTGGCAGCCTCTGAGCTGTTATAGCAAGAGTGCTCTGCAGGTAGGTCCACTGGGTACCACTTTAGAGAGACCATGTAGAGCTTTCACAGGGGCATCTTCCACCTTACCAAAAAACTTCACACAAAGATGATATCCCTGTTGAAAAAGAAGGATTTTTTTTTTCAGTCACAGGCCTATGAGTCTCTATACTCCATTCCTAGAAAGTTCTAGAACTAGTCTCTTTCATTCCTATCCTGGTGGTAGTATTAAGAACACTAGCTGCTCTTCCAGAGGAGCCAGGTTCACTTCCTAGCACCCATATGATGGCTCACAATCATCTGTAACTCCAGTTCCAGGGGATCCAAGACCCTATCTGGACGTCATAGGCAACAGGCACACAAGCAGTTTGTAGATATATATGTAAGCAAAATAGCCATACACATAATTTTAAAAAAATATTTGCTGAAAAAAACCTCATTCTTTAAAAAAATAAAATAAAAACTGCACATAGATACCAACAGCATCTTTGTGGTTACAGAAACAGAAATACTTCTTGATCTACAATGACACATCACTTTAATAGATGAAGGCAAGGTATCTGGAATCTGTCACATCTGGGTAAGAATGCTAACTATATCCCTTAACCAGACATGTGCTGTTGGAACACCCATTTAACCCCCTGAACCTTGCCAAGTGTGGAATACGAATAGCACACCAACTCTGCAGGGCTAATGCTTAAATAGTGCCCAGGAGAACCACACAGTGCCCAACACACACACACACATTACAGATGCTGTTATCACTGCTACTGATGCTGAGGCTCGCTGACTTGGTCCTGGCCCAGCATCCCCAAAGAGCGAGGATGAGGTGGCTGCAGCCTGCCCTTAAACACAGTGCCAGTGGAGAAGGCAGACTCCCTTGGAGTCTTTTTCCCTCCTCTCTCAGGGAGAGTGATTAAGGTTGCCATGTTGCCAGCAGAGAATCTGCACTCAATCCTAGTGCCTACCACTTACCCCCCAGGAACCCGGAGCACTCAGAGCTTTGTGAGCCTCACTCTAGTAACTGGGATTTGAAATAGAAATAGTGTCTGACTCTCTTCTGCACCCTGGCAATCTCAGCCCTTCCAACAGCTCCAGCAGCTTCTAGTCATAACCCTGTGATTTGAGCACAATGAATCTTAATATAATTGAGTTAACTGTATCATTTTTAATGTAAGACAATCTTGATTACAGCCAAAGGGCACCATTAACACGCTGAAGGAATGGCCGAGATTTTAGCATGTGAATGTTGTACAGAAAATAGAACTAATTAGCACTAATTTAATTCGAAGATTAAAGAAAATCCTGCTTTTAATTTTTAATTTAAGACAAACCATTTTACTCTGAACAAAGAAAGAATAATAAGTACATTTTTTTCTGTCTGAAAGGCAATTTTTACTTTTGCATTATTACATTAATATGGGACTGTGGGAATCCTGACCCCATTAGAGATCAAATAATCAGCATTTAATTATTGACAGCAAATTAATATTTAATAAAGGCACAAGGGTTCCGGTATGAGAAAGAAAGGCAACCAAGGTTCTGCTGACCCAGAAACGGCCAGAATGTCCCTCAGACTGAATGCACTCTCCTGTGCCCAGGGTAACAAGTTGGGATCCCCAAAGAGTCCTGGCAGTAAGTTAGGAGTGGGGGGACCGGAGTGGCTGTGATTTCCCCCCTTCCTTTTCCTACTCTGCCCCCACTGGTTTGTCCTTAATCAAGCACTTACACTAAATAATACATCGAATGTCACGACCAAAAAGAGGACAGTTGTAATAAAAAAATAATAGAAGAAGAGGCCAACCCTCCTTTTTATTCTGGAGGAAAAAAAAAAAAAAAAAAAGAAATAGCGACTTTTCTTTGCTGTGGGACTGCTTGTCAGGGATAATTTCTAACTGAAGAAGACATAATGGATTTACAACGAAACCCCGATGCTTTCCTCAGCCTCACAAAGATCCTCAAAATAAGCGCTATTACATTAGCGGTCTGAGGAAAAGCTGTTAGCTGATTGCCTGAGAAAGCACAGAGCTGTGTGCAGAAAAAAAAATGGCCAATGGGTAACCTGGTGGTGGCTTGAAAACCTGGGCCACCCCCTCTTCTCAGCTTATACCAAAGCTTTGGTGGAGCCTGAAAGGAACACGCTTATACCAAGACTGAGATGCTGCGTATTTGTCCAGGGCCACCTGGCTATGGACCTCAGACCCTCAGATTGTTTTTCAGATAGTGGCCTTCAGGTATACATATCTTTTGGAGAGACCAATGAAGAAATTAATTGTTATGGTTTTTTCAACACCACACTTGACAAAAGCAACTAAAGAAAGAAGTGAGTCCAGTCTGAAGAATTGGCTTAGTGGCTGAGAGCACTTGGTATTAGTTTAGTCTCCAGGGGCCACACTAACAGCCACTTCCTTCTGATCTCTTTGGGCATTACACACTCATAAATACATGCAAGTACACACATGCACATGAAAATAAGTAAACAAACACAAAGTCTTTTTTTTAAGGCTAGTTCACAGTTTAATGCCCACCACGGTAGGGAGGGCAGGGAGATAGGAAAGCCAAGGGTCTCGTTGTATCCATAGTCAGATCACAGAGAGAAGTGAAAGCCAGCGCTTGCTTTTATCTTTTGTCCTTTTTATTCAGTTGGCGGCCCCCCACCCATGAGACAGGGCCTCCAATTTCAGGTTGGGTTTTCTCTTTTTCCTTAAATTCCTCCAGAAACACCTTTGAGACACCAGTCAAGCTGACAACGAAGTCAACTGTCACACCATCTTAGATGTGTTGAGCTGGAGTCTGTACTGACCAGGACTAACTGATCTTATAGTCACTTCATTGACACCACTGGATCCTCTCCCCGGCACGGCCTCCCTAGGCGCCATTCCACTGACTCACACTGAATGTCTTTACTAAGTAAGCCTCAGACTCCTTACTCTGCATCCAAAACCAAGGGCCTCAAGCCAGTCCATTGCCCTCTTAAACAGAATATATCAATGTCACATTATCTCCTCTCCCACCACAAGACTTTGAGAATTTTTGTTGTATAACAACTTTCTCTGAGATACAATCTTCATCTTGGATGGAGAGGTGAAACATTCCATCCTGCAGGGAAGCTCTGTAAGCTTAGCAAGCAAACAAATAAAAATCTTCAGGAAGTCCCTGAAACTGACCAGATGTACAGGTCCCTCCATAACTAAGCACATGAATAATAAGACCTACTGAGGCACACTCTCAGACAAGATGAACTACTAAGGGGAAGCTCAAACCAACTATCCTGTTTGAATGAGAATGGCTGTCTTAGGTTCACATATTTGAATGCATGATGCACAGTTAGTAAAACTATTTGGAAGGATTAGGAAGTATGACCCTGTTGGAAGAGATGTGTTGCAGGTGTGAGATTTGAGATTCTAAAAGTGTTAGTTAGTGTTTGATCTCTCTCTCTCTCTCTCTCTCTCTCTCTCTCTCTCTCTCTCTCTCTCCCTCTCTCCCTCTTTCCCTCTCTCCCTCTCTCTCTCTCTCCAGCTTCCTTGCTCTGCCTCCAACTTGCAGATATAATGTCTGCTGCCATACTCCCTACCCTGATGGTCATGGACTCATCCTCTGAAATGGTAAGCAATTCCCCAATTAAATGCTGTTTTATAAGTTGCCTTAATCATGGTGTTTCTTCTCAGCAATGGAAAAGTAGCTAAGACACCAGCCAAGCCACCTGGAGGAAGCAGAGACCAATAAACTGCCCAGAGGAGGCTTGGCCCAGCTGAACAAGCTGAAGAAAAACCACCATCCAATCTATTGAATTGCCCACAGGTTGTACAATGTGGTCCAGGTGTCTAGTTTTCTTGAACATTCACCCATGCTGGGATGGGTTTTTGGTAATGCAGCGATTTTGAATTATTTCTGTGTTCTTGTAAGTAACACCTTACCCATATTCCTGTAAGGAGTCCCCATACATTCATTTGTTCAACAAATTGGACTTTGGTAGTATCAGTAACTTGGTCTGTCATCAGTTCTCCATCTGGCATGAGTAGACATTCATTATCCTCTCCCCAGGGATAGTGCCACACAGTAATTTCTCTCAAGAACAGTCAAACCTCCAAATGTCTTCCATTCCACATACAACAGAAAGGGTGTCGATATGAAATGTTGCTGAGGAATGTGGTTCACTCTGACCTGGGGACTCATCCTTTCACAGCTTCTACATAGAGGCTGGATGGTCCTGATCTGCCTGGACGTCTCTTTGTGAAGAGCCTCATAGAGTCAGTCAGTGTAGAGCTGCCCAGAGGGCAGAGGACCTATGTCTACTTCTTATCTTTGTCACTCGCTGAGTGTGTAACTTGGATAAGTCAGTCCACCTCTTATACCTCATCAGTTCCATCTATAAAATGAAGATATTACTGGTAGACGTAAGTGACATGGTCCATATGAAATGATAGTACACAGCAAGAGCTTTAGTTCATATAGTCAAGGAGCTCCAATGACATTTTGTAAGTGAAAGACAACGGGGCTGCTAACATTGCCTGGCAAGGTACAAGTCATATTCTCTTAGGAATTTCTTTTCAGTTAAGGAATGTTTTCCCACATTAGTGTAGCTCTAGATTTTTGCCTCTAGTCAGCAATGCCATTCTTTCTGGAATGATCTGACTCTAAGGCCATATAAACCTTCTGGATAATTTTTAACAAGTTTCTTTTTCTGAACTTCAAAGTTGACAGAGACCATCTTGGACT
This sequence comes from Acomys russatus, assembly GCF_903995435.1. Classification (NCBI taxonomy): domain Eukaryota; kingdom Metazoa; phylum Chordata; class Mammalia; order Rodentia; family Muridae; genus Acomys; species Acomys russatus. Next base: position 64,437,421 of record NC_067143.1, on the reverse strand, counting down.
ATCCCAATAAAACTCCCTGGGTCTCACTCTAAGGAGTTCATATAGGGAAGGAATACAGCTTAGGCTCACCTGGTGGCAAAAAGGGAGAGATTTAAGTTGATGCTAACCCTGACAATAACAACAGAAGTTTACCTGAAAAGGAATAATTATTCACACTGAAAGGGGTAAAACAAGAAGAGGACACCTTCACAGAAAAGGTCAACAATGTAGCCTTGGCCATGAAAAACCACTCCATGAAGGACCTTCCTTCTTCTGGGCCCACATGTAGGTCATAAGTGACTAGAGCCAGAAACAGGGACAAATCAACGATGGCACAACAGAAGAACCAATCCCACATGGTGGGTGATGATCTGTATGCATAGCCATGTGCATGCTAATACGTTACAATTGTTCTCCTTGAGGTTTGCCTTTATCGCATGGAACTCTTGTAAAAATCTGAGATAAGCAGATGGCAATGTGTGGGTCTGAGACTTGATACCCTATGAGCATATACAGGGGGAGGATGTCCCCCTCAGTCACAGTCACAGGGGAGGGGAGTAGGGGGAAGTCAGGAGGGAGGGAGGAGTGGGAGGACACAAGGGATGGGATAACAATTGAGATGTAATATGAAAAAAAAAATATATATATATATGAATCAGACATGAAATAACAAGGGAATGTTGCCTCGTTCCCTTCCCCCAGACAGAAACTGGAGTGTTCTATTTATCATAGACATCTGATCAACAACAGAAAGACTAGTGTGGCGGTACCTGTAAAATCTAGAGCAGCTGTAGAAAACCTTTGGAAAGAAAAGTGACTGTGGATGGGTGGTTCAGAAGCAGAGATAGCACACACAATTCCCCAAATACATGCCGGAGAACAGGATCGTTGGAGAAGAGAAAGGGGGGCCAACTTGAACAGTACTCTTCAGCACATTAATGAATGGATACTCACAGTCCACTCCACCACAAAGTCAAACAGCTGGCACTTGTTTATAGGACACCCTTCCCCTATTCATTTCCACAGCTACTTATTAGTCCAACATCATTAGCTACTTCAGATGAACACCATGAAATTGTCCTTCTTCCCAATGTATCCAGAGTCTGCGTCAGGTTTCATCATTCTTTGACTTGAATGTTATCAGCAGATCCTTAATTGGTCTTTCATGTTTCATCCTTAGCCCCTTGAACTCATCTGTCATACATGTTTACTAATTAGGCTACAAGCGAGTATGGCTGACTCTGCTTAAGTTCCTTATTCCCCAGTCCACATCTTGAGTAGTAGGCAATGTGCAGGGAGAAGAGGAGGAATCAAGCCCATAAGTGGAGCTCTGAGAGCTGTGAGGCACAAAGCCCAGGAAGCACAGAGAACCAGGCTACCATGACAGAAAAAGCTGGGTGACTTCCTTTAAGTCAACAAACTTACTAAGCCATCACTGAATTTTCTGTAAAAAAAAAAAAAAAGCAATGAAGATACTAAAGTTGCTCTGGTGTTATTGGTGTTATAGTGTGCTAAACTAGAACCACCAGACACCATATAAGTTATTAAAGGCCCAAATCTATGATCCTAAAATTGAAGTACTTTCACCCTACTTGAGATATCTTCATATTGATTTGTATTGTTTTCTCATTATTAAGCTAATAATAGACAAATACTTTTAACAATATCCTCTTAAAGCTCCAGTTACTGCTTATGGTGACTGACTGATGAAAGCACCAGTTTGTTTGTTTGTTTGTTTGTTTTGAGACAAGGTTTCTTTGTGTTATCTTGGCTGTCCAGGACTCACTTTGTAGACCAGGCTGGCCTCAAGCTCACAGCAATCCGCCTGCCTCTGCCTCCCCAGTGCTGGGATTACAGGTGTGCCACCAAGCCCACCAAGCACCAGTTCTTTAGACTCATACAGTATGTGTATTGTGGCTGTTTGAACTGGGAGCTGAAGGCTGGTCTCCTCAAAGTCCTTAGCATCTCAAGTCCTTGACTTCATGATGTTTTAATGAAGAAAGAAAAAGGTTTAGACTTCGAAAGAAATTGGAGCTGAGAAGGGAGGCTGTAGGATAGACCCAAGGCTGGGAGTGGTCAGCAGTAGCCACATAGGAACGTAACAGGAGGGCATCCTAGATCAATATTAAGTGAGAAAAATGCATCAAAAATTCTTAGTAATTAAGTACTTGAAAACTCTTAGCTATCGGCATCACTTTTAGGGATCAAGGGCCTTGTGCTGCTTCCACATCAACCTGATAGGAGCTGAGGAACCCTCCTCTGTGGCTAAACCAATTTCCTGTAATGGGCACATGGAAACCTAGAGAGACCAGCTCTGGCCTGTGGCTATGTAGTGAGAAGCAGATCCAATATAAATCCCCATCACTTCAGAGACCTTAAACGCTCTTTGTCATGAACTGATGAGATTCAATGGAGAGGGGAAACTAATCAAATTTCTTCAGCTCCCAGTACTCAACCTGATAAGCTTGATCTTTCAGATGATGACTACTGAGTAATCATTACTTCTGGTACCTCATCACCCTCTGGTACCATACCATTATGCCTACATCCAATGCCGTGGCAGTGCTGGGATTCAAAGTTCAAGTTGTGATGCACAGATGGAGATCATCTGTGAGGAGATGATGTGTTTGTGCCTACAGGGCAACAGGAGGGACAGTCAAAGAGGGAGACAGAAGAAAGTGAAGATGTGTTGAACTTGGTGCCAGGTCCAAGTTTAGTTCTTGAATTTGTTCCTAGTCTCTCAATCCTATTTTAGCCTCAGAATAATTCTCCCACATCTTTCTCCTTACACCTATGAAGATTCCATCTCAAGAAGGTACACTGAGGTATCCAGAGTCATCTAGGTGTTATTAGCAAGCCAAGGATATAAACCAGGAACTAGGCAGCTTTGGAGTTCAAACCTTACAATAGTTTCCTCCAAAGTGGACATTCTGTGTGGTGCATTTCAGGAAATAACAACAAAATCAGCCTTTCTTAAAACAATCCAAACAAAAGAGTGAGTATTGAAGAATGTTAATTGATATCTCACAGCTCTGGTTACTTCCGCTCGCTGGTTTAATTATTAGTAGCTCAGTGAGTTTCATTAGGGACCTATTGTGCTTCTGTTGGCAAAACAACACTGGCATCTCATGTTCAATAATTAAAAGCAGGAAAAACAAACATCCTCTTTGGAGCCCTAGGTTTATAAATAGCAGGGGTATGTGGTCCCTTTAATCAATAACCAGGCTTGGATGACGGAGGCAAAGGCCTTCTCATTTCAACATCCCAGTTGTATCAGTCTACATTTCTACTTGGGGACTACACAGAGACTGGCCACGCTGAGAGCCAGCCTGATTTTTTTTTTTTTTTTTTTTTTTTTTTTTTTTTTTTTTTTTTTGGCAATGTAGATGCTGAATGGCAACTTTCTTTAAAAAAAAAAAAAAAAAAAAAAGGCAAAGCAAAATCTTGACTCAGATATTTAAATGAGTTCAAAGCATAAAATGAACATCTGTTAACAAAAGAATTGGGGGAAAATGCTATAACCTGCTCAAAGAAGAAATCAAAGATTCTAACATGAATTTATAGATGGGTTTTGTTTTTGCTGAGGGAATGGAAGGGGAGAGTCAATTAAGCCTGGACTGGACAGAATTAATTTGCATTTCTATAGACAAGAATTGTTTTGCATGGCCCTCATTTATACACAACTTACACTGTAAAACAGCTCAGGAGGGGAACAATGAAAGGCTAAAAATCAGATTAACTTCAAGATTATGCTCAAACAGCACAGAGTTTTCCACTGCCTTCAACCAGTCATCTTTGTTACCTCCCAACACAGTAGAGTAAGACATTCATGCTTCAGGGTCAAACCCAAGTTAAGAACAAAAACAAAAACAAACCCTGGTGTTTGATGATGAGTGGTGATGGATGTGTGACAAGCATCTCTCAATCTCACATTCCTGCTCATGAATCAGGCTCAGTATACCCACATCAACGGCTTAAGATACAGGCCAAGCTAAAAGCTCAGAACCTGGTACACGGTGGTGCTTTCATAGTCCTGTTCCCTCAGTTCAATCGGACTCGAATCATAAGTTTTCATTTGATAGTTTCAAGGATGACTGAGGTAATAATAAATAGTAGACACTAGAGTTTGTCCATGACTCCTCAGCTTTTTATAAAACAGTGAAGACAGGTTACATCACAATTTAATGCTTTCCTCAGCCTGGAAGCTGAGCTGTGACTTAGAAGTGAATATGTAGCTAGCATCTATCAGAGACTGCAATTCAGAAGCTATAGAGAACCATCATCTCTGCTTGGGGTTTTCCGTGACCTTCCACTCTTCTTCAAAGATGGCATGCAAAGGAACCCAGTGTTGGGAGATAGGAGACAGAAGATAGAAATCCATCAGATGACCTATGGATTCTGGGTACTCTCAGTAATGAACTGTATTTGTCACCAATATTTTACCCAGAAAATGCATTGCTCAGCTGCTGTGTGACTGAAGTCATAGGATATTGTTAGAAAAGGCCTTTGCCTTTGTCATCCAAGCTTGGTGATAGATTAAAGAGACTGCATCCCCTTCTATATATAAACCAAGGACTCCAAAGAAGAGATCTCCTTTTCTTGATTTTAATTATTGAACATGAGATGCCAGTGTTGTTTTTGTCAAAACAAGTGGGTTTGATAATCATTGTGTGAGGGTCATTCTTTTTTTCTTTTCTCTTTTAATATATTTTATTAATTTATTCATATTACATCTCAATTGTTATCCCATCCCTTGTATCCTCCCTTTCTTCCCTTCCTCTCATTTTCCCCTTACTCCCCTCCCCTATGACTGTGACTGAGGGAGACCTCCTCCCCCTGTATATGCTCATAGGGTATCAAGTCTCTTCTTGGTAGCCTGCTATCCTTCCTCTGAGTGCCACCAGGCCTCTCCATTCAGGAGACATGTGAGGGTCATTCTATCCCAGAACAAAATCCCAACTCTGCCACTGACTTAGACTGTACTCTCAGATTACTTCCTTCACCCTCATCCTTAAGTTCATTGGAAAAAGGCAGAACAGTAGGGACATCCTCAAAGGATCATTCTCAAGACTGATTAGATCAAATTTTCGATGACTTGGTAAAGTCATTGAGCAACACCTGACAGCTAAAATGATTCAAGCTGAAAGACAGCCTTTGTCCCCAACACCTCTGTGTCCACACTTGTTTAGGATTATCCGTCAACTAAGCTGATGGCAGGACTAAACTCTAAGACAAAGAGAGCAAAGCTAAAGAGAAGCTCTGCTGGCCCAGGGGTTGGTCTCATGGCAAAGGTCCAGTCTTTCTTCCACTGAGAGCGGCTATGACCACACACACTGGCCTGTACCATGCCTGGGCATCTACGGTGTTTCAAAGACATGCATACCTCCTTTCTCCTATAATCTCTGAATGAACTCAAGTCCTTCCTATTAAGCAGAGGGTAAGTGCAGTTGGAGGTGGTCCTTTAGCCTCTTGGTCACAAGTGCACCTCAGCACATCATTGCCTTATGGAACATCTTAACTTGTTGTCATCTTCCTCCTACCAGGATAGCAGCCATTACTCTTCCTGCCCTTTGTTCTCACCATTGGGGCCTTTGAACAGGGGAAGATCATCCTGTGCCTGGCCCCCACTTACAAGAGAATGATTCCTCTTTCCCCTGAGGGAATCTTTGTATATCTTTCCTCCGACAGTCCTATACCTCTGTCCTGATACCTCATGGTTCCTAAGGAGCTGGCCTCTGAGAGGTCATTGGCACTCACCTTCTGAGCAGCATTGCCTTTCCTTCAGCTCCACCGACCTGAAACCTAGGTCAGACGTGTGAGTCATTGCATCTTCAGCCATTGCTTGAACAGACTGTTAGCACCAAGAGTTTTTACTAGAATTTATACAGGTATTTTCAATATCCAAGCAATAGCCATGGAAGGATATTTAGCCAAGAGGATACAAGACTCTTGGATTCCAAAGTCAGTTGTAGACCTCTAAATTTACAAGTTCCATCATGGGAGTTTGTAGAGATTTCCCACCTAGGGTTGGCACAATCTATGTAGGTTGTTGGGTATTTCTACAAAAGAGATTTATTCCAATCAAAAGAAAAAAATTAAATATTAAGAAGGAATATGTAGGCTTTACATGGGACTTAGGGCTTTTATTATAGGAAGAAAATGAAGCAAAATATGTTTTCCCCAATATGGAAAAGTAATTACTTATAGAAATGGTAGGGTTGTGTTTTGTTTTGTGCATGTGTTGAGACTTGCCCAGAGATTCAGTGATAGGAAGTGGGTCATTTCCCTGAAGCACAGTGCAGGAGAAAAAGTGAAGACACGCTCCAGAGTGGGCACCTTCCCTGGAGCCACGCCCCAGAAACTAGTTGGAAAGGCTGCCCACTCTATTCACTAAGCCCTGGGGCTGCCCCTGGCTGTGGGTGTCTGTGGGTGAGTGGTAGGTTAACAAAGCTACCGTCAGATCAGGCATGATGGCCGAGCACAGATCACTTCTCCAGACCCTTTATCACTCCGAGTGAGTGTTTTATAGCCCTGCATAGAGGTTGCCAGAAAACAGCATTTTAAGGAGCTCCAGGCCATATTTCATCCCTTAATGTCCTCTTGCCCCAAGAGGCAAAACAAACTAGCAGGTGTTTCAGAACTAACATCTTTATTACAGATGACCTCACTATTGTGTTCTCTATAAAGAAAAAATATTACAAAGCATTAACGCACTTTAACTATTAAATTAATACAGATTTATGGCTCATATCCGGGTCTAAATTTCTTAGCTTGCAAGGTCATTATTTTTTCTGTGAAATTTTTTGACAACGTTGCTAATGGGGACCGAAGCAAAATTGATATGAGCTGCGGTGGTAGATGCGTGAGTTCAGGGAGGCAGCAGGTTATGTCTCCACATAAATTACTCCAGCGACAGTTTCGCACTAGAACTTCTATGAGGATTTTCAATATTTGAGCAATAGCCACAGAAGGATATTTAGCCGAGAGGATTCAAGCACTAAGATTCCAATATTTACTTTGTTCTGACAAATGGCAAGACATGAAGACTGCACTTTAATTACTCGGAGAGCTTTGGCGCATAACTCCCCCTGCCTACCCTCTCTCACACACTTAAAGTAACCGCTACTTATTTTCCTCCATATGTCACCATTGAGTATTATCTCTGCAAATGCCATGTATTTGAAAAACCCCTCATGCCTGCTCTCTTCTAGGATTCTGAGGAATGGTGTGCTCTGGTCATGTGCCAAATGGAAAACACTGCATCAATTAAATTTTAATAGTCTAAGAGTAGCCAAAGCCTCCAAATTTGGTAAGACCAAGTTGTATGGACTGGATTCTTCCTTTCAAATTTAACACACCATGGGTCCCCAGTCTTCCCTGTATTAAGGGAGTGAAGGAGAGGCGTGGCTAATGTCTAGCCATGGCCAGGAGGGAATTTACAATGAGTTCTGAGGCCCTTCCCACAGGTGGCACAGCATCCATACGTAAAGTTTCTACACTCTGGTAAGCAACTTCTCTGTAAGCGAGATGTGTGTATCCACAGGACTGGGGGCACCAGGACCTCTCTAGAACTCAGGTAGAGGGAAGCAGACGGCCCTTGAAAGAATGCCTGCATTTCCTGTAGGACTAACAAATAAAACTTGAAACAAACAAACAAACAAACAAACAAACAAAAACACCTGGGAGGCGAAAAGCTGAATCTCTCATTATTTAAAGGACTTTCAGCACAGCTCCCCCACTACTTAATTTCATAGATCAATACCAAGAATACAAAGTTCCACAGATCAAGAGGAAATAGACAATATCTTGTCACGTGGCCTCTGAGAATACATAAACCCAGCACTGACTTCCTGCAAAGTTCTGAAAGAAATACATGGCCATAAAAGAACACCATGACTCTGAACTTGAGAGTAAGTTTACTCCCCTGTATCAGCACTGGCTGTACCCCTAGTCCTCAGTGCTGAACCCCACTTCAGTTCCCTTGGGGGAAGGAGATTCGTTCATGTGTCCACTTCCTGCGATATTTGCCCTGCTGAGTATAATTGCTGTGTGGCACAGCCTCCTGCTGACTGCCCAGTGGCGATGGTAGCCATCAGCAGGTCTCAATGAAACAGACAGCAGTAAACTGAGGTTAGAGCATTCTCTGTGTCCCTCTGTGAGTGAGGGACACCAAGTCTTCTCCCAGAAAATAACGAAGGTGCTTAAAATAGGACATGAGACTGAAGCGGGTAGATTGGGGGAACTGATACCTGGAAACAGGATGGGATATACAGGCAACAGAGGGGTTCTCTCCCACCCCTAACCCAACTCTAATATCAGCTGCCACCTTTGGGAGTCCCAGGCCATGCTGTTTCTCTCATTGACCTGTCAAGAGATCTAATTCTTCTCTCCATTTCCATCCTCATGAGGACCGACCAAAAGGCCAATCAGAAGAAAGTGCTCCATGAAACGGTCCCCCACCTGAAAGGTCTCAGTACAAGAGGACACAGTCGCATGTCCCTCACATGTCCTGATAGCGTTGACCTGTAGCATTAGGTCCTCGCTGGGGAAAAGTTGAAAGAAAATTTTAGTAAGTAACAGTGTAGTGATATGGAAAGCCAGTGGTCCCTGTATTTCTAGATCTCCTTGCCCGTATCAATAAAGCCAAGAAACTTGAAACGGCCCTCTCTCTGCTCTCTAATAGATGGGTATCCACAGCCATAATTACAGGTATGTACTGTCACACTGATTGGACATGGTAGGCCTCCTGTGCGACCATGGGGTCTACATATGTTGATATGCTTGCATGTACGATGTGCACATAACTATCCTCATGCTTATTTATGTGTGCCATGTATGTGAGAGGTTTTCTGTGCCTGCCCTGCACATGGTCCTCTGCGTGTGCACAGGTGTGCTGAGCGTGATCTGCAAAGTATGCAACGGGCATGCACAAGTGCACGTGGAAGTGCAGTGTCTGCATGTTTGTGTGAGCCTGGGTTCTGAAACCCTACCACGCACCAGGCTGTTTGCAGCCAGTGTGGACCCGCTAATGATTTTAATGAGAGCGCCTCTGGATTCATATTTTTTTCATAAAATACATCACACTAAAACCAAATCAATGAGAAACATTAATTAGGGCCTTTGTAGATGCCTTCTGTGGTGGTGTTTTTCTTTTGAGAAGCACCAGACGAAGAATGCTGGGCTTTATTTAAGCTAAGTTGTTTGACATTTAGATGAGAGAAAAAAGGAGAGGAAACTCACAGGCCCAGGAACCGTTTTTGACAGCTCTTTGTCATGCAAGGGAGAAAAAAGGCGCCGGCTGTGAGAGTCTACTTTGAAGCCCTGGAAATTTGTAATGAAAAATTTAAGATACAAGAGAGGCAGAAAGACGAGCTATTCACGGGGCTCTGCATATATTAACACTTATAATGCAAACTAAAGGTTTGCTGTGTGTTTTTATAATTTGGCCGCTAATAAATATCTTCCAGAAGTGCTTTGATTTTCTAGGCTTGAGTATAGAGTTCGAATCCATTAAAAAGTAAAAGAAACAATTGGCATCGGACTCTGGCCCCTGATTAGGGGGCTGTGCACATCAATTATTGCAGATAGACTGCTGACTGATATCAAAGGGTGCTGGGAGCCCCTGCACACTTGGAGAGAGATAATATATTTGTCTACAACTCCTTTGCCGTGACCTTCATCCATGCCACTCTTGGGGTCAACCCAGTCTAAATACCGGGCTCTCCTGGGAATAACTGTGGTTATGGTTAGATGTCATGTATCCACTAGGGAAGTTCCTCAAAAGAAATCATCTTCGTTGTCAAAAGCGGGTGTGAAGACTGCTCCTCGTACCTTTAGAATCCAGTTCTCCCTTCCTTCCATATCACATACCTGTGAGGGTGGGGCAAGGTTGGCCTCTCTTCCAGATCCTCGTAGACACTGATACATGACTGTTCTAGACTCTTCATGAAAAAGCCTTGATACACGAGAGCTCATGTCACCTACTATGTGTCTTTGGATGTCACTGTCATCATCCATCCTTTGCTTTGGCTCCTGGATCACCCAATGTCCACTGGCAGCCACTCAAATTTCCCAGTCGGTTATGACCTCATGTGCCCAGCTCCCTTTATGTTCTAATAAATGTTATCTACTCTCCCCGACCCTGAGACCAACGTCGTACAGCAGGCAACTGCACCTGACCTCCTCCTCATCCTCACTTAACTTAATGATGTGTGCACTACCAGTACGTTTGTATCTTGGATGCTCAACATTCCCCCTGCCCATTGGTAATTGATGTTACCACTACCAGGTCAAGCTAAACTCACTCTATAGCAGCAACTCTGATATTCAAAAAATGTTGACAAGCTGGTATTATAATTTCTACTGTTAAAAATTAGGAAACCAAGGCTTATAAAGGTTAAAAAATTTTTTCCAAAGGCCACCAAGGGAAATGAGGAGCTGGAGCTAAGTATTTCCTGATCCCAAAACTTAGTCTTTCGGTCATTGTACTTGCAGCTTCCTATAATATTTTATGTAGTTTCTAGGCCTTTAGTCCCAGCACTCAGGAAGCAGAGGCAAGCATATTTCCGAGTTTAAGAGCAGCCTGGTCTACTTAGTGAGTTCCAGACCAGTCATATATGACTGGTCTACAAAGGGAGGGGGGGGGTCAGGAAGGAGAGGGAGGGAGAGAAGGAGAAGGAAGGGAAGCAGAAAGTGAGAAGGGGAGGGAGAATGAGAGAAGAGGGAAAAAGAGGAAGAAGAGGGAGAGCTATTCCTCTCCATTTCCTCAGTCTTTCCATAGCTGCTTTTAAAATTGTCCTTTCTTAAGGCTGGAGAGATGGCTCAATTGGCAAAAACACTGCAAACACGAGGACCTAACTTCACATCCCCAGATCTATGCACGCTAGGCTGAGCATGGCCTTATGTGCTTAGAACCCAGCACTTCCAGAGAAGAGACTCAGGAGGATTTCTGTGAGAGAACCTGTCTCAAGGAATAAAGCAGAGAGTGATAGAATACTGCCCTCAATATTCTGGCTTCCACATACATAAAGTACTCATGATTCCATATGACACACACACATACACACACACACTAAAAAATAAACCCTTTTTTTATTGAGTCCTCAAATTATCAAAGTTTTCTTAAGCCACCTTCACTTATAAGAATCTACACATGTTTTTAATGATGAATTATTTAAGTTCTTACAGCACCATCTGGCCTTTACCACAAATGTGGCAGAGAAACAGAAGGCTGCCAGTCACCTTCCACAAGTGCAACACACTTACACAAATATTAAATAAAGGAGCTATTACTTAGAAAAGAAAAAGAAAAGAAAAGAAAAGAAAAGGCCCAGGAAGCAGTAGAAACCTCTTGGTGGTGAGAAATTGGCATCTCCAACAGTCCTTTCCCATAAGGACCAGCATGACAGTAGTCACAAGAGGACTCTCCATGTACCTTGTTCTAGAGGATGGCAGGCTACAGAAAACCCCCACCCTCACCACATACTCCTCTGAAAAACTCCCCAGAATGTTTGCTTTTGATTTTTCCAATGATTTCTAGACATACATGATGCTCAATTGGAAGGCATCTCCCTGCCTCCAAATATCCCATCAAAATAAAAGTTTTCCCAGCCAGGACTGTCTTAGCCTTCTTGCTCTGTGATTTCCTCTGCCTTCTATCACTAAGCATGCTGAAAAGAGTGGCCACAGATGAACTCCACTGCCACTGGTTTCTCTATGAACACTCTTGGCTCTTGCAGTCCTAGACTTCCTGTTGTCTCAGTGGCCTCCACTGCCCTGATGCTACTTCAGTAAAAGGCAAGGTTGTCTAACAGGATGATGATCCTGGTCACCTAGCCTCTTCATTCCAAGAAACAATAACATATGAGCCACCCCTGTTGAGAATCCTCTGGGAAAAAAGTCATCTGCAGAAACACACCCTCATTGCACAGGTCCTCGATATCCCTGGCAGCTGCCACCAAGAAGCAGAGCTAAACCATGACTATAAAAGCATCATTCCTGAATCTCCACTCTTTCATCGTTTGAAAGGAAAAATATTGAAAATATGAAAGAGGAACTAGCAAACAGAGGCCAAGGTTGGTGGGAGGAAAGACAACAGGTTGCCCTTGACTCTGAACTCTGGATAGCTCTGACATTCAGAGTCTAGGGACGTCATCCCTCAGGTCTCACAGTTGGTTCCACATCTAATACTCCTACCCCAGGGAAACTGATTTTAGCTTCCCTTAGAAGCTTACAACAGTCTCAGAATGCGCTCCCACGTGCTTCTCCTGATTCCTTAGGTATACACGTCACACTAGTCAGGGACTTCTGCCTCAGCTCTGTTGGACTGTTTGTTTGTACCGTACTTTATTTGCAGTTATAATGATATAATTTACACATTACACACTCTAATCGAACAATTTGTTACAGTTTTAAAGAGAAGGAAAAAAGGCGGGAGGGAATTTTAGTTTGCTCTTTTTATATTTGAGGCCTTATTAATTACTTTTCTCCTTGCTGTGACAAAATGCCTGACAGGAAGCTGTTTGAAAGAGGGACGGTTCGTCTGTCCTGTGTCCTAAGGATGCGATTTGTCACGATAGGGAAGGGATGGAGGAAGCACCATGACATGTCTGATCACATTGCATCTGCAGTCAGGAAGCAGAAAAGGATGGATGCTGGTGCTCGCTTCACATCCTCCTTGTTATTCAGCCCAGGGCACCCAGAACATGGGACAATACCACCCACATCCAGGGTGGTTCTTCCAACTACAGTTGAAACAACCCAGAAAAGCTTTCAAGGACATGCCCACAGGTGTGTCTCACAGTGAGTCTAAATCCCCAATACTAATTATGGAGGTCCATCTCCATGGAGACCAAGAGATGTGAAGCCTCTCATGATATCTACCATTAATTAACTTGATTTCATGGCACCATGAAAGACAACACTGTTGGGGGATGGTCTGATGTATTTTGATGTTAATTACTGCTTTCTGTCTGTGACCCACCTTTTGCTTAATAAAAAGCCATCCCACCTGGGCAGAGGAGATAGGTGGGGCTAGGAGAGAGAGGAATCCTGGGAAGAAGAAGGACTTTCACCAGGAGAAAGGAGAAGAAGGAGACCTGAAGTGAAGAGAGGAAGGCCGCCATGGGTTAGCTGGAAGAGAAGCATGTGGCATATAGTGTGGACGGAGAATCCAGCCCAGATGAAGAACATGAGCAAGTATTTGGGGTTATGAATGGGAGGTAGCTTGATAGAAGTTATTGGAAGCAGATGGCATGGGGTTGAGACAGGGATCCCACGCCTGCCCCACTATGGAGGTAGTTTAGAAGATTGATATCTGCCCTGCCCCAGGTTAACTAAGGCTATCTGAAAATATAACAAGTATCAGTGTCTTGATTGATTGCTAGCCGGGCCTCCATATAATACAGGTAATACAGATAATTTTTAAAACGATCCAAGGCCTAGTGAATTTTCCCATAAGACCCACTGAGTTTGTTGAGGCAATAAATATTTCTGTTAACCAGAACCACATTTTATAAGAGTGAAGAGGAATTACCTAAAGGAATTGTCTGGAGAGAGTTGGCGACCTGGAGGCAAAGAGCTGACAGTTTGAGCAGTCTGTGGGACGCACAACAATATGACTCCAAGGCAATGTAGCCTTTTTGTTCTTTAACCAGGTCTGAGTAAGGAAGGGAGCAATGCAGTTAGGCCCAGGAACATCTGCACTATCCATCACTCCCAGCCTAGAGGCAAAAGGAGGAAGAGAGCTACACTCACAGCATAGCTACATAAGGAGAGATTCTGAGGAGAGCTGTGATCCTCTGCCAACTCACTGCTACTTGGAAAGAAGGGAACAAGGAATTAGCGCCTGGGCTATGCTCCCTGCTGGGCCTCCTCTTTCCTCCAGAAGCTAGGCAGACGTTGAAACAGTTGTGATGGGTCAGACCCCAGAGGAGAGAGTGAAATGGAAGCAGAAGTGAGCAGACGGCAGGACAAAAGGCAGTGTCGATCACAGGTTAAAATAAAGAGATAAAGTATCTGTTATCTTCTGGCCAGGACATAGCCAAAGGTACAGACCTAGCCAATGGACAGGACATTCTCCACAGTTGAGTGGAGAGTGAGGACTGACTTTCACACGTACTCTGGTGCCCTATTTTGACCACATCCCCTGGATGGGGAGACCTGGTGGCACTCAGAGAAAGGATAGCAGGTCACCAAGAAGAGACTCGACACCCTATGAGCATATACAGGGGGAGGAGGTCCCCCTCAGGAACAGACATAGGGGAGGGGAGTAGGGGGGAAGTGGGAGGGAGGAATGGGAGGATACAATGGATAGGATAACAATTGAGATGTAATATGAATAAATTAATAAAATATTAAAAAAAAAAAAAAGAATCCACTAAGAGAAGAGCTGAGAAACAGCCAAAGTCAAGCAGCAAGAAGTGTTCTGGACAAAATTTGAAAATAAAATGGTAGTAGTGGCCTTGTACTAGCTACAAAGTTCACTTCTAATGGAACATGTTTGTTTGAAGGAGCCAAAATGGAGAAAGAGACATGCCCACCCCAAGCCCCCAGGATGCCAACTTGGTTTTCTGACACTGTTTTACAACTCTGTCCATGGTAGCTTCTTTAGATCATAACGCCTCCTGAGGACAGTTATTATTTTTCTGGTGTATCTGTACATGTTCTCCGTGTCTAGCATGCTGTTTACTTCCTTACTGCTGCTTCTCCTACATACATATAACCTACACACTCCATATGTTCATGGTAAATGCATACTTCTCTCTCTCTCCCTCCCCCCCACACACATATTCTGCTTCTATTCTAATCATGTATGATGATCGATAGTCATTGAAAGACTTAAAAATAACAGACCACTTCAAAAGTGTTACATCGAATTACAATCACATACAATGTGATCTGAAGCAGATGGAGACCAGTGGGGTTAGTTTAGAAAAAAGACAATACTCTCTGTAAGTATGACATGGAGGTCAGTGTGAGCGAGTCAGAGAGGTGAGTAGGGAACTAAATCATGTGATGGTTTTGATCTAGAATGTCCCTCAGATTCATGTATTAAAGTGTCATTCACCAGTTCTGCATCCGGAAGGGAGGACCGAACCCTGAGAACTATGACCTCATCATTGAATGAACCAACTGAAGGGTTCATAGTTTTGGAACAAGATAAAAATGTAGGAGGTGAGACTCGCTTGAAGGAAATGGGGTCTTCAGTGCAGCGTTCTCAGGAAATACAAATGATTCTGTCCCATTTACTCTCTCTGGTTTTGCTTCCTGGCTGTCATGACGGCAACAGCTGTGTTCCATCAGGGATGCCCCCACTGTCACATCCTCTCTCACCTCAGCCCACAGAAATGGAGCTGTGTGACGATGGGCTGAACACTCTAAGACAGTGACACAAAGGAGCTCTTCCTCCTTCAAGCTGCTTGCCTCGGACACTCTGTTCTAGGAGGTAGAACACTAACTCAGGGTTGTGGGAGCAGACCCTCATCAGCAGGGATGGCCGTAGTTTCAGAGTCCCACCTAATCGGTTGGGCTTCCCGCATCCCCTTCCTGTAGGCCTTCCTTTTGTGTGTGACCACTGGGAGAACTTTGGGAAGAGGCTTTGGCAATTCTGGTTAAATAGCTCTGTGTCTGGGTCTCCATTTGAAACTGACTTCTTAATTCTGCACCATTGCCTGGACGCAAATGCATTTATGTATATTAATTTTTGCTCTACTTAGCAGACTGGTCACTTAATTAAATGTCTTCAGTTGTTTTATTAGAGGAAAAAAATAAGCATCTCTCTACCCACAGCATCCCTCCTTCCCACTTAGCTCCTCCGTTGTGCTGGGAATTGAAACACACTGTTGTTGTTTCCCGTTCCATTCATTTGTAGCCCCCGATGCCACCACATTTATAGGAGCTGATATTAAAAAGTAATATCCAAGACTAAAGTCGCTAGACTGTTTAGTAGATTTTTAAATTGAAACCAAAATTATACAGATTTTTCATTCTGATAATTCTACCAATTCACTAATTCTTTAATCTTTACAGGTCATTGAACAGTTCCACATTAATGAGATGTAGTTAAGAACAAATTTTACACTTTTTCCTTTTTTTTCCTTGAAAAATGTTTCCTATCATTTGTAAATTAGAAAGAACTTGTTCCATTTATGGTCCATTTATTTAAAATAATCGAATGCATGGGATCTGACTGAACAGTGTGTGTAATGATGCTTTTAAACAAATTACCATTTATTTATAAGCAAGAAATAGACTTTTAAAAAAGCACCCAGACTTGGTTATATTATTAATGACATTCTCCAGGCCCAACAGCTCTAGGGTGTGTGTGTGTGTGTGTGTGTGTGTGTGTGTGTGTGTGTGTGTCTGTGTCTGTGTGTCTGTGTGACTATGTGTATATGTCTGTGCGTGTATGTCTGTGTGTGTACGTGTGTGTGTGTGTGTGTGTCTGTGTGTCTGTGTGACTGTGTGTATATGTCTGTGCATGTATGTCTGTGTGTGTACGTGTGTGTGTGTGTGTGTCTGTGTGACTGTGTGTATATGTGCGTGTATGTCTGTGTGTGTACGTGTGTGTGTGTGTGTGTGTCTGTGTCTGTGTGACTGTGTGTATATGTGTGTGTGTATGTGTGTGTGTGTGTGTGTCTGTGTGACTGTGTGTATATGTGTGTGTGTGTACGTGTGTGTGTGTGTGTTTACAGGACTAGTATGTATGTGAAGACATGCATGCATATGTGAATTTAATTGCAGCAAAAAAAGTTGAAGATTTAGAAATAAAACAGAGTCATTTAGAAAAATAACATACATTTCCTCTTTAAAACCTCTCAACCATTGTTGAAAAATGGACAAGGCCAGCTATCCATCTAGGATATCTCCACTGTAAACACTGCCTGTCAACACTAAATATTCATAGCTAACTGCAGAAAGTCAGGTCTATCCAGGCTCTTACATGCAGAGTTGGGTCCAGCCCAGGCTGTTCTGTGTGCCAGGTAGAGGGAGGAGAACAAACGGAAACGTTCTCCATCCACCTGACACAGGAATATGTGCAAGTATACAAAACCCACCGAGTCTGCCCACCGCCCCCAGAGTTCCCACTCAGAGAATACTTGCATTTTAATGAAATGCTACACTTAAGTACTAGTCTTCGAGTATTGTAAATTACTATTATTCCTCACCACACTCTACCGCAGGGAGGAAAATGTTTATCCTGTTAAGTGTTATTTAAAGAGCTGAGTTGTGGAGAACCAGGGGAGATGGCTGACTGCGCTAAGAATTAATGGGAAAAGACTGTTGTGGCATCATCAGCCTTGATCCTAAAAATGTGTAAGACAGTCTATGTTGCTTTCTCACAGCCATTTTGAGCCATAGGAAAAGAAATAAATAGTAGGTCCTTCTGGTATTCTTTGCTAGCCCCAGGCTCCTTGTTTCCTGAGATGTAGCATCCAGACAGTTCATTTGCTGAGTCCAGTGAAGTCGAGGAGTGAACCCACCCTGTTCTCCAGTCCTTTTCTTTGAAATGGTGGTCTCTAACACCAGAGTGAGTGAAGGAAGAAAAGTAAAGTATAAGGAGAGGAAATGAGCAAGGAAGACGAAAAGGAATAGAAGTTGAGAGCGTGGATAAGGTGATCACACAAAAGCAACCAAGGGGCTCTCCAGAATGACACTAAGCTGCCCCTTTGCCGCTTCTTCCAGTATTTCCCAAGAAACCTTGGTGAAAAGCTAATGAAAAGGAAAGATGCTTGGAGATGAGGCGTAGCTTGAGCATAGGAGACCTCAAAGCCCATGCCCACAGCGACACACTTCCTCCAACAAGGCCACACCTCCTAATAGTGTCACTCCCTATGGATCAAGCATTCAAACACATAAGTCTATGGGGGCCATATCTCTTCAAACTACTGCAGGGGTCAGTCACCACATGAAAAACTGTGTTAAAAGGCCGTAGCATCAGGAAGGTTGAGAACCACTTTCCTAGAGTGTTAACTGGTATATGAGTATCTGGCACACTATGAGTGGCACCATCCCCTAGGCAGATGTTCCTGGCACACATAAACATGGCTGATGGATGAGTAAAAGAGTGAGCCAGCAAAGAGAATTCCTTCGTGGATTCTGTTTTGGGTTCCTACTCAAGTTCCTGCCCAAGTTTGTCACCTGAAAGTATAAGCTAAATAGACTCTCTCCTCTTCCCCAAGTAACTTTTGGTCTGATGGTTTTACTACACCAACAGAAAGGAAAGAAGATTGCTGGCTTTCTAGTAAGATCGCTTGCTTTTTAATTTCTGTGCTATCACACATGCTGCCTCCTATTCCTTCCTTCTTCACGTTACCTACTCAAATCCAAATCAAGGGTCAATTCTTAAATAAGAACTTTCACACCTGATTCCTGGTCCAGCCCCATCCCTGGATGCCCTGAGCTGCCACCCGGGGAAGACTGTGGAGAACTCTGTCCTGCCCCCTATGTACCCCATTCCCAGCCCATGGGGAAGCCACCTGGGGAAGACAGGTGAGATCTCTATGCTCCAGCCCCCTGCTTGCTGTACCAGGCCACCGAGTAAACACAGCAGCAGTCAGTTGTGCATGGACCCTCCTTCTACTGGACCTGAGCCCAACCTACAGAGGCCAACAGCCCTCCTGGACAACCAGGTGAGACCCCACAGACCACAAATCCCCAGTCTCCCTTGTCCTCCTGGAAAACCTAGCAACAGAGAGCTTCTCCCTGTCTCCTGTACACGCCATTCTAAGTCCAGCACCCTGATCCATTGAGGCTCTCAGCACCTGAAAGACAGGAGAGAGCAACGATTGCTCAGTTTGTTTCCCCCTCTTTGTTCAGTCCAGGACCACAGCCTATGAGACACTGCTGTTGACAATTAATTGTGGTGATATTCCCACCTCAGCTAACCCTCTACCCCACAGGCATGACTAGAGGCTAACCGTCTAGATAATCCCTCAGAGGTGTGATCAGGGCTTTGTATCCTAGGTGATTCTAGATTCTGTCAACTTGACAAGCAATATTATCTCTCAACCCTAGTGTAGTGCTGGAAACAGCTTTTGGGGCTTTACTATGTGAACCTAAAGCTATGGTCCCTGACTTTGCTGGTCTGCCCCATGTGACAATCATATGTAAGGAGGATTACTAAAGTCACCCTCAAACCAAAGGGTCTTGCATTCTTCTTCCATGTTCTTATATAGCATGGCCTAGACTCTTACAATATACCTAGCCCCAGACCAGCCCATCCTTCTTGTGTAAGTAAGTTGTCCAAAGGCCTTGCCTATAGGAACTCCTCTTCTTCTAGGCAGGTAGTAAAGGATAGCTTCAGCCAGTCTCTACGAAGTAGATGTATCAAGGAATTTTATATTGAATGACTCTGCTTATGAGACTAGGGAGAAAGTTCAGTCAGTGAGGTTCAAAGCACAAGGATCTTATTTTGGATCCTAGCACCTATACAAAAACTAGGTGTGGTGGCATGTGCCTGTAGCCTCAGTGCTGGGAGGTGGAAACTGGCAGACAGAGAAGTATGCTGCTGGTTAGACAGTATAGCTGAATCCGCAAGTTCAATGTTCAGCAAGAAAATATGTCTCAAAAATTAAAGAGGAGAAGAGGTAGAGGAAGATACTGAAGTCAGTCAGTGGCCTCTATCACTTCTCCTACATACATATAACCTACACACTCCATATGTTCATGGTAAATGCATACTTCTCTCTCTCTCTCTCTCCCTCCCCCCACACACATATTCTGCTTCTATTCTAATCATGTATGATGATCGATAGTCATTGAAAGACTTAAAAATAACAGACCACTTCAAAAGTGTTACATCGAATTACAATCACATACAATGTGATCTGAAGCAGATGGAGACCAGTGGGGTTAGTTTAGAAAAAAGACAATACTTTCTGTAAGTATGACATGGAGGTCAGTGTGAGCGAGTCAGAGAGGTGAGTAGGGAACTAAATCATGTGATGGTTTTGATCTAGAATGTCCCTCAGATTCATGTATTAAAGTGTCACTCACTAATTCTGCATTCGGAAGGGAGGACCGAACCCTGACCTCATCATTGAATGAACCAACTGAAGGGTTCATAGTCTTGGAACAAACCCAGCATGATCATCTCATTAGACACTGAAAAAGCTTTTGACAAAGTCCAATGTCTCCTCATGTTTAAAGTCCTAGAGAAATCAGGGGCACAAGGTGCAAACCTAAATATGATAAAGGCCACACACAACAAGGCAATAGTCAACATGAAGTTAAATGGAGAGGCCCTACTGAAACCAGGGACACGACAAGGCTGCCTGTTCTCAGCCTGTGTCTTCAGTATAGTGCTTGAAGTCTTAGTTAGAGCAGTTACAACAATTAAAGGAGATCAAGGGGATATCAACTGGAAAGAAAGAAGTCAAAGTATTGCTGTTCACAGATGATATGTTAGTATAAATAAATGACCCAAAAAAATTCTACCTAGGAACTCTTGTAGCTGATAAGCACCTTCAGCAAAGTGGCTAGATAAAATATTAACTCAAAAAAACTAGTAGCCCTCTTGTATAAAAGTGACAAATGGGCTGAGAAAGAAATTAGGGAAAACATAATCCTTTATAACAGCCACAAATAATATAAAGTATCCTGGTAACTCTAGCCAAGCAAGTTAAATACCTTCAAGTCTCTGAAAAAGAAATTGAAGAAGATATCAGAAGATGGAAAGATCTCCCATGCTCATGGATCAGTAGGATTAATACAGTGAAAATGACCATCTTACCAAAAGCAATCTACAGAATCAATGCAATTCCAATCAAAAACACCTACACAACTTTTATAGACCTTGGGTAATCAATTCTCAACTTCATATGGAAAAATAAAAAACAAAGAATAGCTAAAAACAATCCTGTACAATAAAAGAATTTCTGGAGGTATCTCCATCTGTGATTCCAACTGTACTACACAGTAACAGTAATTAAAAAAAAATTGTATGATACTGGCATAGGAACAGACTGATTGATCAATGGAATTGAAGACCCAGAAATAAATCCACACATCTATGGACACTTGATTTTTGAAAAAAAAAAAAAAAAAAGCCAAAACCATACAATGGAAAAATGATATCACCTTTAACAATGGTGTTGGTCTATCTGGATATCTACTTGTAGAAAAAATGCAAATAAACCCATATTTATACCCTGCACAAAACTCAAATCCAATTGGACCAAAGACCTCAACATAAAAGCAGATACATTAAGTCTATTAGAAGAGAAAGTGGGGATCATCCTTGAACTCAATAGTACAGGAGACTACTTCCTGAACAGAACACCAGCAGCTCAGGCTCTAAGATCAAAAATTAATAGATGAGATAGATCCAAGATGGCGGCGAGCAGTGTGGACCGCGTTTGGAGGCTCCAGTGAACAATTCAGGGAATTGCACAGATTTCTGAGCCAGGAACACCGAGGTCCGAACATCACGGCAGCGGGAGTGCTCCACGGTTCGGAGGGACTAGGGTGCAGAGGACCTGCATGCCCCTGCACACGGGAGGAGCGTGGTTTTTCTCTGATCGGAGCGGCAGCGGCAGAGGCAGCAGCACCAGCGGCACCAGCAGCAGCGGCTGAGGTTTGCAGCTCATAGCCTTCCGGTGGAGGCGATTGGTGTGGTGGCTGGTGGAAATTGCTGCGGGAGAGGGGACTCGGGGCAGGATTTGGGTCGCGTGGAGCCTTTGGACCCAGACTGGACTCGGCGGACAGTTCGGCCCCAGAGTCCCGGGTACTGGCCCGGCCCAGCAAGCAATTCTGCCTGAGGCACTAACTCAGCGTGTCCACAGCTCCCCTGCTGTGGCGCAGGCTTAGTTGAGCTCGCAGCTCCACACTAAGCACTACCTCAGCTCAGCGACAGCTCCCCTGCGGTGACACAGTCTGGGCAGAGCACTTGGTTTCACCACAGGCGCTAACTCAGAGCAGCTGCAGTTCTCCTGCTGTGGCGCAGGCTTGGTGACGTGCTCAGTTCCATCCTAGGCACCACCTCAGCTCAGCGGCAGCTCCCCTGCGGTGACACAGTCTGGGCGGAGCACTTGGTCCACCACTGGCGCTAACTCAGAGCAGCCGCAGTTCTCCTGCTGTGGCGCAGGCTGGACAGAGCTCTCGGTTCCACCAGCTCTAAGACTCTGGTTGGACACAGTGTGCAGTTTGAATCCAGAATTCCTGGCTGAGATTGGTGGTCAGTTCGGGCCCTGAGTCAATAACTGACCACAGCACGCACTTTGGGCCAAAAGGCCCTAGCGGAGCTTGGTGCGTAGTCCCAGCCCAAAAATTCTGGCTGGACCCTGTGTGCATTTTGGGCCCAAAATCCCAAGCTGAGCTTGGCAGACGGTTCAGGCCCTGAGAATCTAGCTGAGTTCTGCCCGTGATTCGGTCCCAGTGCTCCTGGCTGGACTTGGCAGGGAACACAGAAGGCTGTGGATACCTTGGCCTGACCCAACGCTCATTCAGAGACCCAGAACAATTGCAGGATCCACAGCAGAGGGGGACTGAGGATCACTGGCTGTGAGAGACCAGAACAACAGGGCTAACCTCCTAACATTCACACCAGTGAAGCTTTGAGCTCGCAGCCTAGGGAAATCGTGAGAAAACAAGTGAATCTATCGTCAGACACCCTCCATTCAACTCTGGAAGCTACCCAACAAAAACAAAGATGGCAAGATGTCTAAAGGACAACGAAAAAGCATACGCAAAAAAACCCAAAACAACATGGCGTCTCCAGTTTCCAGCTATCCCAAAGAAAACAACCCAGAGAACTCAAATACAACGGAAATACAAGAAAATGACCTCAAATCCTTAGTAATGAGGATGATAATGGAGGAAACAAATAAAATTCGTAATCAAATGCAGGAAGACGCAGACAAACAGGTGAGAGACATAAAAGAAGCACATAGAGTGGAACTGGAAAAATTGCAGGAAAATGCAAACATCCAGATGAAAGAAATAAATAAAACGGTTCAAGCTTTGAAGACCTATAAAGAGGCAATGGAAGAAACTCAGGAATATACAAAAAATCAGATGAAAGAAATCAAAAAATCAGTTCAAGATCTGAAAATGAAAATGGATTCAATGATAAACACACAGACAGAAGAAAAACGAGAACGTGAGACGTCAGAGAAGAAGGCGAGCAACACAGAGGTGAGCTTTTCTAACAGAATCCAAGAGATGGAAGAACGAATCTCAGGGCTAGAAGATACAATCACAGATATTGAATCAACCATTAAAGAAAATGCCAAATCTGGAAAACTCCTGACACAAAACATCCAAGAAATTAAGGACACCATGAAAAGAAGAAATTGCGGATAATAGGCATTGAAGAGAGAGAAGACATCAGACTCCAGGGCCCAGAAACTATTCTCAACAAAATCATAGAAGAAAATTTCCCCAATCTAAAGAAAGAAATGCCTATAAACATACAAGAGGCCTACAGAACACCAAATAGAATTGACCAGAAAAGAAAAACTGCCCGCCACATAATAATCAAAACACAAAACATGCAGAACAAAGAAAAAATATTAAAAGCTGCAAGGGAAAAGGGCCAAATAACATTTAATGGTAAACCTATCAGAATTACACCCGACTTCTCAGCAGAGACCATAAAAGCCAGAAGGGCCTGGACAGAGATCCTGCAAACCCTAAGAGAACACAGATGCCAGGCCAGACTACTTTACCCAGCAAAATTATCAATAACCATTGATGGAGAAAACAAAATATTCCATGACAAAAACAAATTCAAACAGTACCTATCCACAAACCCAGCTTTACAGAAGGTACTAGAAGGAAAACTCCATCCCAAAGGGTCAAGCTACAACCAAAACTACCCAGGAAATAGATAACTATCCCATGGCAAAAACACAACTACACAAATGCTCGACTGGAAACAACATCAAAATTAAGACTCTTAACAGTCACTGGTCATTAATATCTCTCAACATCAATGGCCTCAATTCTCCAATAAAAAGACACAGACTAACTGAATGGGTACATAAACAAGATCCAACATTCTTCTGCATCCAAGAAACACATCTCACCCATAATGAAAGGCATTGCCTCAGGGTAAAAGGTTGGAAAAAAATATTCCAAGCAAATGGTCACAAGAAGGAAGCAGGTGTAGCCATTTTAGTATCGAACAAAATAGACTTTCAACCAAAATTAATCAAAAGGGATGAGGAAGGACACTTCATACTCATCAAAGGTAAAGTCAACCAAGATGACATCACAATTCTGAACATCTATGCTCCCAATACAAGGGCACCCACATTTGTAAAAGATCTCCTAAAAAAGCTTAAACCACACATCGATCCCCACACAATAATAGTGGGAGACTTCAACACCCCACTCTCACTGAAGGATAAGTCATTGAAACAGAAACTAAGCCGAGAAATAACATCATTAACCAATGCCATGGGTCAAATGGATCTAACAGATATCTATAGAACCTTTCACCCAAACAAGAAAGAATACACCTTCTTCTCTGCACCCCATGGAACCTTCTCCAAAATTGATCACATCGTAGGTCACAAAGCAAGCCTCAATAGATACAAGAGGATTGAAATAATACCTTGTATCCTATCAGATCACCATGTTCTTAGGCTGCAATTCAACAACAACAGAAATAACAAAAAGCCTACAGGTACGTGGAAACTAAACAATTCTCTGCTAAATGACACCTGGGTCAGGGAAGAAATAAAGAAAGAAATCAAGGAGTTTCTGAAATTCAATGAAAATGAAGAAACAACATACCCAAATTTGTGGGATACATTGAAAGCAGTGCTAAGAGGAAAATTCACAGCACTAAGTGCCTTTAAAAAGAAATTGGAAACATCGCACATAAGCATCTTAACAATACAACTGGAAGCCCTAGAAAAAAAAGAAGCAGAAACACCCAAGAGGAATAGACGCCTGGAAATAATCAAACTCAGGGCTGAAATTAACAAATTAGAAACTAAGAAAACAGTCCAAAGAATCAACAAAACCAAAAGCTGATTCTTTGAGAAAATCAACAAGATAGACAGACCATTAGCCAAACTAACTAAAAGGCAGAGAGACAGTATTGAAATCAACAAAATCAGAAATGAAAAGGGAGACATAACAACAGACACTGAAGAAATTCAAAGAATCATAAGATCCTACTTTGAAGGCATATACGCCACAAAATTTGAAAATCTAAGGGAAATGGATGATTTTCTTGAACAATTTCACTTGCCAAAGTTGAATGAAGAACAGATAAACAAGCTAAATAGTCCCATTTCCCCTACAGAAATAGAAGCAATCATCAATGGTCTCCCAACCAAAAAAAGCCCAGGGCCAGATGGTTTCAGTGCAGAATTCTACCAGACCTTTAAGGGCGAGCTAATACCGATACTCTTCAAGCTACTCCAAAAGATAGAAATGGATGGAAAATTACCAAATTCATTCTATGAGGCCATAGTCTCATTGATACCTAAACCTCACAAAGACTCAACAAAGAAAGAGATTTTCAGACCAATTTCTCTTATGAACATAGACACAAAAATACTAAATAAAATACTTGCAAAACGAATACAGGAGCACATCAAAGATATCATTCATCATGACCAAGTAGGCTTCATTCCAGGCATGCAAGGATGGTTTAATATACGGAAATCCATCAATGTAATCCACCATATAAACAAACTGAAAATAAAAAACCACATGATCATCTCCTTGGATGCAGAGAAAGCATTTGATAAAATTCAACACCCATTCATGTTTAAAGTTTTAGAGAGATCGGGGATACAAGGCACTTTCCTCAACATAATAAAGGCAATATACAGCAAGCCAATAGCCAAAATCAAAGCAAATGGTGAGATACTCAAGGAAATTCCTCTAAAATCGGGAACAAGGCAAGGCTGCCCACTCTCTCCATATCTCTTCAATATAGTACTCGAAGTTCTAGCCAGAGCAATTAGACAACAAAAGGAGATCAAGGGTATCCAAATGGGAAAGGAGGAAGTCAAATTATCCCTCTTTGCAGATGATATGATAGTGTACATAAGTGACCCTCAAAACTCCACCAGAGAACTCCTAAAGCTGATAAACACCTTCAGCAAATTGGCTGGATACAAAATTAACTCAAAAAAGTCTGTAGCCTTCCTATACACAAATGACAAGCTTGCAGAGGAAGAAATTAGGAAAACCACACCCTTCACATTAGCCACAAGCAATATAAAATATCTAGGAGTTACCCTAACTAAGCAAGTGAAGGACTTGTATGAAAAAAAATTTCAAAACTCTGAAGAAAGAGATTGAAGATGACCTGAGAAGATGGCGTGATCTTCCTTGCTCATGGATAGGGAGAATTAACATAGTAAAAATGGCCATCCTACCAAAAGCAATCTACAGATTCAATGCAATCCCTATCAAAATACCTACACAATTTTTAAAGACATTGAAAGTTCAATTCTGAACTTCATATGGAAAAACAAAAAACCCAGAATAGCTAAAACAATCTTGTACAATAAAAGGTGCTCCGGAGGAATCTCCATACCTGATCTCAAACTGTGCTATAAAGCAATAGTAATTAAAACAGCATGGTACTGGCACAGCAACAGGCTGGTTGATCAGTGGAATCGAATTGAAGACCCAGATATGAATCCACACACATATGGTCACTTGATTTTTGACAAAGAAGCCAAATCCATTCAATGGAAAAAGGATAGCATCTTCAACAAATGGTGCTGGTCTAACTGGAGGTCTATGTGTAAAAAAATGAAACTGGACCCATATTTGTCACCTTGCACAAAACTCAAATCCAAGTGGATTAAAGACCTCAACATAAAACCAGAGACACTAAGCCACTTAGAAGAAAAAGTGGGAAAGAGCCTGGAACATATTGGCCCAGGAGACAACTTCCTGAACAGAACACCAACGGCCCAGGCCTTAATGTCAACCATTAATAAATGGGACCTCATGAGGCTGAGAAGCTTCTGTAAGGCAGGAGACACTATCAAGAGAACAAAGCGACAGCCTACAGACTGGGAAAAGATCTTCACCAACCCTACATCTGACAAAGGTCTAATATCCAAAATATATAAAGAACTCAAGAAATTAAACACCACCAAACCGAATAACCCAATTGAGAAATGGGGCTTGGAACTAAACAGAGAATTCTCAACAGAGGAGTATCAAATGGCTGAGAAACACTTAAAGAAATGCTCAACCTCCTTAGTCATCAGGGAAATGCAAATCAAAACAACTCTGAGATTCCATCTTACACCCATCAGAATGGCTAAGATCAAAAACTCAAGCGACACCACATGCTGGCGAGGATGTGGGGAGAGAGGAACACTCCTTCATTGCTGGTGGGAATGCAAACTAGTAGAGCCACTTTGGAAATCTATCTGGTGCTATCTCAGAAAACTGGGAATAGGGCTTCCTCAAGACCCAGCTATTCCACTCCTTGGAATATACCCAGGAGATGCTCCAGCACACAACAAGAAAATTTGCTCAACCATGTTCATAGCAGCCTTATTCATAATAGCCAGAACATGGAAACAGCCTAAGTGTCCCTCAGTAGAAGAGTGGATAAAGAAACTGTGGTACATATACACTATGGAATACTACTCAGCTATTAAAAACAAAGAATTCCCGAAATTTGTGGATAAATGGATTGAGCTAGAAATGATCATAATGAGTGAGTTAACCCAGAAGCAGAAAGAATCAAATGGTATATACTCACTTATATCTGCATACTAGCCCAAGGGGCATGTCCCACAAAAGCCTTCACTTACCAGGAAACTGGGACAGAGGGGAAGGCATCCTATTGGGACTCTAAATGAGAGACGCATGGGAGAACAGCAAAATAAAAGGATCCAGAGGGTCCTAGAAATCTACAAGTAGAACAATATGATAGGCAGATTTGGGCCCAGGGGTCCCGCTCAAACTAAGGCACCAGCCAAGGACAATACAGGAGGTAAACTTTAAATCCCTTCCCAGATCTAGCCAATGGTCAGAACATTCTCCACAGTTGAGTGGAGAGTGTGATACGACTTTCTCACGTACTCTGGTGCCTCACATTTGACCATGTCCCCTGGAGGGGGAGACCTGGTGGCACTCAGAGGAAGGACAGCAAGTAGCCAAGAAGAGACTTGATACCCTATGAGAATATATAGGGGGAGGTGATCCCCCTCAGGAACAGTCATAGGGGAGGGGAATAATGGGAAAATGGGGGAGGGGGAGGAATGGGAGGATACAAGGGATGGGATAAACATTGAGATGTAACAAGAATAAATTAATAAAAAAATAAATAAATAAAAATAAAAATAAAAATAATAAATGAGACCTCATGAAATTGAAAAGCTTCTGTAAGGCAAAGGACACCGTCAACAGAACAAAATGATCACCTACAGATTAAGAAAAGATCTTCACCAAGCCTACATGTAACAAAGGGATAATATTCAAATGTATAAAGAATTCAAGAGTTAAACACCAACAAACCAAATAATCCAATTTAAAAATGGGATATAAAGATAAACAGAGAATTCTCAACAGAGGAATCTCTAATATCCAAGAAGCACTTAAAGAAATGCTCAACATCATTAGTCATCAGGGAATTGCAAATCAAAACGACTCTGAGATTCCATCTTACACCCCTCAGAATGGCTAAGATAAAAACCCCAAATGATAGCACAAGCTGTTGAGAATGTGGAGAAAGGGGAATACTCCTCCATGGCTGGTGGGAGTGCGAACTTGTGCAACCACTTTGGAAATCAATCTGTGCTTTCCTAGAAAATTGGGAGTGGCTCTACCTCAAGACCCAGTTATACCACTCCTGGGCATATAGCCTGAAAGATGTTCATCTACACAACAAGAGCATTTGCTCAGTTATGTTCATAGTAGCTTTATTCATAATAAGCATAATCTGGAAACAACCTAGATGTCCTTCAACTGAAGAATGGATAAAGAAACTGTGGTACATTTACACAATGGAATACTACTCAGTTATCAAAAACAAGGACATCATGAAAATTGTAGAAAAATGGATAGAACTAGAAAAAGATCATCCTGAGTGAGGTAACCCAGACCCAGAAAGACACGCATGGTGTGTACTCACTTATAAGAGTATATTAGAAATATAGGACAGGATAACCATACTACAATTCACAGACCCAAAGAAGCTAAATAACAAGGCCCCAAGGGAGGAAGCTTGAATCTCACTGAGATGGGGAAATAGAATAGACAGAGGAAGTATTTGAAGAAGGGGAACAGGAGAGAAGAGGGGGTGCCGAGGGAAATGGGAGTGGGGACCAAATGTCAGGAGGGAGGAGGTCAAGGGCTTAAGAACAGAGGACTTGCAGAGAGAAGAGAAACCATAGGTGGAGGCACCTATGACACAAGCTGGGGACTTAAGATAGGATAGGCTCCTGGGAGGATATGGGGGTGCCTATAGCTGAGGCTGAAGAGGCCACCCATTGACCAGACAGGACTTCAAGTGGAGGGAGGGGAACCCCAACATACCCACAAAAACAAAACAAAACAAAAAACCTCAAAATTTACCCTGTCTACAAGATGTGCAGGAATAAAGATAGAGAAGAGATTGAGGGAAGGTCCAAGCAATACCTAGCCACACCATGAGAGAGAGCCAACTTCTGACACTATTAACAAACCTGTGCTGCGCTTGCCTAACACATCTGTACTCTGAGAGGCTCACACAGCAATGAATTGAAACAGATGCTGAGACTTACACGTAAACACTGGGCAGAGTGCAGGGAGCCTTGTGGTAGAGTTGGGAGGGAAGATAGAAGGACCTGGAGAGGACAGGAGTACAAGAGACCAACAGAGCCAACTAACCTGGGCCCAAGGGGACTTGAGGATACTGAATCACCAATCCAGAGCCATAAATGGTCTGGATCTAGGCCCCCTGCACATATGTAACTGATGGAAGCCTTGGTCTTCATATGGGTCCTCTAGCAAGTGGAGCAGTGGCTGTCTCTGACATGGACTCTGTTGCCTGCTTTTCCATCACTTCCCCCTGGTGGGCCTGCCTTGTCAGACCACTGTAGTAAAGGATACACTCAGTCATCATGTGACTTGATGTTCTGGGAAAGGCTCCCCCTTTCTGAGAGATAGGGGAGGGGAGGAGGAGGAAGATGGAGGGGGAAGGACTGGGAGAAGAGAAGTAAATTAATTAATTAATTTTTAAAAAGATCTTCACACCCAAAACACTGACTTCTCTGCATTATAAGCCCTAGTTATCCTAACTCTTCTGCTGGATTTGGAGCTTGATAAAGGACCGGTGGCTGACTCACCTTCTCTGCCCTATTTTAGGAAGAATGCAGCAAGTGTGTCATGGGAAGAGGAATTCTATAAGCAGGTTACCTGGATCCCCTCCCAGCTTTGTCTCTTTCTAACTATGTGACACTGGGCTTTTCTTGCAATTTCCTTTTTACCCTGGCAATGTCGGTATTACCTGTCTTGGTGACGGTGCTGATAATAAGGAGGTGGGTATAGGTAAAGCCTTTTAGAGATGGCTAATACAAACAGCCTCAATTAGTTGTTTTCTTCATTATTTTTAGTGGAATATGAGCTTCATGTGGGCAGAAGCTTCCTCTGTTTTTCCACTTGCTAGTTCTTGTCACTCAGCTCTTTCTTGTTTTAAATTATTTATTTATTTTATTTATTTACATTACATCCCAATCAAACTAAGGCACCAGCCAAGGAGAATACAACCCAATTGTTATCCGCTAGTTCTTATCATCCCTTTCCCATCCTACCTCCCTCTTCTGCCCTATTTACTCTCCCCTTGACCTCTGACAGGGGGACCCTCCTCTGCCACTGTCTGACTACTGCCTATCTCAGGTCTCATCAGGATAGCCTTCATTCCCTTCCTCTGTGTGCCTCTCCACCAAGGGGAAGTGATCAAAAGTGGCCAAAGTTCATGTTAGAGACAGTGCCCATTCTGCCCACTACCAACCCTTCTCCAGACATGGAGAATGAGCTATTCATTGGCTGCATCTGACCAAGGGTCTAGGTTCTCTGCATGCATTGTCCTTGGTTGGTTCATCAGTTTGTGCAGGTCCCCCTGGGTCTAGATCTTGAGGGTTTTTTAAAAATACATTGTGGATATTAGCTCTTTGTTAGATGTAAGGTTGGTGAAGATTTTTTCCCACTCTGTAGGGTGTCATTTTGTTCTGTTTATAGTGTCCTTTGCCTTACAGAAGGTTTTTAGTTTCCTGAGATCCCTTTTATTAATTGTTGACCTTAGAGCCTGAACTGCTGGTGTTCTGTTCAGGAAATTGTCTCCAGCACCAGTGAGTTCAAGGATGATCCTCACTTTCTCCTCTAATAGACTTAATGTATCTGCTTTTATGTTGAGGTCTTTGGTCCAGTTGGATTTGAGTTTTGTACAGGGTGATAAATATGGATCTATTTGAATTTCCTACAAGTAGACATCCAGATAGACCACCACCATTTGTTGAAGATGCTATCACTTGTTCATTGTATGGTTTTGGCTTCTTTGTAAAAAATCAAGTATCCATAGGTGTGTGGGTTTATTTCTGAGTCTTCAATTCCATTGGTGAACCAGCCTATTTCTATGTCAGTACCATGCCATTTTAATTACTGTTGCTCTATAGTAGAGCTTGAAATTAGAGTTGGAAATTCTTCTAAAAGGTCTTTTATTGTACAAGATATTCTTTGTTTTTTGTTTTTCCATATGAAGTTAAGAATTGATCTTTCAAGATCTGAAAAGAGTTATGTAGGTATTTTGATAGAGATTGCATTGAATCTGTAGATTGTTTTCGGCAAAATGGCCATTTTGACTATGCTGATCCTCCTAATCCACAAGCATGGGAGATCTTGCCATCTTCTGATATTTTCTTCAATTTCTTTCTTCAGAGACAATAAGGTTTTTCTTTCACTTGCTTGGTTAGAGTTACACCAGATACTTTATATTACTTGTGGCTACTGTGAAAGATATAGTTTCCCTAATTTCTTTTTCAGTCCATTTGTCATTTGTTTTTGTTTTTAATTACCCTTGTATCCAGCCACTTTTATGAAGATATTTATCAACTATAGGAGTTCTCTGGTGGAATTTTTGGGTTCCCTTAGGTACACTATAATATCATCTATGAATAACAATACTTTGACTTCTTCTTTTCTGATGTAGATCCCCCTGAAACCCTTTTGTTGTTTTATTGCTATAGATGGAACTTCAGGCACTCCATTTAATGCCTGTTGGCTTGCTATATATAGCCTTTATTATAGTTATGTATGTGTTGTTTTAATTGAAAAATCCCAGATCCTTCTAATTTAGCAATAAAAGACTCAGAAGCCAGATGCTGGGGTGAAAAATCTGCTAGTTCGGAGAGGCAGAGAAAGCACCCACTGACCTTCCTATTCAGCTTACAGCCCAATGGAAAGGGCCCAAAAGGCTCACCAGCTCAGCTGACAGCCTAGGAGGAAATGGCTTAAAAACCCCAAGGCCAAAGGCTTGCTAGCTCAAAGCCCAAAAACATAAAGGCCAAGAAGCTGAGGAACTCAAGAGCTAGAGAGCTAATGATCAAAGAACTAAAAGCTAAAGAGCTAAAAAGAGCTTCTACTTCTACACACTGTCTTAAATACCCCTCAACTCAAAGTCCCTCCTATTCTTTAATCCCTGTCATCTGGTTTCTTGTTCCACCTCTTGACCTAGGGTTAAGTTTATTAAATCACGTGTTCATATTGCTCTTGGATTAAATGTATGTATTAGGGCCCAACCACACCAAACAAAAGATAGGTTTTTATAGTTCACAATCTCAGGGATCACATTGAGGTCAAATACAGGTTTTTACAATTCACAATCTCACAAATCACAACGGGGTCAAATATCCTGCAACAGGTATGTGCCTTTCATCCCTGATCTCTCCAAGACTTTAAACATGATTTTGTTGATTTGAATAGTGCCTCTCTGCTTTTTAGCTAATTTGGCTAAGGGTTTGTCTATCAGTTGATTTTCTCAAAGTACCAACTCTTGATTTCTTTTATTCTTTGAATTGTTCTCTTTGTTTCTAATTTATTGATTTCAGCCCTGAGTTTGATTATTTCCAGCAGTCTACCTGTCTTGGGTGTGTCCGTTTCTTAGTTTTCCTTAGGCTTCCAGGTGTGCCATTAAGTTGTGTGTATGAGATGTGTCCAATCTCTTCATGAAGGCACTCAGTGCCATGAAATTTCCTCTTAGCACTGCCTTCATTGTGTTCCATAAGTTTGGATATGTTGTACTTTCACTTTCATTTAATTTTAGGAAGTCTCTAATTTCTTTCTTTATTTCTTCCCTGACCCAGTTGTCATTTAGTAGAGAGTTGTTCAGCTTCCATGAGTGTGTAGGCTTTTTGTTTTTTCTGTTTTTGTTGAGGTCCAGCTTTATTTAGTCCATGGTAGTCTGATAGGATACAAGGTACTATTTTCAATCTTTTTGTGTCTGTTGAGGCTTGCTCTGTGACCTACTATATGATCAATTTTGGAGAAGGTTCTTTGAAGGTATAATGTTTTGTATTTGGGTGAAAAGTTCTGTAGATATCTGTTAGGGCCATTTGATTCATGACATCTGTTAATGTCATTATTTCTCAGCTTACTTTTTGTTTTGTTGACTTATTTGTTGGTGAAAGGGGATGCTGAAGTCTTTCACTATATTAATGTGTGAGGATCGATGTGGTTTAAGCGTTTTTAATGTATTTTTCTGGTTTTTTTGTTGTTTTTTTTTTTTGTTCTGTTTTGTTTTGTTTTTCAAGACAGGGTATCTCTGTGTAGACCAGGCTAACCTCGAACTCACAGCAATCTGCCTGCCTCTGCCTCCCAAGTGCTTTATTTTAAACACATGTGGGTGCCCTTGTATTTGGAATACAGATGTTCAGAATTACATTGTCATCTTGGTTGTTGAATTTTCCTTTGATAAGTATGAAGTGTCCTTCCTCATCTCTTATGATTAATTTTGGTTGAAATCCTATTTTATTAGATATTAGGATCGCTGCTTCAGTTTGATTCTTGTGTCTTTACTCTCAGCTTTTTACTCTCAGGTAATGTCTATCTTTGTGGGTAAGGTGTCTTTATTGTTTGCTGAAGAACGTTGAGTCCTTTTATGCATCTGTTAGTCTGTGTCTTTATATTGAGTAGCTAAGACCATTGACATTGAGAGACATTAATGACCAGTGACTGTTAGGTCCTTTTATTTTGATGTTGGTTGTCGTAGTGTGCTTGTGTGCTTGTGTAATTTTGTTTTGCTAAAGTGAAGTTATCTATTTCCTGTGTCTTTTTTTCTGGGTGTAGTTAGCCTCTTTGGGTTAGAGTTTTTCTTCTAGTATCTTCTGTAGGTCTGGATTTGTGGATAGGTACTATTTAAATTTGTTTTTTGTCTAGGAATATAGTGTTTTCTCCATCTATGATTATTGAAAATTTTGCTAGATAGAGTAGTCTGAACTGGCATCTGTGTTCTCTTAGGGTTTGTAAGACCTCTTCCCAGGCTCTTCTGATTTTTACAGTCTCTGCTGAATGACCAGGTGTGATTCTGATAGGTTTGCCATTGTTTGTTACTTGGTCTTTTCCCCTTGTTGCTTTTAATATTTTTTCTTTGTTCTGTACATTTAGTGTTTTGATTATTATGTGGTGGGAGGATTTTATTTTCTTATCCAATCTAATTGGTGTTCTGTAGGCCTCTTTTATGTTTTAGGCATCTCTTTCTTTAAATTGGGGCAATTTGCTTCTCTGATTTTGTTGAAAATACTTTCTGGGCCTTGGAGCCAGGCATCATCTCTTTCCTCAATTCCTATTATTCTTAGGTTTCGTCTCTCATCCTTCATTTCTTGGATGTTTTGTGTCAGCAATATTTTAGGTTTAACATTTTCTTTGATAGTTACATTCCGTTACTGTTCTTGCATTGTATCTTCTCCCCCTGAGATTCTTTCCTCCATCTCTTATATTCTGTTGACAATGCTGACCTTTGTAGTTCCTGTTTTCTTTTCAAGTTCTCTCTTTCCAGGATTTTCTCAATTTGTGCTTTTATGATTGTTTCCATTTTCATCTTCAGATCTTGAACAGTTTTACTGATTTCTTTCACCTGATTGTTTGCACTTTCCTGAATTTCATCCAATGATTTATTTTTTTAACACATTTTTATTGAAAAATAAAATAATTCATATTATATCTCATTTTCTATCCCATCCCATGCATCCTCCTATTCCTCCCTCCCTCCCACTTTCACCCCAATCCCCCTTCCCTATGACTGTGACTGAGGGGGACCTCCTCCCCCTGAATATGGTGCTAGGTTATCAAGTCTCTTCTTGGTAGTCCGCTATCCTTCCTCCGAGTGCCATTGGGATCCAGAGGGTCCTAGAAACCTACAGGAGGAACATTATGATGAGTGGATCTGAGCCCAGGGGTTCTGCTTGATCTAAGGCACCAACCAAGGACAAAACGTGCAGTCATCATCAAACCCCTACCCAGATCTAGCCAAGGGACAGAACATTCTCCACAGTTAAGTGGAGACTGGGGACTGACTTTCACAGGATCTCTGGTGCCCCATATTTGGCCATCCAATGATTTATTAATTTTCTCTCTATAGGCCTCTGAGGCCTTTAGAGAAGCTTCAATCTGTTTAACTGTATCTTCTTATATTTCTTATGGATTTTATTCATTTCTTCCATCTTCATAAGGAAAGATTTGAGGTCATTTTCTTGTGTTTCAGTGTGTTAGAATGTTCAGAGCTAATTGCTTTGGGATAACTGGGTTCTGGAGATACCGTATTACTTTGGCCTTTGTTGATTGAGTTTTTAAGCTGGCTTTTAGCTTTCTGGTTGTCTCTGGCATTGTGTGGTAGTTTCTGGTGTCCTTCACTGGCCATTGAGAGCAGGTCATTAGTGAGTGGCCATTGGCTAAGACGCTTCTGCTACAGGGATCAGGGGACCCTTCCATGGACCAGCAGGGTGACCTGAGGTCAGATCTACCTGTGTTCTACATCATCGTGTCTCCTCTCAGCAGAGAGATTCAGACATTGGTATTTTGTGGCCCACAGTTCAGTCTAGAACACAAAGTGCATGTTCTGTATGCAGGCCGGCATGTGGCTAGACACTGGAAATCACATCTGTGCCTATGTGGACCAGAAACCTTTCTGTAGATTTTCTGGGTAATTTGAGGTCAGACTCACTAGTGTTTCACACCATTTCATCTCCTCTGGGCTGGGAGACCCAGACACTTGTGTTTTGTTTCCCACAGTTCAGTATGAGACACAGAGCACAGGTGCTATGAGCAAGCAGAAGTGTGGCTAGACCCTGGAGCCCATGCTCACACCTTCATGGACCCAGAAAATCTCTACGGATTGGCCAGGTGACTTGAGGTCAGATATACTTGTGTTCCTTGCCATGGAGTCTTCTCTGGGCTGGAAGACTCATACACTAGTGTTTTCTGGCCCACAGTTCAGTCTGATACACTGAGTGCATGCATGGTGGCATGTGGCTAGGCACTGGAGACCATGCCTACACCTAACTCAGCATTTCCTTAGTACACAATGAGTGTGCAAGTGACATTGATTCAGTAAGGGTTAGGTGGGTAGATATATGGGAAATAAAATTACTCTTTAGGAGTATGAGAGCTTGTATTGTTTTCATCCTCCTCTTTCTTCACCCATGGAAAGCCAATCCCATAAATCATGAACTCCACAAAGTTCTGCCTGTAACTTCCCTTCACCTGAAAGCTGGATGCTAGCCTGACATAGATGGACAGATGGACAGGAGAAGGACTGATAGAGCATCTGATGTCTGAGGAACAAAGATGGGGCCTGCACTCCAACAGTTGCCACTAGAAACTTTGTAGTCACAATGAATATGACCTTAATTTGGGCCAGATTAATCTTCTGCTCTCTCTATTGATATGAATCAATATATACAATACCACAGAGCACAGCATAGTTAATCATTAGGGAGATGCAAAAATGAGAACAATAGTACATCAGCATGTACATTACCACTAGCCTGACTAAAATTAGAAAGGCTTGGTAAGCATCTGTTATCAACAAGTAAGATCCTCACACAGCTCTTGGGAACGCAAAAGGTGCACTCACTTGGGCAAGGAGTTACTTGGACGTTTCTTATGAAACTAAGCACACATTTACTATGTGGCCCAGCACTGCAACATGCAACATTACAGATGAATCTCCAGAGCATTATATAAGGAAATTCTCTCTCTCTCTCTCTCTCTCTCTCTCTCTCTCTCTCTCTCTCTCTCTCTCTCTCTCTCTCACACACACACACACACACACACACACACACACACATACACACACACAATTCAATTTATATGAAATTCCAGAAGAGGCTGAATTATAGTCAGGGGAATGCATATATGTGACTGAGGGTGGAGGACTAACTGCAAAGGGACATAATGAAGTTTTTTGATGTGTTGAAATAGTCTACACATGGGTGCAGCAAAATTTACCACACACTACACACCTAAAGAGTTTTAGACAACACTAAAGTTGATTACTAATCAACAAGTATAAAGAGATCACCATGTTCCCATGATCAAAATCTTCCCGTATCTTCCTATACAAAGCAAGAAAACACACCAATCTTTGGCCATGGCCTCTAATGACACCCTTGACCTGCCTATGATCTGCACACAGCTTGAAAGCTTGTCTCTGTCAGGCCTCTCCAAATCCCCTTCTGTATCTTCTCTTCTCCAACCAAACTGTCCTTCTTGGAAAACTTAGAATGTTCCAACCATGTTCCTGTGTCAGAGCCTCTGCCTCTCTGGTAACTCCTCACTTCTGTGCTACCACAGAACTGCTGATTATCAAAGGTAACACCAGCCCTCCCCCATCACCCTCCCTCTTTCGCTCTGTTCTCTTCAGAGCCACACCAGTCCTAAGCATTGTCATTTGCTCTATAGTTTCTTTCCTCTGTACTTGAGTTAACTTCATGAAGGGAGGACTTCCAGGGCCATATCTTTTGTGCTATGCTATAAGGCAATATGTCCTTGAGACATTTGATTTTGACTGTCAATTTGACTGGATTGATAACCACCCTGGGTATGAATGATGCACATCTCCAGCCATGTCACTCAAGATGTTCCCAAGTTTAACTGAAGAAGGAAGACTCACCATGAATATGAATTATACCATCCCCTGAGCTGCCCAGACCAAAGACATAGGAAAAAGCCAAGGGCAGCTGGGACTCCTTTCTGTTTTCTGGTTAGTAGCCCAGAATAAGCCTTCCACCATGCTACCCTCGTTGTGATAGACTAGATTCCTCTGAACTGTGAACTAAAATAATCCTTTAAGTCACCCTTGTCACAGAAATGAGAAAAGTAACGAATAGAGTCAGAGTTATCCAGTGTACACAGCAAGGGTCTCATCAGAAACCTAAGAATGGAACTGAATGAGTTAAGCATGAAATTGAAGAAATTAAAAATAATGTGAAATAAGCATACCAGAACAAATTAGTAAATTGAAACAGGGAGCAAAACATTAGAAAACAGAATAGGAATTGAGGTCACAATAAACTCAAAGGTAT
Organism: Acomys russatus; assembly: GCF_903995435.1. NCBI lineage: Eukaryota > Metazoa > Chordata > Mammalia > Rodentia > Muridae > Acomys > Acomys russatus. The sequence goes on along the minus strand of NC_067143.1, from coordinate 64,398,947 downwards.
TTCCTAGGGGAAAACTAAATTACAATACAGGTAAATTATTATCCTCTTTATTCCTGAATAAATCACATATTATCAAATACAAAATTAGAAATTAAAATCAACTTAAAATAGAGAAGAATGTTTAAAATTATAATAAAACATTTTGTCCAATGCAAGACAAATGTATTAAAAACACAGAATTGTTTGGCATTGCCTTGATGACCTCCTGATCACTAGCTGCTACATGACTCCATCACTCATGGTGGTCACTGGCCCCAACTTTGTACTATGACCCTGGAACAGGAACTGGGAAGTAGCTGTCTCTGAGTTGATGATGTGTGGCTTCAGATGTCAACACAGCAAAATGGCTAAGAGCTCAGAAGCTCTGCCATTTACTACATAGCCCCAGCTACATCTCTCCATAATTGTGCCCATCTGTACATAGGAAGGTAACACCTGACTCCCAGGGATGGCTAACAAGAGATTTTCGGTGAGGTGTCAATCATCTAAATACTCATCCAAAGTTAGCTAGTACTAGAGTGCACAAGGGGCAAGGGGGACCCATGGGCTCTAAAAAGAGGACTGACCACTGAACAGCGAGGGAGAGGAAGTGCCAGATTCTCTCTTATTTTCCTATCCCTCTAGCTTTAATCATCATGGTGGCTAGTTTTATGTCAACTTGACACAATCTGGAGTCATCCCAGAGGAAGGACCTTGAACTGAAAATGCTTCCCTAAGATCGAGCTATAGGCAAGCCTGTAGGCTCATCTTTCTTAACAAATATATTTTATTATGAACTTATTAACCAATAGTACCTCACTTATAACCCGACTAACTTAAACAGTAGCAAAAGGAGATTAAAGAATACAATAACGAAACCGTAAAGATATCGGTTCTGAGGAATGATTCTTCTGGTGTAATCAGCAGGATTTTTTTTTTCTGCTGGAATCTGGAGTAACCAGAACCTGGAGCCTCAGGCAGAGCCAGGAGCCCGGGAAGCCTTCCCTTGAGTGGTTCTCTCTAGGAGCGTCTCAAAGTACAGTGATGAACAGCCAAAACTATCCCAAGTCTCCAAAGGCCCCGCCTCTTGTTTTTGGCTCACGTTTATACCTCCTCTCAGAATTTGTTCAAGGATGTTTTTCAGCTGGTTAACAACCAATCTTCCTCACATGGTGGTTTGACTTCTAAGGTGATAAACATCGCCTGCTCTCTCACAAGTCTTTTTCTCATCCTCAACTTGTGATCTAAACAAAAAACATGTTTATCTCTCCTTCATCTCCCATTTCTATTAAATAAAATAAGCTATATACAACAAAATAATTATAAGAATTATCCAGTGAAGTCACACTTAGAAGGACCAGTCAGTCCATTTGTAGTTAACAATTTTTAAGAAATTATTCCGCTATCTATCCTGTGCTACTGATTCTTATCCTAATGTCTAAAGATTTTTGTTTTGTTTTGTTTTGTTTTAACTAAACTTATATTAATACTGTAGCTATCTAGTCTTCAACCCCATCAGAGACCCCAGAAGGAAAAACTATCTAATATGAAGGAAGTGCAGGCAAGCAACTTCCAAAAGTATTGACAGGACAGAGAGCTGACTGTCTGGACAGTCACAAGTTCCTCTCCATTGTCGGGGCATCCAGTCTTCAGCCAGTCGGCCCAAGGCATCTGACAGACTGCTTCTGGACTGTCACAAGTTTCTCTCCATCATAGGTGCATCCCACCTTCAGCCAGCCAGCCCAAAGCATCTGACAGACTGCTCTGAAGCAGGAATCCTGAAGGACTGGCCCACCTAATCTCTGCAAGGCTAGGCAGCCAATTTCTCAGTATCAGGCTTGATCATAGTGGATGGTCATTCTGTCATCAGCAGTAGAATTAAGCAAAGTTCCTCAGACCAGTAGCTATCTGCCACTATCATTTCTTGATGCCTGCATAATTAGATTAGAGGTGCTGCCAGAAACGGATGTGTCTCTTCGTCATAAAATCCCTTTGTTATTAAATGCCATTTTCTGTGGATCTCTGAAGTGTTTGAAGACTATCTATTTCTTCTATCCATCATTTATCCATTCCTTTGAAAACATATACAAAAACTAAATAAAGCTTACTCTATAATTAAGTAATTTAGTATCTAGTAATATTTATAAGTGATGAACTACCAATTTCTATCTCTAACCATCCTGAACAAGTTATAACAGTTATTTTTCACCTTTTCAAATAAGTCGTACCTTAAGTTTCCATCAATCTACAATACCAATGTGAAATATTTGAATACCAATATAAATTAGTTGAGGCTAGTAGATTCACAAGCCTGTAGGACATTTTCTTAATGAGTGATATCTGGAAGAAGCTCCATGCCATCATGAGTGCTGTCACCCCTGGGCTGGTGACCCTGGGTGTTGTATGGAAGCAGAGTGAGAAAGCCATGAGGAAGTAAGTAGGAAGCTGTGTTCCTCCAGGCCCCTGACTCAATCCAAGTCTCTGCTGTGGTTGTGTTTCTGCACTGACTTCTTTCAGTGATGGACACTGATGAGGAAGGGTAAGCAAGATAAACCCTTTCCTCTCCAACATGCTTTTAATCACGGTGCTTCCGCACAGCAGTAAAAACCCTAAGGCCTGAATTATACACCTCAAGTAGTTCTGTTCAACAGGAAGTGGCATAGATGCCGGCGGCCTTAGGATTTTAATAAAACTGAAAGATTCCCATTGCCCAAGTGATCCTGTAGCTATTGTCATGCCTGGGTGCAATGCTTCTCAAGTCTGTCACAATGCGTGAATAAAACAAATCTGTTTCGAGGTGTGTCAACACACAGATGCTGACCTCTGTGGTGCTGCTGCCTCCAGAGTTCAGGCAATAATACACTATACATCCCATTGCCTGGAAGCCTGGATTACACCGTGTTGCCTATGTGTGGAGCAGGCTCTACCATCTAAGTTTGTGCAGGAACATTCTGTGATTTTTGTTCAATGATGAAATTACTTAAAGCCATGTTTCTTAAAGTCTAAAGTGATGCATAGCTGCGCTCAGTCAGCATTCACTAGACATCCACTACAACATATTCTAGGAATGTTTGAGTAACATAGGTTATTGTGGTTTGATATGAAGTGTCCTCATAGACTTGTGTATTTGAACACACCTTTCCTGGCTGTCCTGAATGTTATGGAAATGTGGGGAGGAGGGTGTTTATAACCTTTCTGCGGGAGGGAGTCACAGCAGGGCTGACCTTGAGATTTGATAGCCAGCATCGCTTGCTATCTGCCCTCTGCTTCCTGACCATAAAATGAAAAGAGGCCAGCCACCCCATGTTTCTTCCATCATGCCTTCCCATCATGGCAGACTCCCTCCCTTCTTAAAGCATGAGGCAAAATAAACCTTCCCTCAAGTCACTCCTTGACAGCTGTTTGGTTACAGCAATGGGAAGAGTAATGCATGGCTCTGGCTAAAGGAGGCCTGTCATCTTTAGCCACAGCTCCCTGGGGGAACTTGTCCTCCACAGCTCGCAAGCTACATTTGCAAAGATGTTTTCTGGCACAAGTTACACTACCAGGGCTTTACCTTGAACAGACAGGGAAACAAATCCTCCCAAGAAATGTCTAGTGAGAAGACTTCCTTGGCCACTGCGGCACACCATGATCTGTGTGTATCTGTTCTAGGCGATCTGGATGAGGCAGTTAGCATGACAGTGTCCATCCACTAATGATGGTGCTCTGCAGAAACAGGAGAAGATGGCCAACAGGCTCACAGACTGCTCCCTGTCACATCCAGGGAGAAATCTTTGAAAGTGTGAATTGACACATCCAAAAGCAAGTTCCCAGACTCCCTTTAGCTCCTTGGTGCCTGAGCTGGATGGAAGATACAAAGTGCTTTCTCCCACAATCTGGTCTTCAGCAGTGAGCCTGTGAAGAAAATCAGTGTGACTGTGCTGTGTGCCCAAGTACAGATCACAACAAAAAGATGTCAATTTGAGTGCAGGTACTTTTTTTTTTAACTCAGTATGTAGGGTCTCAGAAATGTGTGTCTTAAGTTGAAAGCCAAAACTTAAATAAGTGGGGACAGAGAAAAATAATTTCTCAATTTATTGGTATTCAAGTCCTTTCTGGTCTTGGGTATCAACCAATTAAAATCTAAAACCAAATCCTAGCACTCGGGGGATGGGGGGTGGGGCAGAGGCAGGTGGATCTCTGTGAGTTTGAGGCCAGCCTGGTTAGCAAAGTGAGCCCAGGACAACCAAGGCTACAGAAGTAAACCCCGTCTCGAAAAAAACCAAACGCCAATCAACGAACGAACAAACAAAACAGCAGCGACAACAACAATAACAAAACCCAAAAAAACCTAAAGCCAAAAGGAGAAGACAGGAAATTCAGACAGTACCTCTCCAACACTACTTCTTTTATAGTAGAGAAAATGGTGTCGGAAAGGTGTCCACACAGAGGTGGCTCTGGAGCAGGAGGATCAGCGTGAGGAAGTCTCTGCCATGGCACAGTTCTTCCCTACCAAGCAGCATCATAGGCCCAAAGGAGTTGTAGCCCAGAAGCTGTGGACTAAGAACACTCAGAGGACTCCTGCAAGTTCTGGCTGCCGTACGTTTTGTTGTTATCTGTACATCATGCAGGGTCTCAGGGGATGTTGGGAGAAAAGTGTATTTGAGGTTAAGTAGAAATGTGGGTCTGATGGTCTGTGACTCTCAGGTGGGAGAAATTTCTAGTTGCAGCTGTTTCTCCCTCCCATGCTGTTGCTGCCATTCTAGGGCCAGTCACTGCCATCCCACAATCCCCTGCTGCTACAGCCCTGCGTCTTCCACAGCCAACCCCTGATGCAGTAAACACAGGGTGGTCATTTTCCCTAAGTCAGCTTGTACTTTCTCTCTGTCGTTTATTTTCTGGTGTTAAGCATTCCTTAGCTGGGTCAGACCTGCTACACCTAACTACCCTATTTTGTATCTGGTGGTTTGTGTGTAAGCATCAGAGATCTGAGCTTCAGCCAGCAGATTCATCTTCTCCCGTGCTGCTCATTAGCAGTATCTAAGCAGTTCAAGTAGAGGCTGCTTTCACCGAGTTAAACAGAGAAGGGCAGCCCGAGCGCCTGCTTCTGCAACCATACTTAATAATGCAACAGTCATAGCCTGTGGCACCTACAGAGTGGGGAAGAATTATTCAGATAGGTCCACACTGGTAGGGGTGATCTTCTGCCTGGGAACTAGAAATAAGTCATCAAAACTCCAGTACCACATTGCAGAGATTCAAAGTAGAAAAACCAGACCCAAACTTGGGCCAGATGGAGCTATTCAAGAGTGAAGGAAGACCAGTGGGGGCAGAGATGGTCCCCGGGCAGATGTTCAGGAGAACCGTGACAAGGCATGGGTGCACTTGCAACAGTGGATCTGTGCAGCTGAACTGTCTGGAGTGAGGACCACCATGGGGGCAACTGGAAACGCTAAGCTGGGTGTAAACTGTGCAGTGGAAATGGATTCAGAAGGTTCTGCCGATGGAACCGCCACTGTCTGCTACAGTGAAAACCAAACCCACACAGCATAGAAAGGAAGGGGCTTTGCAGACCATCAGCACCATGGACACAGATCCATAATGTCAGACACTGCTCAGGGCAACAGAATACGAACATGATGCCTTATCTGTGGCTGAATATGGCTCCGTCTGTCTCAAAACAGGGAGGAGGAGGAAGACAAAACCTGAATCATTTTAAACTCTAGCAGGACGTTCATAAGCCATGTTCCTCCAACTTGAGCAAAGCATGCTAGAATTTGAGTTTAAAATGCCTCTAACAGGCTCATGGATTTGGATATTTGCTGTGTTTGTTTGTTTGTTTGTTTGTTTGTTTGTTTTAGGTAGGGCCTACCTAGAGGAAGTGGGTTGCAGGAGAAGGGTCCTGAGTTTTATGGCTCAGCCCTGACGAGCCCTGGGATGGGAAGAAACCGCCTGACCTAGGGGCTGAAATTGTGCATACCAGCGAAGATGTTCCTTAGACACTGAGGTACAGGAAACAAGTTGTGCTGGAGAATTGCCATTGTTGCCTATTGAGCAGGGTCAAAAAGACGGTGAATGGGGCATTTGAGATGCAGGAATAAGCAACAAGATTGAAATGCAAGAAGCATCTCAGCACATTTTCTTTCTTTTCTTTCCAAGTTAGAAATTATTGTTTTGTTTGTTTTCTTTAAAGAGAACCATTGAGTGGTTGAATGAAACTATTTCTATTTATAAGAGGTCCCTCTCCCCAGGATATGTCTACCTACACCCACATTCAAATTATATCTCAATTTCTTCCAAGCCCATAGGTTCTGAAACTTGTGCAAGTAACTTGCAGTGTGAGACTTGGTGGCACAAGCCTGCATGTGCCCTCACCTTCTTGGAAAGCTGAGGCAGGGCAATCACAAAACATGGCCAGTCTGGGCTACAAGGTGAGTTCCAGGCCAGCTTAGGCAGCTTAGTGAGACCCTGTGTCAAAATTAAAAAGTGAAAGAAAGGGCTGGGGATATAGCTCAGTGGTAGAGAGCTTGCCCAGCATACAAGAGGTCGTAAGTTCAATCCTAGTGCAGGGGGTGGAGGTAACAGAGGCAAAGCCCCTCTTCTCCCCACACAAGGCTCATAGCACTAACTATACACTTCTACACACTGCTCACATAATATCATACATACAACGTCTTTCATATATTACTATTCTCAGAAATGCATCTTTTAAAATTAAAATGTGAATTGACAGAGTTCCCCCCGGGAATATTCTGCATTACCTTTATTTATAGTACCACTGCTTAACCTGTGTTTATGTGCAAGGTACAGTGAAAAATGCATGTAGCAACTTCTTTGAACCTCAGAATCCTGTAAGATAAATATTAGTGTCACCTCATCTTTTGGAAAACTGGAAACACAGAACAAGCACTGCCCATCTCACCATTTGTCTCCAAAGCCTGCAGGCTATCTTTTTTCCCATCATATGTGCCTATCTTCCTCTGTTGTGACTGAATAATTATCTAGACCAGTGGTTCTCAGCCCGTGGGCCGCAGCCCCTTGGAGAGTTGAACGATCCTTTTACAGGGTTCACCTAAGGCCATCGGAAATCCCATGGTTGGGGAACTGTATTAAAGGGTCACAGCATTAGGAAGGCTGAGGACCACTGACCTAGACCCTCCACTCACATGTTGCCTCAGGATATTAAAGAGAAATAATAATCCTATGTTGGTAAAAAGAGGGAAAACCCAGTCGTCAGTGTCTTCTGCCCTGTTCACATCTATTTGAATCAGAGACAGCTTTCCCAAGGTGAAAACCATCCCTAAGAACCCAGAGGTCAGATGATGCTAGGTCTCTCCCTCTGTGCTTCTCTCTCTCTCTCTCTCTCTCTCTCTCTCTCTCTCTCTCTCTCTCTCTCTCTCTCTCTTCCATGCTATTATTTTTTTTACATTTTTTTATTAATTTATTCATATTACATCTCAATTGTTAGCCCTTCCCCTGTTCTCCTCTCCCTCCCTTCCCTTCCCTCCCTCCCACTTCCCCCCTTCTCCCCTCCCCTATGTCTGTGATTGAGGGAGACCTCCTCCCCCTATATATGCTCTTAGAATATCGAGTCTCTTCTTGGCTTCTCTTTATCTAGAAAAATGTTCCATGTCCGGGTTAAACGCTGGGGCCCTTCCTGTTGCCACTCTACTGAGACTGTGAAAGCGGGGAGACCTGAGGCTTTGAGCAGCGGAGATGTGAGTATACCGTCTTTGGAATCTATGCAGAAGCCACTGTGCACAAGAAGAAATGTTACACAGGATCAGGCTATCAGAAATCAGGGTTCGGTCCAATTTGGTACACATCCTGTTCACCTCCAGAAGCTCCACAGCATTGGGCTGTCTGTCATCCCTGTGTTCTCCAAGGAGGAGGAAATAGGCCTTTCACCTCTACATGTGCTTGGAGAATGATCCTTCAGGATCTTCTCCAGGAGACGGATAAAGGAACTTTAAGGAAGGCAGTGCAATGGAAAGAGAAAGGTAGAAATGGAGTCAGGATTGTTCAGAAAAGCAGCCAAAGGATTTAACCAATGACCGTGCACTCGGGGTTCCCAGAGGTTCTTTATCCAGTATGGAAAACACGGATGTAACTGTTGACCAGTCATCATTTCTCTCAGTAAACTGACAGCATGCTTGTCATAAATGTGAATATCATACCTATAACCCCTTTAATGTATTACTATTCTCAGATATGCATCTTTTACAATTAAAATGTGAATTAACAGAGTTCCCCCAGGAATATTCTGTGTTACCTTTATTTATAGTACCACTGCTTAACCTGTGTTTATGTGCAAGGTACAGTAAAAAATGCATGTAGCAACTTCTTTGAACCTCAGAATCTTGTAAGAGCTACCTTATATGCCCGCCCCTGTGTGTGTGTGCGCGCGCATGCGCATGTGCGTGCGCGTGCGTGTGTGTGTGTGTGTGTGTGTGTGAAAGCCAGAGGATAACTTCACCTTATTTTTCTTCAATTTTTCTGTGAAACAGGGTCCCTCATTGGCCTGGAGCTCACCAAATAGGCTAGGCTAGCTGGCCAGTGAACCCCAGGAATCCCCGTTCCCACTGCCTCGGAGCTGGGATTATAAGTGCACACTATCATGTCTGGTTTATTTCTAATACGAATTCTGGTGATCAAACTCAGATATTATGCTTGAAAGGCAAGCACCATCCGGACTGAGTTGTTTCCCAAGCCATTTTAAAATGTGAATCAATTGTATTCATTTGTATATTCATTCATTCTCTTTTTTTCTATAGTTCTATACATGGAAGCCAGGGTCTTGCTTGAAAGTACACCACCACCAAGCTACATTTCCAGCTCTGAGAATTACCCTGTGTAAGGCCTGAGTTCCAAACGCCTCTTCCCCTGGCCCATCTGGCCATTGCCAGCCTCTGGCAGATGTCCAGGCTCAGTCATACACACGCACTTATCTGGCCAGTTGCTAGCCAACCAAGTTTTTTTTTTAACTGCTTTTTTTTCATAAATTAATTTCATTTATTTGTTTTTATATAATAGATCTTTCCACATAGCCCAGATTGGTCTTAATCTCACAATTCTCCTGCCACAGACCTTGCATACCAGAGCTGTGTATGTACACCACCCTAATCAACTTTGCTAGAAGGTGGTGAGGTTTGGGGGCGGTGTGTATTTTCATTTTTAGCTATATGTATGCCTGCATGACTTAATGCACACTATGTGCATGCAAGTAGCCACAGAGGCCAGGGGGTGCCCTGGCCCTGGGGCCTGGATCCCCTGAAACTGGAGTTACAGATGGTTATTGGCTACCTGGTGTAAGTCCTCTTGCAAAAGCAGTAAGCATTTTTTTTTTTAACCTCTGAACCATCTCTTCTGGCTTGCCTGAAGTTTTTAGTCCAAAGGGGAAAATGAGATCAAGAAGAGCACAGTAGGTGGGTTTTATGCTGCTAACTGGGACAACTAGTCCTTGAGAAAGAGGAGCACAAAGATGCCTATTTTCATGCTAGTATGCCTACAGATCAGAAAGGCGGGAATGAGGCTTGCTCAACAGAAGCCAAGTCCTGTGGGTCTGATGAAGAGTATGGCGAGGCCCAGGAGTGAATTTTATTCTAAGCACGGCAGCACAGTGGGTATTGTCAGGATATTTTTAAGGAAGGATATGAGGTTGATGCTTTAGAGGCCATTCTGGCTGCTTTAAGGATGAACGTAGTAGTGTGGGTAGAAACAGAACAGTCTGATGTGTTTTATTCTCCTATAATTCCGTGACAGCATGAATTTCCCTCTGAAAGTGGAATTGTTAATACTCCGACTGATAAGAGTGTACAAACATAGACATTCACACACACAAAACATAACACAGCCTTCATGGTGTGCCCATTTCCTCCTGGACTGCTGTATGCGTGGGGACATAAAAGGCATCTTAAATACCTTTTCCCCTTGGATCTTTCGTGAATACTTTACTAGTAATTGCCAAGGTCCCTTCTCAACAGGAAGAGGACTACCCAGCATGATATTCATGGCTGTCAGGAACACACAGAAAATGGTGATGCTGAAGAGATAAATGGGGTGAAAATTGCTCCCCCTACCTCCCACTGTCTGAGGAGCCGCTAGGCCTCCCAAGTTGTGAGGCCACAAAGACTAAGGGAAACATCCTGGCCTTTGTAAGCCCTTCAGGAAGTTCACCACCATGCTAGGGAGGCCAGAGCCTTACACCTTCACTCTGCCCCTGCTATCAGGGATTACCACTGTCCTTATGTCAAGCACAGTCCGAATTGTAGTGTCTAGGAGGCTGCTGCGTTTGTTATTGTTTCTTTCAAGATATTAAAGGAATCCCAGACTTGAGATTCTTGGCAGCTTTTCCAGCACAGGTCCTTTCAAAAGATGTTTTAATAACCAAGAATGTGTTCAATCAGTTCATTGATTTTTGTCCCTTTATCTCCTTCCATGTTTAAAACAAGAATTTCAAGTGGCTTTTGATATTATACTTAAATTTAAAACTTGACTGTGGTGATACTGGTCAACTTAACGTGGCCCCCCATGCTTCTTAGTCCTCCTCACTTTTTCACTTGGTTAATCTTCAGGATTGTCTGGATCCAGCACGAACTTAGACTACTAAAGTTAAAGTTCTTAGTCAGACCCAAGCCCAAATCTGTTACAGGAAATTTGGGGATTCCCATCTGAGGCATCAGACGGTATCAGGAAAATCAAGGTTGCCTCGTGGACTTCTTAGTCTCGTTAATAAGAGAATGGACCCAAGTGGAATCTGGAGAACAATTTTGTTATTGTTTAAAAGAGAAACTCCCAGGGCGGGCAGGCTGCAAATCTCAGAAGCTTCCTGGAGGCAGAGGATGAAATAGAGAGGTAGAAGCCATCCATGCCTTTCTTGCTGGCCTTCAGGTCAGACACATGGCAGACAAGCAGTCACATGATGGAGTGGGAAAAGCCTTAGAGTAAGAAATCCCAAAATGGTGAGAAAGTCTGAAGTGTTGGGGGAGAAATGATTATAACAGTGTTAGAGAAAATAGGGGAAGCCATATTTAGAAAAGTGGCCAGACTAACAAATTAGTGAGGCTGTGCTCTGTAAGAGCCTGTGTGATGGAGACAGGAATTCAAGAAAGGAGAAACTCAACGTCTCATTAGAGCTAAAGTGACGCCACCCATCTCTCTAGCGTAAGAACCCTACTGGAATAGTGGGACTCCACTCAGGCCAGGCTTCTCTTGTCTTCATCAGAAGAGAGTTTCCTTAATGGGACTTTATTAGCATGCTAACACATTGGTAAAACATAGCTTTGGTAACATTGGTGGAGTTGCATAAGTCTCACAGTAGAAAGGTGCAAAATTGTTAGACTGCTTATAAGTAATAATTAAATGTAATAAAGATGATGCTTAATCCAAAAAAAAAAAAAAAAGACATTTCCAAAAAGCAGAGGAAGCAACTCAAAGGAAATGTACCAGGAACCCTGTAGCATTCAGCACATTTTTTTCCTTCCTCACAGGAAAGAAGACACTCACATATCATAACACCCCAAGTTGATATCATAAAAGTTAAAAGATGCTCCACCATACCACAAAGACATTTGCTCAACTATGTTCATAGCAGCTTTATCCTTAATAGACAGAAACTGGAAACAACCTAGATGTCCCTCAACTGAAGATATACTAGAATACTACTCAGATATTAAAAGCAAAGACATCATCAATTTGCAGGCAAATGGATGGAACTAGAAAAGATCATCCTGAGTGAGGTAACCCAGAAAGACACACATGTTATGTACTCTCTTATAAGTGGATATTAGCTATGTAGTACGGGATAACCACACTACACTCCTCAGACTCAAAGAAGCTAAGTAACAAGGAGGACCCAAAGGAGGATGCTTGAATCTCACTCAGCAGCCTAAATAAAATAGATGTTGGAGCTGGGTAGGAGAGGGGGTAACGGGAACAGGGATGGGGTTCAAGTGTTGGGAGAGCAGTGGGTGGGGAAAGGGCTGGGAAAGAGAACAAAAATCAGTAGGCAAACATTTCTGGGACAAGGCAGAGACTTGGGATGGGAGAGAGTCCCGAGAGTCTATGGAGGGTGACCCTAGCTAAAACTCCTAACAGTGGAAGATATGGAGCCAGGAGTGCCTACTTTCTATAGCCAGGTGAGACTTCCAGTGGAAGGAGGGGGACATCAATACCCCTCCCTCTTTTGACCCCAAACTTGAGCTACCTATAAGATGTGCAGGAATAAAGATGGAGCAGAAATTGAGGGAATAGCCAACCAATGACTGGCCCAACTTGAGACCTACTTCATGGGAGAAAGCCATCCACTGACACCATTAATAATGACATTCTGCTATGCTTGCAGATAGGAGTCTAGCATGATTTTTTTCTGAGAGGCTTCATCCGGCAGCTGGTGGAAACAGATGTAGAAACCCACAGCCAAATAATAGGTGGATCTCAAGGTGTCTTGTGCAAGAGTTTGGGGGAGGGATTGAGAGAGCCAGAGGGGTCAAGTATACCACAAGAAGACCTACCGAGTAAACTAACTCGGGCCATGGGGTTCATAGGTTGAACCACCAACCAAAGACCATGCATGACCTAGGCCCCCTTACACATATGTAGCAGCTGTGCTGTGCAGCTGGGTCATCATGTGGGTCCCCTAACAATTACAGTGGAAGCTATCTCTGACTCTGTTGCCTGCCTTTGGATCCCTTTCTCCTACCCGGGCTGCCTTGCCTGTCCTCAGTGGGAATGGATGCCCTTAGTCCTGCTGCAGCTTGACCAGGGCAGGTTGGTACCCATGGCAGAGAAGGGGAGGTGGAAACAGAGGAAAGGAGTTGAAAGTGGAACTAGGAGGGTGGCCTGGAATCAGGATATTAAGTGAATAAATAGATACATTTTAAGAAAGAAAGAGAAAGGAAGAAAGAAAGAAGGAAAAGAAAGAAGGAAGAAAGGAAGGAAACTAGGAAGGAGGTCTGGTTAATAGGTATTTAATTATAGTTGAAAGGAAAGAAGTCATCATTGGGCTGGACAATAGTCTGTCTACAGGTAATGATAGTTGTGGTGGTTTGAATATAAATGGCCCTGACAGGTCCACAGGGAGTGGCACTATCAGAAGATGTGGCCTTGTTGGAATAGTGTGCCTTGTTGGGAGAAGTGTGTCACTAGGGAGTAGGCCTTGAGGTCTCAGATGTTCAACCTATGCCCAGTGTGGCATTCTCTTCCTGCTGCCTGTGGATCCAGATGTAGAGCTCTCAGGTACCTCTTCAGCACCGTGTCTGCCTACACGCTGCCATGCTTCCTGCCATGATGACAATGGACTAAACCTCTGAACTGTAAGCCAGCCCCAGTTAAATGCTTCCTTTATAAGAATTGCTGTGGTCATGATGTCTCTTTACAGCAAAAGAAACCCTGACTATGACAATAATGTACTGTGTATAGCTTTTAAAGGTGGAAGAAAGGATTTTTACCAGAAAAACATGGCAAATATTTGAGGAGATGGATGTGTTTAACATGACTGAAATGTATCCATTCATGGCAAGACATCACGTGATACCACCCCACAGACATGGACACATTTTTATATGCTGCTTTTAAATAGGTAAATAAAATAAAATGCAATTAAGAGCAACACAAGATCCAACCCCATCCTCTCATGATTGGGGGAGCTGAGGCACAGTGTAAGAAGTGGATTGCTATAGCTCATTTTCAGTATGAGGTGCACTCAGAGTTCTCTTGAATTACAGCTGAACAGGAGGCACTAGGCCCCTCCCCCCACTGGTGCCTGCTGATCTCAAAATTCTGGGAGCTGAGAAGTGACAAGAAGTCTGCTATGTGACCAACTCCAAGATGAGAAAGGGACACACAGTCTCAAGTCCCCAATTGTTCATTAGAAAATGCTCGGTGTCCTACACTAATAAGAAGGAGGATTGGGGAGAGGGGTAAGTCCTGGTCTATGGTTGAAAACAACAGGAATTTCTTAAGATGGGGGAAACCACTGTCTTGGGCCAAATCAGCATACAGAATATTCTTTACTATTTCTATGCTTGGAGTACTAAAAAGGCCTTCCTTTTCACTAGTCTCTTAAATTTACCATTATTTGTTTCGTTTCCAATGCCAAGAAGTGGAAGTTCCTTGTCCTGGTCACATGTAGGTGGAGGGACACAGAGAGCTGTTGAACAGGTGTCTCCTAACTCTTGGCTTCTTTCTTTGGTCAACAGGGTGTGGGGATCAGGGGGCTCCCTTTGCGCCTGACGCAAGGGTCAGCCACTCGTCCTCAAAAGCCAGTTTAAAGAGGCAAATTAATAGTAGAGAATAGCAAAGGGAGATTTAAGTGTGGCCACATTGGGAAGAGGGGGGAAGAGGCCCAGTGACTCCCCCTCTCAGTGTCTGCTGCAGTCCTGAGGAGAGACTGGAATTCAAACAGAGCATCAAGGGCATGCACATCTAACGGTCCTGGTCAAAGCATGTCCTCCCCCATCACTGGCCCATTGCAGTCTGTGCTTCAGAGTCACCCCATAAGTTGGTCTGACAAGGTGTTAGGACTGTGTGAAATTTCTTCTCCAGAGGCAAGTTTCCCCTTCCACGTGTACCTTTTCCTTTTCCCAGATGAGATACTGGGGAATTTCTTATTTATTTGCATCCATTTTTTTTAATAGTCCAATAGATGAAAGGGTATAAGTTCTGTTTAAGATACCTTTATTTCTGTGACATGGTGACCCTTTGAAGAGAGGTAACAAGAAACAATCACAATCCTAAAGCATGTGGAAGACTGTACCAGGGTACCTGATGTGATGGAAAATTATTTACTTCCCACAAGTCCATAGCCCTGCCATAAGTGACAGCTCCTCAGTGTTGCTGTCCTAGAGGCTTGCTATTGGTGCAATTCTGCACTGAGCATTTTCATAAAGAACCTATAAATCACACAGAACTCTTATACAGACAGAGAAGTAATTTTACACAGACTAGTTAAGATAAGGGTTCCAGAGACAGACAACTCACACTCAAATCTCATGTGCCCTACTTTCCCTGTTCAAGTGCTCTATGGTTTTATCTTATTCACGGTACAATTTCCTCCTTAAAACAATGGAAAAAATATTGCTGAAAAATAATTGAAAAAAGTTATGACAATTCAGTGAATAAATGAGTTCGTGCAAAGTACTTAGGAAAGCACCTGACACGTGGTAAGTGCTCAGGTAGGTCCTGTCTCTTTTCTGGTGTTTTGAAGGCAATGAAAGGAAACTAGTAGAAAGCAGTAGGTTTAAAACCGCAGTGCTCAGAAGAGCGACATGAGAGTGTGCTCTACATGATGTCCAAACTACCAGTAGTTACCTTGCTGGGCCTTTTCTTCCTGGGAAGAGCCTCACTTAACTTCTTCTCTGGGTTCTCTAAGTTGTCAGTCTGCAGCACACTGATTCTCTGTGTGCAGCAAGAGGGTTTGGAGCAGATACCAAGGCATTGGCATCACCCTCCACATGCTGCCCTACTGTCCACTCTGCCTCTTCGCTCAGTCTTCATACTGTCCGGTCACTGCTGTCCTAGCCTCATGGGGTCGCACGCCTTTAAGAAACATACTCTACATTTTGATGACACTTGCCTTTTTCTCAGGTGAGTCTCTCCACCTGGAACAACTCACAATCCTGTTTTCCCTCACAGCCTGCATCCACACTCTTTACCCTGACTAGAAACAAATCCTTCGCTGGCAGAGCCAGGCTGATAACCCAAAGGTGCTTGTTGCTTTCAGTAGGACCAGGACTCAATCCCATTCCTGACACTTCCACACTATGTAACTTAAGAAAATTATTTTCTTTCTCAAAGATCGTGTTGGTACTGAGGCAAAGAGACTAGTATCTTCCTTACTATAGTTCATAAAGATTGACAAAATTACCCAACATATGAGAGAGTCAAGAAATAATAGGCCTTATGACCATGTTGACTCTCTGTCTCTGTCCGTCTCTCTGTCTCTGTCTGTCTCTGTCTGTCTCTGTCTGTCTGTCTGTCTGTCTGTCTGTCTGTCTCTCTCTCTCTCTCTCTCTCTCTCTCTCTCATCGATCTCCTCTCCTCTCTCTCTCCTCCATCTCTCTCTCTCTCTCTCTGTGTGTGTGTGTGTGTGTGTGTGTGTGTGTCCGTCTCTCTGTCTCTGTCTGTCTCTGTCTTCTGTCTGTCTGTCTGTCTGTCTGTCTGTCTCTGTGTGTGTGTGTGTGTGTGTGCGCGCGTCTGTGTGATGTGGGACTGAATCTAAAGCCCCATGCATGAATGCTACATTTCTACTACTTTTTAATTTTTGTTTAGCATTTATTGTATTTATTTTATTTGTGTGTAGAGTATGTGCACATGTCACAACATGTGTACATAGGTCCGAGGACAACTTGTAAAAGCCCTTTCTCTCCATCCACCATGTGGGTCTGGTGAATGAACTCAGATCAACAGCTAAAGCAAGCACTTTTACCTGCTAAGCCATCTCACTGGCCTTTTAAAAACTTTTTATTTGGAGCTAGGCTTTCCCTAAAGCACTCAGGGTGGCCTTGAACTCCCTTTTATAGTCCAGGCTGATCTTGAACTTAGGATCCTACTATCTCAACACCCAAGTAGGAATAGCTGAGAATGTAGGCCTTTCCTACCAGGCCTGGCTTCATCATTTTTTCTGTATAATGTTTTCCTACAACCTATTAAATTCATAACGCGCTATTGAATTATTTTTATATGTGCTTTATACACTAGACTATGAATGTCCCAAAGTCATCCTGGTGACATCTCTACAATGTAGCACAGTGCCTGACACAGAGTTGACACTCCATGTGTCTACCGAAACAACCACTGGGTTATGCACTCATTCACTGACAGAACTCTAGGAAAGATAACAATTTCAATGGACATGTGTCCTACAAAGGATCATGCTAGGACATACAGGATTAGTTCAATCATCCTCTACGTGTGTGTGTGTGTGTGTGTGTGTGTGTGTGTGTGTGTGTGTGTGTGTTTTCAGCTTTATCAGGTGTCAGACTCTCTTGCTGGGCCCCACCCTAGAGTTCCTGATTCAGTAGGTCTGGAGTAGGCCTTCATGGCTTGCACTTCCAACTAGTTTCCTTGTGTGGTTCGTCCATGGCCTGCTCTGTGTGAGTTACAGCTGAAATAATGAGTTGGAAGGCCCCCCTCCCTGTCCCCATCACTTACCTTTGGTATTTGGTCACAGTGATTAAAAAGTCTAACAACCTAGCTGTCTCCCACTAGGAGACCCCTCTTGATGGTCTTCCAACTCCTACACTGCCATGCTGAGGACGAGGCTTCCCACACAGAACCCTCAGGGACTCATTCAAATACCTCCTAAACCACAGTTGCTTTCGGTCACTCCCAGTGATGACATAAGCACAAAACATGCTGGAAAGAGCAGTAACTCTCCAGCCCTGTTTCCTCACTTGTAACCTGAAGAAGAATCAAGTAGAGTAGCAGGTGTGATGGTCCCCTCAGTGTTGAGGGAGTCCCACACCCAAGGCTACAACAGTTATATGGACTTAGGTGCATGCAGGACAGGAGTCATGCAGGTTATGGTCAGAGTGACAGAAATGGTTATGTCATCCTAACACACACACACACACACACACACACATGCACACATGCACACACACATAGAGAGGCACACATACACAGAGGCACACATGCACACACACATAGAGAGGCACACATGGACGCACACACATGAACACAAATGCACGCATGTACACACACTTGCATACACACGCACACATGCACATACCCAGAGAGAGAGAGAGAGAGAGAGAGAGAGAGAGAGAGAGAGAGAGAGCCAGCATGTAAAAAGAACCTTGGCCAAAGCTTCAGCTGGAGGAAGAAAATAAAAAATAAAAGTACCTAAGCTAGGAACACAAGTGTGTGAATGATTAGGATGGGCCAGGAGGTAAGGATCTTGACCAAAGTTTTTCCAGGAGTTCCTAGTTCGATTTCCTGGCAGGCCAATGTTCCCCATGAGGCCTGCCAAGAAAAACCATTGTGATAACCTACACTCAGACCAGGAGACCCAACACAGAGTTTTTTAAAGCAAGAACTAGATCTTCCTGCATATGGAACCTCTTCACTGCTTTGATGTCTTTTTTTTTTTTTTTTTTTTTTTTTTTTTTTTTTTAAGTTCAGAATTAAACAATTAAAAATAGAACAAGGCCCTTTCTGCATTTCATCGCACCTCGTCTTGGTCCTGAAAACAGTGCTGTTTATAACTGAGCCTCCAGACCAGTTTCCTTGTCCTTATTTCATAGTCTCAGCTGTGAGCCATGAGACTAGACCAGGGGCCTGGGATGATCCGCCTCACTTCAGAGCTTCTGCTTTTAGCCACGGTGTCACCACACTTGGACAATGGAGGCATCCGTGGGGGTTGTATCAAGTACTGTGAAGTGTGATGTTTTGGTTTAAGTCAAGACACTTGCATAGTTTTCTCTCTTTTTTACCAAAGTTAGCACAGGAAAGATTGCAGAAGCAAGAGGAAAATACAGGTACGAAGAGTAACAATAATGAAGCATGAGCCTCTTGGGAACACTGCCTGGGACTAGCGTGTGTCAAGGAGAAAGGGCAGTTCCCTAGAACTCTATGAACAAGGCAGAACCAGCCAGGGCCTGGCACGGATGATCTGGAGCTCTTTCACCTCCTTGTTCTTTGCCTTGGGCAAGTCACTACCCATCCTTTCCCAGCTGGGCCAGGCCAACATCAATCAGTGTGGCAGGCGAGCCCTGCCGGGCTGAGAGGATAAACACAGATTGGTACTGCTTCTCCTTTGTCTTCAGCATTTCAGCTCTTACCCACACCCTCCCAAACCCAGGGCTGGTGGACACAACCTAAAGAGAATGTCCTTTCCTCGTGTCTACAAATTTAAAAATAAGACCTTGGGCTCTCTGCCCTAGGACACTTGCTCCAATCTCTTCTAGAACATTTTTGGGGGTTATTCCAGGTGGTATACCTATGATTGAAGAAGCCTCCTCCCTATCAGGGACATTTTGCTGTCTTCTTCAACTGTTCAAGGAGCTTCCGGAGGCCTTAACGTGAAGCAGTGGGGGAGAGAAGGGACACCCACCTCTGTGGCCAATCAGCTCACTAGACCCTGGCAATCAGTGGGTTAACAAATGTCACAGCAGGGTCATATTCACATCCTCTCCTATGGGACAGACACCTGACCTTGACCTTTTCTTCAGTATGCACTATTGAAATGCTTGATTGACAGGTTTAGGAAAGCATTATGTCATAAACAAAATCAGATTTGAAGACATAATTGCTGTGATGAAAGATAATAGAAGAATACCTGAAGCGACAAAGTCAGAGGAATAAAATAAGTGTGGTAAATATACTTGAGGAGATACAGGGAGAATTACTGGTAATCTGAAGCAAGAATTAGATATCAACAAACAATACCAAGTAGAAATATTACGTGTAAACAATACAAATTCTCAAAGTAAACAACACAATCAGTGGAATAAATTACAAGCTGGAGTTGACTAAAGCAAAACAAATTAATGAACTAGTAGATTGTTCTGAGGAAATGATAGACAAATATAGAAAAGAAAGCTAAGGGATGTGAAAGATAGAATAGACTTTGTGCAACAAAAGAACCCCAGGGATGCAGGTAGGTCAGTCTCTCGCTCTGTCTGGGAAACTCAGTAAAAGCTTAGCAAGTGTACTAGCCACTGTTCTATTGCTGTGAAGGGACACCATGACCACAACAAGTCTTGTTAAAAAAAAAAAAAAGCATTTATCTGGGGCTAGCTTACAGTTTCAGAGGTTTACTTCATTGTCATCATGGTGGGAAGCATGGTGGCTTGCAGACAGACTTCGTGCTGGAGAAGTAGCTGAGAGTTCTCCATCTGGATCTGCAGGCAGGAGGAAGAGAGGCTCTGTGCACTTTGAAGCCTCAGATGCCACCCTCAATGACACAGCTCCTCCAACAAGGCCCCACCCCCTAATCCTTTCAAGTAGTGCCACTCCCTGGTGATCAAGTATTCAAATATATGAGTCTGTTGGGGCCATTTTCACTCAAGCCACCATAGCCAGGATTCAACCCAAGCCATTAAAGGTGGTAGGACTTGGTCAGGAAGGCGCGGATAAGAAACACATTCCAGGCAGAAAAAATGGTACTTCCAATGCAAGAGTCGTGAATGGAAACAAAGGATTTCTTTTGAGTGTGTAGCCTCGGGTATCTGGAGTAAAGACTGTGAAGACCAAGGAAGGGCAATGTCAAAATGCGAGGCAGGGAACAGTCAGATCAGGAAGGGTCTTGAACGTTTTCCTCCACTCAAACCATGAGAAAACCAAGCCAAGCTCTGACAGGGTAGGTGAGCTGCCCTACCTGACACCAAAGCTTCCCACTCCTCAACTCACAATGCAATGGTGGCTCTGAGATCTTTCAGCTTGAAAATCTCAAGCATTTGCCAAAGTCATTTAAAGATTTGAGAGCAAAAGCCTGGGAGTGGAGTTCAGTGGTAGAGTGTTTACCTAGCATGTTTGAGGTCCTGCAATTGCTCATCAGCATTAAAATGATGATGGTGATGATGGTGATGATGGTGATGATGATGGTTGATGGAGAAGAAGAAGAAGAAGAAGAAGAAGAAGAAGAAGAAGAAGAAGAAGAAGAAGAAGAAGAAGAAGAAGAAGAAGAAGAAAGTAAATAAGAATGAGGAGTAGATGAGCAATGAGTGCACATCCAGTGGGTTCTGAAGTAGAGATGATCCAATTGGCAATGAATCATCTGAGGTTAAAAATATTCGTAATAACCAGAATCTGGAAACCACCTAGATGTCCCTCAACGGAAGAATGGATAAAGAAACAGTGGTTCATTTACACAATGGAATACTACTCAGCTAATTAAAAACAAGGAATTCTTGAAATTTGTAGGCAAATGGATAGAAGTAGAAAAGATCATCCTAAGTGAGGTAACCTAGACCCAGAAAGACACACACGGTATGTACTCACTTTTAAGTGGATATTAGCCCAACATAGATGTCCTCTGAGAGACTCCACCAACCAGGGGATTGGGACAGATACTGGGACTCACAGCCAGACTCTGGGCAGAGTGCTGAGAGTTGTACGGAAAACTGGGGGGTGGGGGTGATGGAAGGACCTGGAGAGGTCAGAAGACCCACAGACCTGAGGACCTGGACCAAAGGAGCCCTACACAAACTGATGCACCAACCAAGGACAATACGAGCAGAGAACATGCCCCCTGTTCAGAAATAGCCAATGGACAGCTCATTCTCCATGGTTGAGGGGGTGACGGGGACTGCCTCCAACATGAACTTTGGTGCTCGCAATTTGATCACTTCCTCTTGGCGGGAAGGCCCTGTGGTGATGCAGGTTATCCTGATGAGACCTGAAAGACTGTGGTCAGATGGTGGGGGAAAAGGACCACCACACACACCCCACCCTGTCAGAGGTCTAGGAGAGGGGAATAGGGCAGGAAGAGTGAGGAAGGGTAGGACCAGGAAGATATGAGTGAAGGGATAACAGTCGGATGTAATGTGAAAATTATAAAAAAAAAAATTTTTTTTTTAAGTAAGAAGATAAAATATAAAACAGAAATCTGAGACTCATTGGTATTTATGGGCTTGTGCATTGGGTAAGCATTTCCTCAGGATAGAAACCCAAAGTCAAATATAGCAACATTGAATTTCAGACATTCAGGGAGAGTCTTTTATCCACAGGATAGACATCACAACTTCTACATTGTGAATGAGAAACTAAATCTTAGAGGTTAAGTGGCTTATCCAAGGTTGGGATTCCAAGGAAAATCAGATTGACTTTAGAGCCCAGGTTAAGTAAGAACTGAGGGCTGACTGCAATGACCACTCTCACTCTTGCTCTCTCAGAGCTCAGCTCTCAAGGAGTCAGCAGGTAAAGTCCATGATATCCCAAGAAGCTTGAGAGTCCGCAGCCTGGGACTCTCAAGAGCAAGAGCAAGAGCAAGCCCCAGACTACAAGCCACAACCACCACCTCCTGGCAGGAGCTTTGTGGTACCTGCTCTTCTGTGAAGCTGTAACCAAGTCACTTCTTCCAACGTGGTCCCCAGTTTCTCTACAGATGGAAGACTGAAAGGATTGAAAATCTCTGTGCCTGGCAGTACGGTTTCTCCTAGACTCCCAAGCCTCACCCACCAAGACTGACAACTTCCATCTTTTCCCTCACAATACCCTTTCTCTCCCTTCGATCCATGCCAACCATTCCAGCTTGGGTTTCCCAGCAGAGGACTGGGTGTGAACTGTTTGAAAAACACATGGCATCACGGTGCAGCCGAAGAGTCCATCGCAAGGGGAAACCATTGTTCATTCATCTGGACCGAGTGACATTCTTTATGCAAGAATAACTCTTGATTAAAGGGTGAGCTTTAATGGAGACTAATTAGGCAAACTCTTTAGCCTGGGCATAACGATCAAATGAGCTGTCACGCTGTACCTGATACAATGGTCTCACCCGCTACAAGATTTTATTCCTTAGCAATTACACTCCCACATGGCACTGCGTGCCGTTATTGCCTGGAGCACACATGTCAAATTAAAGAGCAACTTATGCACCTGATATTTAATTATTGCCTAGTACTACAGACACCCGGGGAATGTCAAAGTGAACAGTCTTGCTTGGGAGAAACGAAACTGAAATCTTCTGTAAGAAAGTGAAAACATAGGAATAAAATATGTATAGGCCACTATAGTTTCCTATTCAGCCATCTTACAATTCACAGTTACAAAATCCAGTCTCCCTAGTCTTGAATAATTCACCATTTTTTTTTCCTTCAGCTGAAAGTCAGCGGTAAGAATATTTCGGATAAAGACAGCAGGCCTATTGGTATTTGTTTACTGCTGTGACTGATGGAGTCTGGGCCTGGTCAACTTGGAGTTAGTTCCCTGTGCAAACAATTCTTTCCCTAACAGGTTCTGACAGGAAAGAGGGTGCCTCGCATGCCTCGCTAGCCCAAAGGGAAATGTTTGCCCTCAAGGCTGAGCACTCAAAAAAGTCCCACGTCGCATTGCAGTCACACGTGGTAACGAATCTAAGACTTGACCAAAGTTGTTCCCTGACACGCTTGTCCAAAGTCTGGGAGGGCAAGAATTCATTGAGATGTCAGGATCCATCCTCACTCATGCCATGTTAGCAGAATGTGGGAAACTTTGTAAGCATGCTGATGCTTGGAGCACTACTGCAAATTGAACTCTGGGGTCAAAGTAACTTTTTAAGCCTCTGGAGTGATTCTGGTGTCCGAGTACAAGTGAAAGCCACTGGTTCAGGGAGTAACCAGTCAGACAAGGGGGTCCTTGGTGTCGCGAGAGCTGACTTCTGCACTTGCGCTCCTGTGCCTCTTTGTTTTTGAGTATGCTTTCTTGGTTCCTCAGCTTTGCAAAGTCTTCTGGGTTATAGTAGACAGCATGAGGCCAAAAGGGGCATGTTGAGGGAAGAGGACCGCAGAGTAAGTCTACTTCTCTTTGGGGACTCTGAAGGCAGAATAGTCTTCTTCACCCTCCTTTCTACCTGCAGAATCTTCCATTTATCTTCAAAATCAAGGACTAAGGCCACTTTCCCCAGGAAGTCTCCCCTGTCTGCCTTGGGAAGATCTGTACATCTGTCAGGAGCCACATGCCATGAAGGACCACTGAACCATACTGCCCTCCTCAGCGGGGAGTCCAGAAGGAGAGCCTTGTGTCTCCAGCAACCATCTGTGTTCCCAGCTGAGCAGATTCTGTGGGTTGTCTTGGCCCTTTATCTCCCAGATGAAGAAATTCAATTACCGGTTATCAGGGCTGTACCGCCTAATACTAAAAGGCCTTAATAAGTGTGTTTTGTATTTAGTAAACTGCACAGCTTGTGAAAACCCCCTCCAAACATCTGGCAGGAGGCCCAGCAGAGGTAAGGCTGGAGCCTCTAATGATGGCAACATGTAAACAAGTGTTTTGTTTCAACTGATAGTCATTAACTTCCAGTGTCAGCCATATCCCCAGAGGTTGCTTCCTCAGTCTTGCAAAGGCTTCTGGGAAATGGTAGCTGAGGTGGGGCCTGGAAGCTAGAGGGAGGCAGGATGCATCTGCTGATGAGGAGAAGATATACCCTCCTTTCAGGGATTTTGAGACTAGATGAGACTGCACTCCGAGTGGTGACACAATTTGTCTGCTTGAGCTAGGGTAGGAAGCCTCAGTTTCTCTGTTTGTGCAATGGGATTAAACAAAAGGAGAGTGCTTCACAGAACAGTTGGAGAACACTGTCCTCAGCAAAAGTCCTGACGCAACCAGCAATAGGAAAGTCAAGTCTGTAGAGACACTCTTCTTCGTAAAAATTTTAAAAAAAAAGGATTTTATATTTACTTTTAACGATATGTGTGCATGGACATCCGGGTATGTGCACATTAGTGCAGCTACTTTTGGAGACCATAAGAGGGCGTTGGATGACCTGGAGGTGGAAATACAGGCAATAGAGGGCCATCATGTGGTGCGGTATTGTGTGCTTTTAATCCCAAGTCATCACTCCAGCACTAGAGACCTTCTTAACAGGGGGGTCTAAAGTTATCAGAGACACCCTTGCCTAAATCAGTGAGTCAAGATTCTTAGGCCTGAAGTTCGTGGTGTCCGTGAATATAGACACTTTAATTCAAGCCCAGGTGGCACAACCTTCAGCAAACAGTGGCCCTGAGTGGTCCTCCATTTTTGAATTCGAATCCAATCAGCTTTGCACGTAGCACTCATTGACTGAATGGGTACCGTGTCCTGAGTGCTATGCATGGGTGGTACAGGGACTGGTACAGACTGGTTCTGCCTGTAAGTACCTGCTGCACAAACATGAGGAGGACCCCTGGAGCCTGCTCGCTAGCCAGGATAGCCAAACCAATGAACTCTAGACTCACTGAGAGATGTTTGCCTCAAAAATAAAGTGGAGAGAAACTGAGGCTATTTAACATCGCCCCAACCTCTGAGCTGTATATACATATGTACACACTAATTTGGGGACGGGGAGGGACTAAGATTAAATACAAGTGGAACTGTAATGTCTCAAGACTGCTTTACTTATAAGAATTAGAGAAGAGACACCAGAATCTTTGTTAATGCACACATGGAGAGGGAAGGTCTTGTGAGGTACAGACAGAAGGCTGCCACCTGCCAGCCAGGGCCTCAGCAGAAAACAGTCTGTTGACAATTGGACCTTGAACCTCTACAACAGTGAGAAAATACATTTCTGTTTCTTAAGCCAACAAGTGTATGACACTCCTTTACAACAGCCCAGATAGCACCAGGAGACAGGGTAGCAGGAAATGGCACAGGTGGGCACAAATGTGGTAGGACCCAAAGACCCCAGATCACCTGATTAACACACCTAAACTAGGGTACCATTCCTGGCATCCTAGCGCCCCCTAGATTCATAGAAACAAGAGGCAAGCTTTCCCCCAATGATGAATTACCCGGGAAGGGCATCTCTTCTGCTAAAGCAATCCTAAAGAAGGCTCACAGGAGCCCACACATTGAAGCAGTGCCTCACAGTAGCCCCACAGGCAATGCAGCAAACTGTGGTCCAGCAGCTCCAGTGTGTCACTGAACTGATCTCCACAGGACTCCTCAGAGGATACTTATTCCCCAGAACAGATGTAACAATGTGTCCCAAGCCAGAGTTGACAAACAACAAAGTCAGAACAGAGGATCTTTCTGTAGTGGCATTTTCTTACCCTGACAGAAAATCCTGGAAGATCCTGCAGCAAACACTCCTTGTCCTCTTCCAGAAGTCTGCTGTCCCCATGACAACTGTATCTCTCTCAACAAAGCCAAGTAAAGAAGAATGGAATTGGATTGTCAAGCTTGAGATGGCTCAGCCAAGGGAGACTGCTGCCAAGCCTCATGGCCTGAGTTCATACCCAGCATATGATAAATGACAAAAAAAAGAATAAAAAATCACCTGTGAAAAATGAATACAATTATAGATCATCGTATTAAGCAAAATAAACTAGATTCAGAAAGACAAATATTTCATGTTGTCTATCATTGCAGGACCTAGATCTTAATATGCACACACACACACACACACACACACACACACACACACACACAGTATGTGTGTGCACATTGGGTATGTGTATACATACACACACACATATTCATAATTTAGTGCACACACATATTTTCACTTGTAAGAAAACAAGAAGGCAACTATGTGGGGAAGTGTAGGCTCAATTTTCTTAGCAAATATATTTTACTACGAACTTATTAACCGAGAGTACCTCACTTATAACCCGACTAACCTAAACAATAGGAAAAGATGATTAAAGAATACAATAATGAAACCATAAGGATACCAGTTCTGAGGAACATTTCTCTTGGCATAATTAGCAAGATTTCTTCTGCTGGAACCTGGAGCAACCAGAACCCGGAACGTCAGCAGGTGCCGGGAGTCCCGAAGCCTTCCTTCAAGCGGTTTTCTATAGGAGCATCTCGAAGTGGAGTGATGAACAGCCAAAACTATCCCAAGTCTCCAAAGGCCCCGCCTCCAATTTTTGGTTCACATTTATACCTCCTCTCAGCATTTGTTAAGG
Organism: Acomys russatus; assembly: GCF_903995435.1. Lineage (NCBI taxonomy): Eukaryota > Metazoa > Chordata > Mammalia > Rodentia > Muridae > Acomys > Acomys russatus. Next base: position 64,372,458 of record NC_067143.1, on the reverse strand, counting down.
ATGTTTTTCAGCTGGTTAACAACCAATCTCCCCCACACGGTGGTTCAACTTCTAAGGGGATAAACATCACCTGCTCTCTCACAAGTCTTTTTCTCATCCCCCACTTGTGATCTAAACAAAAAACATGTTTATCTCTCCTTCAGGAAAGAATAGAGTCTAAAGGTAGGGAAGATGAAAAAAGGAAAGGAAAAGGAGATAAAAATATTTTGCTTATGTATGTAATCCATATTTAACTACGTGTGTGTGTGTGTGTGTGTGTGAGAGAGAGAGAGAGAGAGAGAGAGAGAGAGAGAGAGAGAGAGAGAGAGAGAGAGACAGAGACAGAGAGAGAGAGAGAGAGAAAGTATCTTCCATGGAGAAGGGAGATTAGGAAAATGTTAGGGGAAGTCAAAGAGCACTGAGGTGAATATGGATAAAATGCAATTATATTTATGTATGTAAATGTCACAATGAAACTCATTGTTCTATAAACAAACCAACAATTTAATAACAAAACGCAGGAAACTGAACAGATGTGCATGCAGTAGGGTGACTAACTATGATCAAGAAGCCTTATAAACATGAATGAAAATGTCACAGTGGAGCCCATTATTTTTGTTCAATTTATATAAGCTAATAAAACTACACAAAAGAGAATCTACATCCTTTTGACTGAAAACAATAACACCAGCTGATATTTCATCCCAGGTGCTGTTCTAGACCACCACATGATTTATCCATTTATTGTGGTCCTTAAAGTATTATTTTTTTCATTCCCATTTAAACTTATTTTATTTAAACAAGTTCTCCCTGTGTTGGCATATATGCCTCCACGTCCTGAGCTTACATGACCCTCCTGTCTCACCTTCCCCGAGGCTGAGATACTACTGTGCACCACCTACTTTGGTATCGTGCCAAGTTTGCTAATAAGAAGGCTTTTAAATTACCGCAACTGAAATTTGAAGGTCAGGTTCCAAACGCAGTGTCCATGTCACGTGCCTGGAGAACGTGACAAGTCTTCACCTAACATCTGGCTCTGTGAACAGCAAATTCTCATAGGCACTTTCCACATAGAATGATGTCTTGCTCATGAGCATTCTGTATGGACAAAGCCTAGAAAAAAGGCTGAGCACAAAATCTCTTTACTTCATTGAAGCATTGAGTTCATGAGCCAATTTTCACTCTTTTAATATCTTAATATTAATAAAATATGGTTTTTTGTTTTGTCTGAGATTAAATCTTCCTATGTTGCCTAAGATACCTTAAACTCACAATCTTTCTGCACCAGCCTCCTATGTAGCTGGGAGTGTGTCTATGTGTGTGTGCATGTATGTGTGGGGTATGTGTGTGTGTGTGTGCCCACCTCTTATACTGTTTATAAGAAGCCAAATGCATATTGGCGAACTATTTTCCACTGGGTAAAAATCCTTATAAAAATGTCTAGTTGTGTGGCATGCAGGATGTAGACTTCCTGGGAATTGCATCACACACCAGTGTCTCATAACCAACTCTAAAAACAAAATGACCAGGACTCCCATTACTGCCAGAGCCTTGAGGTTCTGTGTGAATTGGCAGCTGAATAACAGGAAAGCATCTCCTGGCCACCAGGGAGAACAGCATTTCAGGATGAGAGGAAAGGTTGCCAAGGTTCTGTGGTAGGACAATGCTTGACAGTGTTCCCAGAGAGAGGATGGCTAGTTAGCAGGATCGAAGAGGACGGTGAGGATAAATAACGGAGAATGATGATGGCCTTGGAACAGGAGGAGGAGAGAGACTGTTCTTTTCTTATCACTGTAAGGGCTTGAATTTATATTTATAGCAGAGTGGGTGAACCATTGGGAAGCTTTAAACACGAGGGCAATGGAGCATGGTTGATGAATCTAGAAGATCATGCTGGCAACAGAGTGAAGAATGAATGGCAGATAGCAAAGATGGGAGCATAGAGGGCCAGAGAGATGACTCAGTGTGTAAACGTGCTTGCTGACAAGCCTGAGGACCTGAGTTCAATTCCTGGCACCACACAGTGGCAAGAGAGAACCCACTTCTGCAAGCTGTCTATACGCACACCATAGCATGTGTGATCACACATGTACATGCACATGCACAACTTATTAAAATTTGATAAAAGAAATTATTCTTCTAAAAAGTAGAAGCAAGGAGATCCCATTCACTTTCTGCTAGGTGACTTGCTGGACAGTTGAATTCTGGTTTCGGATCCCAGCATTTCTGTCCAACAACTCAGATTACCTCTCTGCATTACTTATTACTGTTATAGAGGGTCTCCATAAGGGACTGTCTGAATCAAGCTGGCCCGTGGGCATGTCTATGGGAGGGTTGTCATGGCTGCATAATTGAGGTGGAAAGGGTTTGGACATTGAACTATGTAAGAATGCGGGCTGGGGCAGAGGCAGAAATCAAGCTGAGCCACAAGCATGTCTGTATTCACTCTCTGTACTGTGGATGGGACTGGCCTGATCAGCTTCCTGCCTTGGCTTCCCTCCATGATGAACTGAACCCTGGACCTCTGAACTGGTACTGGATCCTTTCTCCCTTAAGTTGCTTTGTGTCAGGGTAGTTTATCACACTAGGGCACTCTCCAAGCCTGTCCTGCTGCAGTGGTGGCTACAGCTATCCTCCCACCTGCCCAGCTGGCTCTGCACAAGCTGGGATAGGCTGGGTCTTCTGGGTCCCCCAAAAGGCAGAGTGCTCTGAGTCGTAAGTGTCACGTGTAAATCCAAAGGTGTTCCAAGATCAATGACACTATTCACCACGTCAGAGTAGAGACTCCAAAGTGATGCTGTTTTGTGAATGGATCAGTTGAAGGTCCTGAATGCTCTTTGACAGACTGGCTTGGAGGGGCCCTGCACAGAGAGAAGAGTCATGGAAGAAGGTGTAAGGAAGTGGCAACCCAGCAAACATCTCCTTATCTTGCTGGCTGGGATGAAGCTGCCCAGAGGCCCCTTCCTGGGTCAGGTGGGACCTGCTGGCTTCCAGGTTCAGTCATCAGTGAACATATGAAGTGTGCAATTTCTGTGTTAGCTACAACCACCCAGCCATCATGAGTGCTCATAATTATACTTTATATAAAGCCAATAACACACAGGCACAGAGCTTACAAAAGGACCCTTGATTATGACCCAAGACGAGGAATCCGCAGCACAATCCACACAACCCCACTATCCATGTGGAGTGGGCTTGAATTGACAGAGCACAGGTAAGAGACCCCCCTCCTGGGAGTACAGGGTTCCAGGAGACCAGGAAGTGTCTCTGAGACAGGTTCTTCTCCTCCAAAATGCTTTTGGTATTCAGACTCAGAGCTTTATGACGGCACTAGGTTTAGGAAAAAGCGAATGTTTTAAGCATTTTATTTTCCCAATGTCTCTCCAACTATGTGTATTTATATATAAATACATAATATTTGATTCTGCTTTTGTTGGACTTTTTTTTTAAAAGGCAGCTATCCCATATGCCTAGATTTGGCAATGAGACAATAAAGGATTTTTAGACATCTGATATCATCTGAATCTGACTTGGGTTCTCAAACAAGATCCACTGCTAATCAGCTGTCACTCGGGCTCATTTCTATCCATCACCTCTCAGAGTCTCAGTTTCCTCTTTGTAAGGTAAGAGTAGTGGTTTGCTAATTTGGTGCAGAATTGTTCTAGGAAAAAACCAATAACCTATTGAGGCTTCATTTCACTCATTGAGGGGGTGTTTGTTGACTTAAATATCTCAACAGCCCACTATGGGGGCACTAGGGTCATCTTGGTTTTAAAATGGTGATCCTGAGGGGTTAAGGATATTGGTTGGAGATCATAGAACAGGTTCACTGAGGAGCCTACATTCAAGCCTGGGTAATCTGAACTCAGTTCTAATGTCCTAGCCTGGCCCTGGAACAGATCCAACCAAAGAAAGGTTGGTGATCCTTGCCATGTTATGAACTGCAGTCCGGCTCTGGGCATGGACCTCTGCTGCCTTCAGCAGATCCAGAGCGTGGCCAATGGTCGTTATTAAAAGAAGAGAGATGCCTCTGAGGGAGCCAGTAAAGGGGAAGCAACGCCTGTTACCTCCAGAAGACAGCTGCCTTGGCTCTGGAGGGCACAACCTTCCGTGACAATACAACTGAGGCAGCAAAGTATCACAGGGAAAACAACCAGAAATCTAGACTCCAGTTCTCAGCTGTCACCTGTCAATCATAGGCTGCCTAGCTAGGACGGCTGTCCTCTGAGGCATGGCAGTGCCAATGGGAGCTAGCTCTAGGGCCCAAATGGAAGGAAGAGCAACGTGAGAAGGGAGAGGACCAGGACGACCTTTGTGCTGACGCATGGCTTAGGCCAAACAAGGGGATGGGGGTCTCCCATTGCTCTAGCGTTTCTTCTCCAGTCACTCGCCATGCTTGGCTGGCCCATTTCCTTGTTCAACACTGAGACCGAGGTAGACAAGATCAGGAAACCAGGGTCCCCAGACCAGTTACAGCGTCAGGTTGTCCCATGTGTAAAATCAGGAGGTCAATTAAAATTTTAATGCCTCTAACATCTTGAAAATTCCATGTCCCCTAAATTCACTTCACCCACAACCATAAATTAATGTCCTCAGGGCAAACCATTTTATTTAGGTCAAATGATTCCTTGCACATTAACAGGAAAGAAAGACAACACACACACACACACACACACACACACACACACACACACACACACACACACACACACACACACACCACTCCACTCCTGGAACCTCATAATGCTTATAGAGCCCGCCCCCACCTCAGTCACACACAAAGGCACACAGAGACACAAGCAGAGGCACAACACCTGGACTCTCCAAGCTGCTCCCTCCCCCACCCACTCTCTTGCTCCCGCCCCACACCCCCCCCTTCCCAACTCCCCTGCTGGGAAACCAAGGGGGCCTTCCCCTTACACAGTCAAGTTATGTAAGCTGATGGGCTAGTGCCACCCAATGGTCAGGATCAGAAGTACAACCTTGGTTTCAAGACCCAAAAGGGATTGGACGGAGCCCAGAGTCATTCAATCCACCCTTCTCTGTCCAGTGAGGCTGTGTCCAGAGCTGCCCTACATAGACCAGGCTGCCTATGGTCATAAAACGTTTCAAAGGTCAGGGGATTGTCACTGACACTCTGGGAGGCTTTGGACCAGGCTGGAGCCTAAAAATATTGGGTGCAAACTGTGTGCTCAGCACCATTCTAGAAGCTTTATCTGAGTCTCCTTTTGAGCCTCACACCTGCTGTCTTTGCAGGGCATGTGTTACTGTCTCTATTTTAAATAGCTTCAACCAAGAGGGGTGAATCAGAGACACAACTTCAGCTTAACCGAAAGCCAGCTCTCTCTTCAGCAGCCACCTGGTCACCCCGGACTTCAGTTTTGTCATCTCTACATCATTGAATCTAATCATTCATTCAGTCAGTCAGTCAGTCATCTGCTCTGTCATTCTTCCCTGGCAGACAGGATCCACGTTAGAGATAGAATTCACAGGGGCCCTGGGGTATGGCTTTAAGTAGCTTCTAGACTTCGGGAATCAATGAGCCTTGTGCCTTCCCGAGTCCCTAAATGTGTGACCTTAGAAGCTCTTCTTAGCCAAGTTGTATAAAGGTCCCCAGATAAGTCCAGATGGTAAAACTGAGGCAGCCCCAGCCTAGAGTGGAAGGCACCCAGCACACAGAGGAGGAGGAGGGGCGGGGCATCCAACGTACTTGCCCTGGGACCCTTGATGCGCATTCTTTTAGTCTACTGCCTGGATCCAGAGCCCAGACACATTCAAGAAAAGAGTGGAAGGGACTGTGCTTACCTGGTTTCAGAGGACTGTCCTTTGTGTCGCAGGTGAGAGTGGCGCGCAGAAGCACATGCAGTGCATAGAAACTTGGTATGGCCTGTGTCGACATCCGCAGCCACTGGAGCCCAAGTCCAGCCTGTGTTCCTGCCCAACTGTTTCTCCACCTACGCCCTTACAGATTCCTCCCACCCAGGCTCCAAACACCCCAGAGGCCACTGGCGACTGATCTCTTCTTTTTTTCAGTGATGCTTAGAAATAGAAAAAGAGAATCCTAGCGTGGGAAGTACCAGAAGAAATCACCCAGTCCTAATTGTGTGGAAAAGGTAAACAGACTCCAGATATAAGTACTGGTCCAAGATCACACAGTCAGCATGTGGTGTGGCACAGTGTGCCACATAATGCAGCACATAGGATGCCCTGGGTGCAGAATTCACAGTCCCCTTTCTAGTGTGAGGATTCCTTTCTGCGTTTCTTCTTTATCTGCATCCTTGGGAAATCAGTGTTGGAAGTCTGCAACAATTCGGAGTCACCATTTCACAGCCCCTCTCCCCCTCCAGTTCCCAAGCCAAGTGTAACTGGAGCAGAAACTCCTTGAAGACAGAAAATATCTTTACTTCGTCTAAAGTCTAAAGTTCTGGGGCAATGATTAATTCCAGCATGTAAGTTAATAAATGCTTAATTCTAGCATGTGCCAATCAATACTGGGCAGATAGATGGAGGTATAGATGAGTGAGAGGAAGATAGGGAGGGAAGGGAGGAAAATCTCATAGAACTATATCTGCACCCTACCTCGTCCTCCTGTCCCTCGTCACCCACCCAACCCTGCCTATTACCCAAAGTGGCATCGGAATGCCTCATTAAAAATTAAAATAAAACTGAATCTTTTTCTTCTCTGTGAAAACAGCGTTTGAAGCTGGGCCAGATGGCACAGACCTGCAATCCCAGCTACTTGGGAGGCTGAGGCAGAAGACCCACAAGTTCATGAACCCCCTGAGCTACAGAGTGAGTTTAAAACCAGCCTAGACAATTTGGTAAGACCCCCTAAAAATGAAAGGAGGGCTGTAGATACAACTCTCTAGTAGACTTCTTGTGTAGCAGGCATGGGACCTTAGGCTCAATCCTAAGCAACACACACACACACACACACACACACACACACACACGCATCTGAAAGTCTCCGTACAATCTAGAAGGTAAATCAAGGAGTGTACTAATGAAATCAAGGCGCATGTATTCCCACCCTAAACTCACAGAAACCTTGACAACTCAGCATTCCCTGAGTATACCAGACATGCCTTTGCTCTCATGTTATATTCTTCTATCCTCAAATTTCTTGCTGCCAGCCTCAAGATCAGTTAAATCCCAAGCCAGCCAGCCAAGCTCAGTTCAAATGCCACCTCCATGAAGCCTTCCCAATTCACCTTCTGAGATTGCTATGTTCAGAACATGCTGTCTGTGGGCTTTGATAAGCACTGTGCACCTCCGTCTGCCCTTACTAAGTGATCTTGTAAGATTTTCACCTGGGAATCATGGATGGTCATTTTCTACCCAACTCTCCCAGCATGCTCTCAGCTGCAGGCCTGACACACAAAGTAAGTGCTTATTCAGCGTGCTTTGAATTGATGTTCCTCTTACCACACCATATGCTCCAGTTGCCCCTGAGGGTTCAGTTATATTTCATTGTAAAACCACTTAAGCTACTTCCTAGATCGTTATAAACAAGAGCCCTTCAGGAGCTGGACACAGTGTCTCCAAAGAGCCACAGCTTTAGGGCAAGGACAAACCCTTGTGCTAAACACAGCATACAAGCAAACAGGTACTTCAGAGAGCAAAGAGGATCCTGGAGAATTAACTAGATCGCATATGTAGAAGACCTAAGGAGCAAAATTCTGAACAAAATTAAGGGTTTGGTTGTTTTTGTTTGTTTGTTTGTTTTTGTTTGTTTGCTTTGTAATTGGCATTGTTTATCAATAGAACATTATGCCTGGGGATAGTAAGCCCTCTAGTCATGCAAATATCCAAATAACATCTGAGGACAGGAACTGAGGAAAAATCAGAAGCCATGTGGTATTGAACCCGATTCAAAAGGTAGGTAGGTCCAGGCCAGCCCTGAGCACCTATGATCTCATCATATCTCCAAGAGTTGCCCAAATGATGTCCCAAATCTGAGTTGACTCCTGTTGTCCATTTCAACCTTTCACTTCAGAGCTCCCATGCCACGTTCACCTCCCTAAGACTTTGGACATCATAGAGATGCTTACTGGTAAAAAGATTGTCTTTGTGGTAGTCTTCAATGCTCTCATCCCACGCGATGGGTCACCTGGGTCTGGAGAGAGTTTTCATACACACCACCTTCCCAAAGGTCACAGCATGAGAGTGGTCCCTGTGCCCACAGAGTTCAGTCGTTCACTATACCTGTGACGCAATACCACACATCTAGAAGGTTCTTAGGGATCAATTTGTCAGATAAGTCTTTCACTTCTCTTCTCTTCTCTTCCCTTCTCTTTGTTCATTTCCCCAATCATCCATCAATCTCTGGGATCACTTTCCAAATAACCAATGTTTACCCACATTACTGCCTGAAGGTCTGCATTTTGGGGTGCCTCCATGTCAGAATCTGTGTTGGAGGATGCAATCCAGTCCTCACAGTGATAGGACAAAACACGGTGTCTTCTGATTACTTGTCACTGGTTAAGGAAATCTAATTTAACTTGGGCACAACAGCAAACTTGAATGAAAGAACTTCAACATGTGCAGGAAAGTCTCTCTGATTCCATGGTGTTGAGAGTCTGCTCTCTGGAGCAATCAGCTTAACGATCCCAAGATGAGAATAACATGTGTCACCCAAGAAGTCTGTAAGTCCCATCTCAAGTGTTAGTGAGGAATAAACTAGGTGGCACAAGTAAAAGCCATGTGAAGGAGATGGCACTTGGGATTATGCAGACACAAGCCACACAACGTCTAGAGCAGTGATTCTCGACCTATAGGCTGTGACCCCTAGGAGTCAAACAATCCTTTCACCCGGATCACCTAAGACCATAGGAAAACACAGATATTTACATTATTATTCATAACAGTAGCAAAATTACAGTTATGAAGTAACAATGGAAACATGGTTAGGGATCGCCACAAAATGAGGAGCTGTAATAAAGGGTCACAGCATTAGGAGGGTTGAGAACCATTGTTCTAGAACTGTGGGAACTTGGAGAAACAATACAGGAATCTTCCTGGAGCTGTGGTGAGAGCTCTTCTTCAGAATGACTGGGTAGGACATCTCTGTTGTTTGAAAACACGAGACTTGAGGTGTCATCTTACAGCTCTGATAAAAGGACATAAAGGTATTATTGTCCTTGTTTGGTTGATGATGCAATCAAGCACCAGAATAAAACCAGCTACCCAGAGTCACGTGGACAGCATGGGGATGCCAGTATTGGACCCAGGTCTTTCCAACAGCACAGGAGCCACTTGTGACCACCACAGTGAGAAAAGCAAGTGGCATGATGTGTCCCACATTGTGCCAAGCACGTGACAGACAGCGGGAGGCAGTTAATTTACTCACTCCTTAGAAACTCTCTCTGCCCATTGGCTGTCCTACCCATTGACCATCCCTAGGTGGCCCAGAGTTGATCGCCTCACCCGGGCCCTGTTAATCTTTAAGCTGACATATCATATTTCTTAAAGTGGGCTTCCACCTGTGACACAATAGCATCTAGAAGGTTCTTAGGGATCAACTTGTCGGATAAGTATTTCAGCACCATGGCAGCTGGTGGGAAAGATAGATTGGAGCCTGTGCTTGGAGTTGATGTCAGTCGGAATTGAAGATGTGCCAGCCTCATCAGGACAGGTTCTTTAATTAACCTGCTAATCCTGTCAGGATTGGGTTCACTCTCTTTCTCCAGAAATGTGTTATGTGTCTCTTCTTTCACCACTTTGTCATTTGCTCTATTTCAGACTCAAGGTGTCCTTTAAGGCAGCGCTTAGAAAGACTGTCTGTCCTCCGAGGCAAGCTGTTGAAAAAGTGGCCCCCAAGCCCCCCACTGCAGACCCATCCCTGCTCTTTGCCAGCACCTGCCCAGAGCAGAGCAGCAATGATCTCCACATACTAAACAAACACAGGGCACCTACTGTGTATCTTGCCCTTTTCTGTGCATTGCAAAAGATGAAGGAAAAAGGGGAAAGACTCTGGTAGTATGAGCAGGCAATTGCTTTGCGGTGGGAGCCATAGAACAAATCTGGTGACTGTAGACTTTCCCAATAGAGGTGTGTGTAAGCCAGAAGATACCCTCAGAGACTTGCTAATTAAGGTAGGCTATCCCAGGGATCCATCTGTCTCCCCCAGCATGTGCCTTTAAGCCCAATTATTATTATTTAATGGCTGTTTATTATTATTACTTCTACTGTAGATTCAAGGAATCAAATTTATGTCTTTGTGCTTGCCTTACAGGCTCTTTACCAATTGCGCCATCTCCCAAGTACAGAATATCGTAATAGTTTTAGGGCCAGAAGAGAAAAAGGTCATAAGACTGCCTGTGGTCTGCGGCAATCAGCATAGGCTCTTCAGCCCCAGACCCCACCAAAGCACACACACAGGAGAAAAGAGTGCCTTCTAGTCCATTTTCTGTTGGCATATAGAAGTGCCACAGAGTAAGTTGTTTATGGTGAACAGTGAAATTTATTCACTTCATGGTTCTGAAGGCTACAAAGTTCAAGATCAGGCAACCTCCTCTGGTGAGGTTTATGCTAGTGAGGGGTCATGCAGAACTGACACATGACATCATACAACAGTCAACCTCAGGCCTCTCCTCCTTTTCTTGTAAAGCCATAGTCACACTGGATTAACACTCTACCCTACAGCCTCATTTAACCTTAATTACCTCCCAAAGGTCCCATTCCAAACACCGCAGTCAGATTAAATTACCACCCCCTAGTCCATCACCAAGGATTAAGTTTCAAGCTGGACTTTGATGGAGGCACTGAAGGTCTAGCACTTCACACTCTAATAATCCATTTACCCCATACCAAATGGAAAAGTACCTATGGAAAACCTCAATCCTCATTAACCTCTGCACAGGCACTAGTGCTCCACAGATGGATTCTGCAGCTAAAATCCAACATTGGTAGCACATTCCTGACCTTTACAATACAAAATGCTAATGAAGAACAAATTTTTAACCAGGACTTTTTCCTATAAGTTTTTCTTTAAAATTTCAGATCTACTTGCCCCTCAGCTACTAAAAGAGGCTCATAGAAAACAGAATGAATAAGAAAGGAAAAGTTATTAGCGTGGAAGCTTGGAGATTATGATGCCTTTTAGCTAAATAGACTGTATGCTTCTTATTTTATGTAAGAGCCGAGAGGAAAGAAAGTTTGAGGTTTGGTTTCCTGTATTTGAGTTTAGCTAGAGAATCTCTCAAAACTCCATTTAAAGTGAATTGCATGTTCCAAGGATTCCTCAACTAAACAATTGCCTAGAAGCATTGAAACAAAACAAAACTAACACACACACACACACACACACACACACATACACAAATACACAAACACACATACAAACTACAAACACGCACACACACAGAGAGAATCCACAGAACAAATTGATACTTAAGGTTGTAAATGTTTCTATATATGATTAATGAATAAATGAACCTAAAGTCTTCCTCTCAAAAGACACCCTTAGATGTACTCTGTTAGCTTTTTTGGTTTTGTCTGTACTATCGAGTGCTTACGGAAGAGAAAGCTTCTAAAACAAGGTGGTGCTTGATGCACTGAGAGGACAACACAGATGTCAGATATTTCCCACCAGAAAGTCACGTCATTCTAATCACGAGGAGCATCAATTGTGAAATAAGCATTGGTCTATACAGCAGATGACTGCCTTCTGCAGAACCCGGCAATCACTCTAACTAGACTCTTCCCGGTGAAAGGGCATGAGACATTCAGGAACACTAAGCATGGCCTTGAATTACATGTGCATTGGACAGGAGGGAGGACGGTAAAAAGACATTATTAAGGTGATTCAAGAAACGTGACCAATTAAATCAACGTTGCATTTCTTCGTCTTGGTCACTTTATTACAGGTACATGAAGAAATATTCTCATTGTCAGGGAGCACAGTGGCATGTTCAGGAAGAAAGGAGTGTATTTTTATATGATAAAGGAAATGTGGTAAAACATGAGGAATGACAGCGACTAGAGAACTTGAATCAGAACCATGTGATAGCTCTAAATCTGTGAAAAACTGAAGGGTTGCTAGGCAAATCACAACAAATTATGCCCTGTACTTTCATTTCTTCCCTTTTCTGTGTCCTTTTTCCCTTCCCTTATCACCGTCACAACTTCCATAAAAAGAAATCACTACTCCAAAATAAGAAAAAAAAATTCTGACATCCACTAAGTGAGCAAATATTTCAAACAAGGCAGGAAATGCCTACCGATGTTCTTCAGGCATGTCGCTTGATAGGCAGAGAAGCACAGAACAAAGATGATGGCTTCTTTCTGCCAGGAGGATATACTGCTCCCTTCTTGATAGTTAATAAGCATTTAAGTTTAGAGAATTCTCTTCAAGAGGAGATTGCACACAGAATAGACTGTATGTCCTTTCCCAAAACAGTCCCCAGTGCTGAGATTTTATATTATTTTATATTTATTCAAGCCAGGGTCAAGGCACCTACCATCTTGCCAAACAAAGAGCCTGAGAGGTCTCTAGATTTAGAACTCAAGTTTGTTCTCTGCTATGATAAAGTACCCTAGCCTAGAGAGCCAAGGCAGAAGCAACACATTGTCTCAAAGTTATGAAGGTTGAAGAACCAAAGACAAGGTGTTGCAGGGTTGTTTCTTTCAGCCTGTGATGGAGCAGTCATACTATGTCTTTACCCTGGACTTACAAGTGGCCTATTTCTGTCTACATATATTTTTTCCATTATCTACCCTCTGGGTATGTCTCTGAATCCAAATAACCATCATACATAAGATTCACATTGGATTCTGGCCTGCCTTGATGACAGAATTTTAATCTTAAGATTTTGGTCGAAATAGTCTCCTTAAATAAGGTCAGTTTCTCAGTCTTAACCACTAGTTAGATCGAATTCGGCATCTGGATTCAGAGAGGATGCACTCCTAATCACAGGGCCAACTCTGAGCTAGACTCCATTACAATTTATATAAAAATATAAGCTGCCCAGTATTCAACCCATACATGTCAGCTGGCCAAAACTCTCCTGAAGTCCATTCCAAAGAGATAGATTTCATACTCTCATCTCTACACAGAGAAGATGAGCCAAACATGAGCCATCACATAAGCAGCCCAGATCAACTGTTTCCTGAATTGTTAATGCTGCAAGATGGAACTGTGGGAAAACGTTGTGTTGGTGACTTCCTATCCCTGTGACAATGCACCTGTAATAGACACATATAGCGTGTCTATTTTGGCTCACAGTTTCATAGCTTTCAGCCCACAGTCAACTGGATCAGAGACAAAGGAAGAATACTATGGCGATGAAGCTGCATCTAGAAGCTCACTTCCTAGCAACCAGGAATTTGGGAGAGAGAAAGGGGCAACAGCAAGATTGAGCCCCACGGACACACCCTAGTCACCTACTTTCTCCAGTTAGGTCTCACTTCCTAAAGTTTTCACATCCTTCCAAATAGTACTGCTGACTAGAGACCAAGAACTCAACAAATAAGCCTGTGGGGTGTCTTTGTGTTCAAAGCATTAAAAAAAGAGACCATTAGCATTTGAGAGCTCCTACAGTCTTCCGAGTTGTAGTAATAAAAAGGAGGAAGATAGAGACCCAGAAAGAGAATTACTAATGCGTGATATAATAGCCACTTTTCTCATCACTGTGACAAAATACCTTACAGACACAATTTAAGGAAAGAGGGATTTATTTTGTCCCACAGTTTGAGTGAACACAGCCCATTATAACTGGGAAAGCTTAACAGAGCCTATGGTGGCGGGAGCCTCTGGCTACAGCTACTCACTGTCAGCAAATCTAGAAGCTAAGAACTGGGCCTAGAAGCAAAATGGGTCTACAACTCCCAACACTGAACCGTGGTGTGCACCATCTGCCAGCTAGCCCTATTACCTGAAGTTCTACAACCTCCCTAAACAGTGCCACCTGCCGGAGACCAAGTGTTCAAACACATGAGCCTGTGGGGGACATTTCATATCCAAAACCCAGAGGAATGGCTCACCCTCTATTAAGGCTAGCCCTGGTGGAAGATGTGAGATTACCATAAGTCTACTGCTCCCTCAAGTGACTTAATTCCCACGGGCCATTCACAATGGGGATACTCTCCATTCTTGAAAGTGATGCAGGGCATTTGCAAGGACACCAAGATGCTTTCTCTTATATCTTAGGGCCATATGCACACTTCAGAAGTGAAATCAACTCATTGATGTGTTTAAGATCAATCCTGGTTTGAGTTAATAAAGAGATAACAAACTAGCAACGTCTTCCATTTCCCGATTCCCTAGACTTTTTCTTCTCTGTGGAAATGAAGACCTGTGCTTAAAGGCTCCTGATACCATGCTGCTAAGAGACTTGACCTCCCAAAGGTAGGAAACACAATCCCAGCTATAAGGCCATACAAAGCTGAACTGTAAAATAAAACCCAGCCTTCCAGCTCAAAAGCATCAGAGTTCTGCCCTAGTCCTGAGTTCATAATAGGAACTCAATTAACGTCTACCGAGTTGGGAAAAAAATACCTCCCATTATGATGTATTTCCTCATTTTTCTTCCATATTGAGAGTGATAATTTCCATTTGCGATGATCAGCCACAACATACATGCAAATGTGCTAAGTAAAATTAGGTGTAGCTGAGTGAATGTCTTTTAAAGACATTCTGAATCCTAAGCCGGCGAGCGGAGAATGCAGGGAATTATTCCTGCTCTCTGTACTATATGCAAATGCTCAGATTATAGCTAATTATATTGTTGCAAAGCAGAGCCAAGAAACCGCTGCCATACTCCCAGTCTCCTTGGGGAACATGCCATGAAAAGAACTTTTTTTTTCCTCCTTTGTAAATTACACTATAATATAATTGGGTCTCGCTGTTCGGGTAACACTTCTCTCAGGGATTGTGCAGGAGAGGCCAACAATGTCTTCCTAAACCCCTGTTAAGATCATTAAATGTGGGATCACAACAACACTAGCAAGCACCCAAGTCTTCATGTGTCACAGTAACAAAACTGGGAAAAGAAAAAAAGTGGCAAATTACGTCATATGGGTTTTTTTTTTTTTTCTGTTACAATGGAGTCCAAAGTAATAAAGTGTTAATGAATTCAGCCCAGCATCTTTGGCGTTGTGAGGGAACTTTTTTTAAGTTTTTACTACATTGTAGGAAAAATTGTCTTACGCTGTTAGGCAGCTGTTAGGAGAAAAGCTTTGACAGTGTGCAATTGACTCTATTTTTACTGCACTTTCATGTGCATTGTTAGGATTATATACTGTACAGTGTTCTGCTTTTCAGTTTTACACAGGAAGAAAATTTCTCTCTAGACAATTTGAAGTTGGAGAAGAAACTGGTGCCCCGCTAGTCAGTTACAAGTGGTGTGTACCCCGCTAGTCAGTTACAAGTGGTGCATACCCCGCTAGTCAGTTACAAGTGGTGTGTGCCCCACTAGTCAGTTACAAGTGGTGTGTACCAAGCTTCTCTGCTTGGACACCTTGACTGGAGTTCTTTGAGTAATCATCAGGGTGTGCTGGACAGAGAGGGACTTCCTAAAGCCAACCCTCCTGTCCTCCAGTTCAGAAAGATGTAAACACACTCCTGAAACTGTACACATAGAGTCATCCAAGTGGCTACAGTAGTTCAAAGAGGATTTTTCTAGGAAATAAGACTGTACAGTTGTGGACTGGATGACACACATTTTTGGTTTTTTTGTTTTGTTTGGTTTTGTTTTTCGCTTGTCTTTTTCTGGCCAGGGGTCTCCTTTCCTGTTTGCCCTCTGACATGCCTCACTCTCACTGTGCACCTTTCGGCACAATGCTCACAGGTAGCAAAGCAGTTGACCTCCTTATTCCTAAGACCGTAACATCCTTTGCATCTTAAATTTAGCTTTACTTCTTTGCATATTCAAATCAAAATGCCACAGATGCTAAATGCTCTTTCTGTGCCATCCTATCTCTGACTGCAGAGGTATGGTAACTCCTGTTTGAGAAGTGCAACCACAGTACATCCTTTTAACAGTCAGTGTGTCAGGGGACCCACTCACTGGAAAAGACAATCGCTGCAAACAACTTACACCACCATCTGGCATGACCCAATGGTCATCAACTGCAGCATACACCCTGCCTTTTGGAGCAGAGAAATAGTCCTGCCACCATGGCTTACTGACGGGGTGGCTTGAAGCTAGTCAACTTCTTAGAG
The DNA here is from genome assembly GCF_903995435.1 of Acomys russatus. NCBI lineage: Eukaryota > Metazoa > Chordata > Mammalia > Rodentia > Muridae > Acomys > Acomys russatus. Next base: position 64,356,317 of record NC_067143.1, on the reverse strand, counting down.
TCCATTCAAATTGTACCAATGTCCTAGGTTGTTAAGGACTAAATGAGAAAATCCTTTTAAGATCTTACCAGTGCACCCCCCCAACACACACACACACACATACACACACACACACACACACACACACACACACACACACACACACACACACACGGAAAGCATATAACTTTCTTAAAGATCCTATGGATCTTTAAAAAAAGAAATGATGACACTGCACCTCAAACTCCAGGTGGTCAATATAGTGAGCTAAAATGATCATTCTTATAATAAGGATAATTCATGTTACTTTTCTGTTGCTGTGATGAAATATTATGACCAAAAGCAACTTGAGGAAGGAAGAGCTCATTTGATCTCACAGTTTCAGAAGGTGAGTCCATATGAGGGAAGGCATGGCACCAGGCAGCAGAAACAGGGAGCTTGGACAGCACATTTCTAGCTACTGTAAGAAGCAGAGAGAGTAAAGCAAGACTGAAAACTCTTAAGTCCTCTCGCAGTGATTTACTTCTTCCAGCAACACTCCAGTTCCTAAAGGTTCATAATCCCCCACCTCCCACACTGCCACCTCAAACCATGCCACCAACTGGGGTCCAACAGAAAACACCTGAGCCTATAGGAGGCATTTCTCCTTCAAACCACTACAGATATCAACGTGTACAACTTGCATACAGCAATGTCACACACACTTCCTGTGAACTGAAGGGATCACCCCTCACGGTAGTCATTCAAGACAGCACCAAGATACCTGTTGCATTGATAAAAGTCTGAGGTACAAAGAGGTTAAGTGCACTTAAGATAGTAAAAGGTTGAGATAGGATTCACACACAAGAACGATGGCTTTGGACAATACAGCTTTATTGTTCCTATGATTTACCAACTTACTAAAAGTTACTTCTGTGCCAAGCACTTTGCGTTCATAGCTCATTTATTTACCCAGCCCTATTTAGCACCGCAGTCAATGAGGAGAGAGCCTAGCTCTTAGCCTACCTGGTTCCAAAGCCATGCTGGCCTCTGCAATATGTAGGTCACAACTGAACGGCAGGTTTTGGAGGAAACTCTCAGTGACACTGCTAGAGTGTTGCCTACTGCTTAAATGTGTTAGCACCTGCTCACACTTGTCTCTCCTTGCTAGAAGACACCTGACATTAAACACCTGCATCGCAAAAATTTGGTGTCTCTTTGTTCTATTATGATTTGTATGAGTTTCTTGAAACTCTCTGATAAAAGTATCCCTCACTCAGGATCCAGACTCCAGACTTTCTCCTCGTACCCCTAGCATCTAACACAGACTTCAGTGCATCATCTCCCAACAGCCATTACAGGAGGATTTTCTATGACATTAAAAGATCTGAGAAATCTTTGTAACCAAATTCGCACTTTTTGTTCATGCTCCAGTGATGGGTTCAGTAAGACAGGGCCTTGTCACTTCGCATCAGCAACAAAACTCACAGAGCAGCAGAGACAATGTCATCTTTAGGACAATTCTAACAAGACAAATACAAAGTCAGGAGGCCACGTAGTTCCACCTCTTCTAAAGGACTCTTCAAACCCGTGAGAGATTGCATGACTTTGAACCTATGGGTTTGCTAATACTCTTATCAAATTCACTCTTAAGATCCTTATAGTACAGCTATAACCTTGGTATTTGTTGCGATTGATCCTTCTAAGTGGTCTTCCTGACTCCAAATATGGTCCCTTCCTTCTATCTTGATAGACACAAAAGGTCCCATGGTCATCAAATCCATTGTCTTTCCTTCTGGGGACAAAGATGGATAATATTCACATGACTTTGCAATTAGGGAGTGCCCTGTCATTGGGTTCTGGCTAAGCTGCTATGACAAAGCACCTTAGTTTATAAGCAAATCCTTTGTTCACAGATCTGCAGCCTGCTAAGTCTGATATTAAGATGCCAGCAGATTTGGTACCTGGTGAGGTTTTTTTCGTCTGCTCCAAAGATGGGACCTTCCTTCTGAGTCCTCATAGGAAAGAAAAAAGAGGCGTGAGCAAGCTCCCAATGGCTGCCCCTATAGACCACTGATCCTATTGGTGAAGGCTGAGCTCATGACCTACAGAGCACATGTTCCTGCAGAGCACTCCTGGATGCTACCACACTGGGACTTAGGTTTCAACAAATGAGCTGTAAGGAGACATAGTCAGTTCCATTCCACACCCCCAACACCCATGCAGCCTTCCCATACTCAAGATACATTCACTCTGACCCAATTCTCATTCCAGCATCAACGGTGACAACCACATAGGGAAGACACAAGGTCAGTCGTTCTGCAAAATCAGCACATTTCCAAAGTACACTAACAAAACAGATATAAAACAGACAGTCTTCATTCTAAGAGGAAGGGAACAAAGTGAGAGGGAGGACAGGCCGGGATAGAGGAAGGAAGCGGCCTCAAGTAAGTTCAAGAGCAGCTGCCAGCACTGGAGCCATAGGGTTTGAGAACCACCTTTGCTGACTCCGTGTTCCACACCCTGTGGGCTCCCTGGAGTATCGATTCCCCTGAACGGCCTCTCTCAGGTTCCAGTAAATTCGTTTCTACAGCTCTGCTAGGCAAGGTCCATACAACAACTCTCCAAAGGCGGACTGGGAGTCTGGGTTCATGGCTCTTTAGACTGGTTGCACAGTGATGAGTCTAATGTTCTGGACTTCAAGGTGGGCCTGCCCTTAACCTGCTCCATCTCACTTCCAAATCTTTGTAGTTGCCCTTCTTTCTAAAAAGCCCATTTCCCCGTATCATTTACCCCATTAAGTTTCCATCCTTATGGACTCAGCTCAACATGTTATCTTCTGCGAAGCTTGATTGTGATCCTTCTAGATCTGTTAACATTCTGGCCAAGATAAGTTGTGATTGGGTGTTCTACATATCACAAGATATGTTTAAAGTATCTCCATCCTTGAGAGCCCCCACCCCAGGATGCCCACAGCCAATACTTACTACAGTTGTGACGGTGTCTCGGGACAGCAGCTTCAAAGAGCCCTGTGGAACAAAATGATGCACACTGAAAACCGCTATTTTAAATGAAGCAGGAATATCTTCTGCACGCACCATAACATAGCAAACCTTTGTGATTCTCCATACAGTGAGGTGCATCCCTGGGTGTTTTACACATGGAAAGCCCATATGCCAGGTATAATTTTCCCTGGCAAATCAGCTGAGAAAAACTATGGAGCTCAGAATAACTTCCACTTGCTACTGAATTAGACATAAGAAGTGATAACCCAGGGACCACAGTGAGGTCCCCTTGACTTCAAATATTTGTCAAATAAATTCAAGTGAACTGAAATGCACTTTCTAGATGGTAACGGGCATCTTTATAGGATCTGAGGGCCCCTTGACGGCACAATTGAAGAGTAAGAACTATTTACCCAAGTGAATAAGTGGGGAGAGTCAGCAAGCTTGATTTGTCTCAGGAGGAAGACACACTGGTGGGGAACTTTGCCTGAAGTCAGAGAATGAAGCTAAAATTGAAGAAGAAATCACTTGTCTGACTCCAACCTCTGCCACATCAAGGAGGGTTGGGCTAAGAGGAGGGAAAGAGACATGGCTTGGGGGTTCTTTAAGTTCATCCTAAAGAGGGAACGGTAGAGGCAAGAAAAAAAGGCAAGGGGAGATAGATATTAGATAGATATTAGATAGATATTATTAGATAGATATTAGATAGATAGATATTTAGATAGATGATAGATAGATAGATAGATAGATAGATAGATAGATAGATAGATACATAGATGAAGAAAGGGGAAAAATTGGCAGAATAGGACCTGTCCTGGGTGGCCTCTATTCCCTGTAACCTATTGGGCTTAAGGACAATCAGTACCTGTAAAACTGATAGGTACTTACTGGGTGCCCATGTCCTACAGCTTACACATGATTGTTACCATCTTGAATCAGTGTCTGTGGTGACCAACAAGAGGGCCTGACCTGATGGAGCCTTTTAACATTCTCTAGTAAGAGCAGAGACAGGCCCAATCAGACCCCTTCTGTCCCTGAGCACATATAAATTACAAACAAGTGCTGGGAGCAGGGGGCAGGAGAGAGAGAGAGAGACTCTCCAGAGGTGTGGCTGCCTGTCAGCTGCTTGTCTATACTCCTCTGAGTAAACCTTTAGCCAGGCCCTCTAAGTTGCTGCAGTAAACTCATGGCCTCACCTCCCTGAGCTTGGCTTGGAACCTTTCCTTTGGTCTGTGATGAACAGAAACAGACTTTCCAGGAAACACCACAAGAGAGCGTTTCACATAGAGTAGCTGCTGCTGTCGTGATTGCGCCAACTGGCCTTCGTGGTCCTTTTGACCTCATGAGTGCCTGGTTCTCACACTGAAAGGCCCCAAGAGTAAAACTGGCCTTCTCTGCAGTGCTCTTGCCACCTCACCTCCACTGTCCTTCACTGCTGTCTCCTCAATCTTTCCACCTCGCTAACTCAAAATACTTCCCTCACACATGACAATAAAGTGCAAATGGCAGATATCAAGTCTCCAGCCTCTGCCACACCACCTGATCCTAAAACTACCAAAGACAAATGCAGGCAGCAGGCAGTTCACCTTCCCCACTAACAACAAAGGACAGTTGACCCAGAGCTCCATCGGATGACAGGAAGTGACGTCTGTCCATCTGACCCTGGACTTACTTAGGTAAGTGCTTCCCTAAAGCCAACCAGTCCCAAGCCCATTGCCACCAGAGAGTCAAAGAGTGGGGCTAAGGCTCTTTTGTCTTTCCTGCCAAAGAACCAGTGACAAAGCCTCACTGGGTGCATACCCATGGGCAACTTTTACCAGCCATCTGGGCAAAACGGAAGCTTGAAAATCATCCCTGCCCGAGTTCAGTTACAGCCAGGAGCTGCTGTAGCAGAATTTAGCCATTTACAGTAAACCCCTCCTTCCCACGTATTCTCTGCCAGTCACTGGCTATACAATGATAATCAGGAAATATCTTCTTCACAGTGTGCCAGGCAGAGTCGTTTTCATCCTCCTACACAATAAACACACACACACACACACACACACACACACACACACACAGTAACACAGGAGTACTCAGACATACCTGCACGCATATACTATATATACACTAGGCTACACAGAGACATACCTCCCGCAAAAGGAAGTGCAGATACAAATACACACAGATTTATGTAAAGACAAAGCAGTGCCATATGGACTCACTAAAGCCTTCATATGACAATTGGATTGTGGTTCACACGACAGAGGCGCAGTGCAGTTTATGTCGTAGGGCTACTGATACCCGACAGAATCAAGGTGAAGGACAACAAATCCGGGATAAAACAGGGATGGAGCTTGGCCTGAGGAACAACTAAACTCAGAGCCAGATTAACCTCACTACTCCCTTTCATCTCTATTTCTCTGATTTTCATTTCTCTCTGTGTCATCTTTACACAAAAAGCCTGCATGTGGCCAAATGTGGGAAGTGTAGCCTCTGTCGGTGTAAGGGGAACATTGTAGTGCTCCCCTGTTTCTGAGCATAGATTATGAAGGGGTAAAGTAGTCATAAGTGTTTTCTGGTTACCATGCCAAAAAGCCAAGGATTGATCCAGATGTTCACACGTCTCAGCTAGCTTAAGGCAGGTTATGCTGCATTAACAAACAATTTTAAAACCTCCATGGCTTACTTCCACAAAGGCTGCACTGTATTGACATGTGGATGTTCAGCTAGATATGCCTTTGCCTCATTCTTTCTTATCTGGGACCCAAGACGACAGAAGAGACTTTTTTCCTACCTGTTAAAAGAGTCCCAGGGAATAGAGGAAGAGGTGACGCACCATGTAAGTGCTCTTAGAACATCTGTGGGTTCTCGTTTCAATAGTCAAAGTACATCGTCTGCCATGTCTGATATCAACAGCAGGAAGAAGGGGATGAATACTTAGACTAGCACAGCCTGCCTTCTCTTATCCGTATGTAACTAGCTAAGGGAAATACTAGAACAAATCTGTACCTTGACTAACTGGGCAGGATCTATTTGTGTCTGTGGTGGTTCTAGCAGTAGTGTTAAGAATAAAGAACGGAACTATGGCCACCTCAAAGGGGCTCTTCTGGGCCTCTTATACCATTATGTTACAGAAATGCTGCAGATGAAGCATGCATTTGGCTCAATAAACCCCACAGCAAATACATGAAATACATGCTTGTTAAGTTTTGCATACTGATGGGGGCATGGACGCAGACATGAACACATATGTACACATGTGTACATTAATAGAGGTTTATGTGTATGCACACACACATGTTCAATGCACACTTTATAGTCCTAGGTCTACCCTCATTTGCATATGAACCCACATGCACATGCCACCCTCAGGCACACATGCACACTCCGACTCGGCAGGGAAGGGCTGCTTCTGTGGCTGGAGAGATCAAAGGCAGCTGCTCCCTCTGCATATTTAAGGAACCCCTGCTGCTTCCCTGCAGCTCTTAGCTGAGCCCCCTGCCTAGCCAAAGCTCCACTCTGGGAAATGCCTCCTACTCCCAAACTCTACCCCAGGGGGGAAGGGATTTGGCTTCTAACTACTTTTTCCCTTAAGCTTTTAAAGAAAGACAGACAGAGAGAGAGAGAGAGAGAGAGAGAGAGAGAGAGAGACCCAGCAGACAGGTCTGAAGGACCCCAGCTGAAGAACCCAAGGGAAAAGATGAGACATGGGCAGAGGGGACAAAGCCACTGGGGCAGCCAAACTATCCCTAGGGAGGAAAGGATTGACAGGTGCCCTTCACACCTCACACCGCTCACAGAGAAATTGTCTTCCTTGCTAGGGAACACTCTTGCTGCCCAGAGGCTTAGGACTTGAGTCCCAAACAGAGAGCTAAACCCTAGACAGTATCCCCAGTTTTGCCAGTCACTCATCTCAACCACAGAAATTCAAAGCCATGCAATTCAGCAATGCCAAGTCCTGGCACAACTAGCCTTGCCCCAGCCCATGCCACACCACAGCACCCTAACACTAATCCATTACAGCACCCTTTCTAGCCCATTCTGGAGATGATATCTGAATAGTTCTGCACAAAATACTCTTCATTGGGATACTAAGTGAACAACATAGACACATGGGGGGAAAAAACCTGTCAGCAGCCCTGGTGTGACCTTAATAGTTCATCAACTCCAGACTTCACTGGGGACAGCACAGCTCAGGAGAGGAAAGGCTCTGTAACCTACCTACAAGAAATAAATTAGAGGTTGACATAACAGATGTGGCCTAAGCTCTCACCTCCTCCCCACAGCCAGTTTTCAACCAGAAGCAATAATGGGTTTCATTTAAGGGGCACCTCTGCTTAGCACCACTGATGGAAAGACCACAGTGAAAAGGACTCAGGATGTCAAGTCATGGGGGGAGGGGGGCTGGGGGAAGGGGGGCTCACAAGAGCACAATAAGCAATTGCTCACATCTGTGATTAGCAGCAGGCCCCATCCTAAGCCCGGACACATTTACATGGAGCCAAACCCTACCCTGTACTTGTAAATAATCTTCACCTGTCTACTGAGAGAAATGTGTCTCTCCTGGAAATGGAGTTGCTCTGCAGTGAGCCTTAGAAGGTGTGCAGAAGCCCTTGTAAAGTGGCTCTGCCAAGGAGGGAGTCAGTCAGGGACTCAACAGCTGGCTAGTATTCTCACACCAGTGGGGGGGGGGCACTCCACATTCTGTTCCTGATGCTCATTCAATCTCTCCATCAGAAATTAGCGACTGGGATTCATATCCCCCAGTTCATCATGAAATAATAATACCAAAACAATAGCATGATAATTCACTGAACACCAGTTACATAGCAGCTACTGTGCCCCACCCCACATGCTGCCAACCCTTTGGGCCACACACCCATACTCAGGAAAAATAGGTGCTCAGAGCTGCTGCCAGTGAATTCCTTGATCTCAGACAGGCAGAAAGGGTGGGATTCCAACCTGTCTGTCTGGTGCTGAAGTCTTTTCTCTTTGTGTTAAACAATGATCAGATCTGTTTTGAGTCAAAAATAGGAAAGAAAGCTCTATGAAGAAGAAGCTGAGGTAGCTTTGAGGCTGGGCTAGAAAGAAGGGTGTATTCGTCTTTAAATCCTTACAACATCTTCCATTGTTCACATCTTAAGTTTTCTGTCTAATTTAAAACTTTAAAAATCCTTATTTTATGTGTGTGAGTGTTCTGCAGACATGCATACGTGTGCGCCACATGCATGCCTCGCATCTGAGGAGGAAAGAAGAGGGCATCAGGTCTTCCTGAGCTGGAGTTACAGACGCATGTGAACTGCCCTGTGGATGCAGGAAACTGACCCCCTGCCCTTTGCAAGAAAAAGTGATCTTAATGACTGAGCCATCTCTCCAGATCTGTACCTACTTTTCTATCTATATCTGATCTAAAATTATACAAAGACTTAATAGACAAAGACTGCATAATTTTTATTGAATATGATTATGTTTAATATGATTCATGACCTTTTTAAAGCCATAAACATTATACTACTAACTTGGAAAGTGAAAAAATAAATATACAAAAGAAAATAAGAAATAATTTTTATTTCCTAATGCATCTCCAAGGAATAACCATTGTTAATATGGTTTTAGTACACACAGCCTTCCAGAATTTTCCACACATATGTTATTTATATAGTAAACTCACCCCATAATAACAATTTTTATAACCCACCTTTTATTTTAATAATATTTTACAATGTTACAATGGACATCATTCAGACTCACTGGGTGCCAGTTTACTGTAGAGGTTTTTTTGTTTTGTTTTGTTTTACTGTAGAGTTTTATCATATTTTATTTGAAAAATATTAGCATTGAAGTTGTTCTCAATTAAATATCATTATCATAAAGATAATCATAACAAGAAATTTTTGCATATCTTTATGGTAAGTAATTTCCTTAGAATTCCAAGGTCAAGTGTATGAATAACTTAAGTGTTCTCTATATAATCCAAGTAACTCTCCAGGAAACTATGTGTCAGTTTGTCAATTCTACCATCCTCTCTAGATCTTTGCCCAAACTGGACATTTCATTTTCAAATCTTTGCATCTTAACACTTATGAACATGGAAACAGAATGATGCACTTTGGATGAATCCCATGGGGGCCCCAGGGAGTTCAGGCATCAACTGTGGAAACAGACATGCTGATTTATTTAAGTGGACAAGTGTCAGCATCACTTGAGAAGAAGATGCTCATACAACAGTTGGTCCTGTGATGACACTGCAATGGCACTACTGACACCAGGTTCAATGTCCCACTGTCTTCTGGCCAGAGAGCCAGCCCTGTGTGGGTAGGAACTATACCTCTGAAACTATGGAGACCAGAGAGAGAGGCCCACTCACAGATACTATCTTCACCTCCATCAGTGTAGAGACTCATTTCAACTTAGAGTGTCTTCAGTGGAGCCACTAGATAAATGGTAAAGAGAAGAGCTCCTGATTTGGTTAAGGGATTTGAAACTCAGGTCCTGGATTCTCTGGAACCACTTGCCTCATCTTGAAAAAAGCTGATATCATTGACTCCAGAAAGCAGGGGTGATGGAATAGTTAGCACAGCTGGAAAAGCCTTTGAATAGCAGACACCATGCTGATGTTCCTTGGACTGTGGATACACCAAATTCAGGGAGTTGTTTCATAGGTGCCTCTGTCCTGAAACAGGCACGGACACAGGAAATTCATCTGTTTAAACAGGTTTCCTTTTACAGATCCCCAAAAATGATCATAGCTAGGGTATGTAAGAATAGACCTGATTTTGAACCCTGGCTTTACCACTGACTAGCTTTGTGACCCTATGCTAGATGTCCAAACATCTCGACTTTTATGTCTTCTTTATCTGGAGATAGGGTCTCACTATATAGGCCATACTGGCCTGGAACCTGCTACGGAGGTGAGGCTGACTTCGAATTCATAGAGATCCATCTGTCTCTGACTCCCAAATCCTGAGATTAAAGGTGTGTGCTACCACGCCCAGCCTATTGGTTCTTCTTGACTGTAAAATGGGTATAATAACAGTACACACACACACACACACACACACACACACACACACACACGTGTATAAAAGCTAAGCACTATAAATTCAAGTGCCTAACCCAGAATGAGGGTTTCTAAGTCAGTGTTCTGTTGCTCTAAGGAGACACCATGACCACTGCAACTCTTATAAAATAAAGCATTGCTTACAGTTTCAGAGGTTTGGTTCATTGTTGTCATGAAAGAAAACATGGTGGCATGCAAACAGACATGGTGCTGGAGAGGTAACTGGGAGTTCTACACCCAGATCCTCAAAGCCCACCCTCAGTGACACATTTCCTCCGACAAGGCCACACCTACTCTGACAAGGCCACACCTACTCCGACAAGGCCACACCTGCTAACCCTAAGTAGCACCACTCCCTATTCAAACCACCACAGAGGTAAGTAGTGGAACTTAAGGAATAGCTATCTCTCCCCCTTGATAGCTATAAGCAAGACTTCCTGTCAATCAACTTCAGCTGTCTGTAGTCTTTTGTGGTACCAAAACCCACCCCAAAATGTACTGAAACATGAACTAGAAACCACACATTTAACTCAGAATCCTGTGAATGCAGGATGTAAGCTGGGGCCGTGGGATTGTCTGTTAGCCTCTACCGAACCTCTTTGTCCTTGTGGCTGCAGTCGTCCAACAGCTGGTGCTCTCCTTCACACACGGGACTAGCAGGAGGCTGAGTGTTAGTGGGGTCAAGGAAGGCATATTGGAGCAACCAAGACCAAACTGGGCCTTAAGCATCATCACCCACTAGGCTAAGTGGATTTTATTCTCATGATGGTAACAGCATAATTCCCAATCACAGCAAGAGTTTAAGTCACCAGCTACCTGTTTGCTAATGCTCTTCTGTCCAAAGCTACCACCCAACCATGCCAAGGTTCAAAAGGAAGAGCAATAGATTCCATTTCTGCATGGGATGCGTAGTCAGTCACATCCCACCATGAATACATGACCATCCTGGGGTGGGGAGAATGAGTGACCATTTTTTCAATCTTCCTGAAAGTTAAAAGCTTCTTTCAGGACCATCTGCACCCTATGACCTAGTTGCTAACTCCCAAATAAACCTTCTTTGTGCACGTCAGAAAATTTCCCATAACTCAGGGTTCCCTCACATCAGTGACAAAATGGCACCATGATCCACCAGCCTAGAAGCCTGCTGAGCAGGAGACGAGACAAAAGAACAAATGCTTAAATTATCTGATGAATGTCAGATACATTAAACTAATTTATGTAATAATGTAAGCACAGTGATGGGAAGGTAATACGAGAGACATAAATTATACATTATTATTGTCAGCTCTAGCACTTATCTTAGTGGCGTGTCAAAATACATCCTGATATGTTAACATTTACAGAAATGAACAACAAGTGTGGCTCAGGGCTCCAGCTGAGGGAAGAGGGATGCCGTTTGCGTGGAAGCATCACCCTGTCATTGTTTTACTCAGGACCAACAAGGCAAGGAGAAGAGGGTACCCTGGGGCCTCAGCTTCACCAGAGAGTCAGGGGCCAGAATCTCTCTGGCTAGGCTCCAGGCTGTGAGAAATCAGGAAAAAGCAACCGCATGAGGTCATGATGGAACTTACCAGATAGTTTATCTAAGTTATTTTACTTCCCCAGGCCTCAGCTTGTACACCTCTAAAGTGGGACCAAGAGACTGTGTTTGAATGATTGCCATAATAAAATAATGAGTTGGGAGTGATGGCACACGCCTATAATCCCAGCACTCGGGAGGCAGAGGCAGGTGGATCACTGTGAGTTCAAGGCCAGCCTGGTCTACAAAGCGGGTCCAGGACAGCCAAGGCTACACAGAGAAACCCTATCCCGAAAAACCAAAAATATATATATATATATATATTTTTTTTATTTCATTAGGTGGTGATAAGTGTGTGCATCAATGAGGCATTCTTAGATTTGGAAGCCCAAAGCAAGTCCCGCCTGGCCATCATCAGCATAGCTAATGACTGCCTATTGTTTTATCCACTCTGTATGCGCGGTACTCTCTGATGCTCCCCACTCCCCTGGACTATCATCCCCTTGATGGCCAAATTATGACCAGGAAAGTTTCAATAGCAACATCCTGAAGCTGGCAAGGTCTGCAGGAACTAATCTTAGGCACTTTCAGGGCCTGGCCTCTGTGACATGTGAGACCAGAGTCTGAGAGACATGGAAACCTGTAGATGTCAGGACAGGGCGTGCTCTTGGAGAGGAGTGGGCACACGGGGTCAGACAAGTAAGAAAGCTTTTCATGACAGTTACTCAGAGATGATTGGCCTCGGTGTTGAACTTCAGACTTACTGCTGTCACCCAATATAACTAAAATTAAGGTCTGAACCTCACTCGAAAGCTCTGAAACCGAGGGGAGGGAGAGGTGGGATGAGGCTCATTGGTCATGCCCTGGCTCTAGTCCCATCCCCTCCACCTGCCAGGGTCTGTGTGAGAAACTTTTGGTGCATGTCAAAGAGTATATCTGAAGCTGGAGAAGACCACACACTCACTTTTTATAACAAACACGCTTCTATAGATCTAATTCAACAACTCGAAATGAATACATCTTCTTACTCCATCAGAGAACCTGTAAAGAGGGAGTCCCACCATTAGAATGTAACATTGAGTTCATGACGCTGTTGAAAAAGGCCCTCCATAAATCCCCAGGTGTCCAGCAAGCCTGGGTATGTAGATAGGGTCAGAAAAATGTTTGACAGCAGAGAAATTAGGATCCTCTTCTGTTGACCGGATTCTGGTGGATGTGGCCAAAAAGAGTCAGTCCTCTATGGCCCTTGGGGTCAAGGCCTAACCCTGACTCCTGTTCTTGTAAATAAAACTTGATTAGAACATCACGAGTCCCCTACTTTTATAGGACAAAGGAAGCACTGAGTGGTTGTGGCAAAGACTGAACGGTCCCTTTTAGAGAACAGAAAATGTTTGTTGACCTCTGACCTGGAGCATCCTAGCATATAACATATACAGTCAATTGAAAATCCTAAACATTATCATAAACACTCTTCATTACTTCCTCTACAAGATGGCACTGTGTGTGTGTGTGTGTGTGTGTGTGTGTGTGTTTGAGTGTGTGTGGTGTGTGTGTGTGTGTGTATATGTGTATATTGTGTGTGTGTTTGAGTGTGTGTGTGCATGTGATTGTGTGGTGTGTGTGTATGTGTGTGTAGCCCAAAGGTCAATCTCAGGTGTCATCTCTCTAGAGCCATCCACCTTGTTTACAGACAGGGACTCTCACTGATAACCAAAGCTCACCAGTTAGGCTGGCTGGCATACCAGCAAGGCCTGGGGACCCACTTGTCTCCACCTCACAATGCTGGGATTACAAGCGCCCTCCCTCACTCCAAGTTTTATCTTTTGTGGGTTCTGGGGATGGAACTCAGGCCTTCCTGCTTGCAAGGTAAATGTTTTACCAACTGAACCATCTCCCCAACAAAAGATGGCACCTTTTAAAACTCCGTTTACCCAAACTCTGTGTTGGTGCCATGACCTCGGATTTTCTCCTCACCAGAGACCATGAAACAGCACTAGTACATAAAAAAGCAGGGTTCAGCTGGTAGAGAGGCCAACCCTCCTGTCCTCTTATCTACAAGCCCCCGACACCCAAGTGGCAGTATCATTTTCCTGTCTCCTAGCAAAGCCAAGCAATGGTGCCCACCCTTTGCCGTTCGACAAAGTCTTTTAAACAGATGACTTTTAATAAGTTAATCCATTCATTGTCTGCAGCTCTGAAAACTGACATAAAAGCACAATGACGCCTAATTAAACTTGTTCTGTGAAAACTAATTTGTCAAACCCAGAAGCACAGTTCATAGATAAATGCTAATATTTGAAAGTCAAATTAAAGTTGAAAAGGTTTGTAATAACAGTTAATTAACTCTTGTTTTGTTTCCCTTCACTGCGAACTTGAACCAACTGCATTGCAGGCGCCTCTTTAACATTTTGGACCACAAAGATAAAATTCAAAGCTTTGAGATATGCCTTTGATGTTGGTATTCTCTGCAGATTTGATATTATTTTAAGTCTCTTTGTTTAAAAATTCATTTTTATTATCCCTGCATGAAATGCATGGCAATTCCCCAAATAACGAGCCATCAGTGCAATTAACATCGTCGATCGACACCAGCGTTCTGATAATTAATACAGACGCGCTGCCTCCCCAGCGAGAGCTGTGAGGGCTAGATTTTTCAGAGCAACTGTTCGTTTACAGACTCAGCTTCAACCTAATGAAAATGGATTGTGAAACTTTAATGAACAAGACTTTGCTGTCATAATAATAAAGACTTTGAAACAACGCGAGGCCTCCGTAGCAAGCGTCTGGCGCCACGCTTCTTGCTATGGTACATCAAACCAATTAAGCCATATGATGAATATTTACACCAAGGCTTTTTTTTCCAACTCTATGACATAAGATAAACTCGTAAAAGTGAGTATTAATTCTGCATCAACAGTTTCTGACATTGCATCCTAGGCGAGACACATCCACTCAAGCCAAGAAGCTGTGTCTGCCCACTTCTGTTTTGTCTTAATAAATGTCAACAAAGGATTAAAACATTCTAAAAATCCAATTTGTACACACAGGTTGTAAGCACAAGTGAAAGGAAATTACCTTCCTAGGGTGTGTGTGTGTGTGTGTGTGTGTGTGTGTGTGTGTGTGTGTGTGTTTTGCTTGCAGGATGTTTATAATGGTTCTCCAGTGGGCTGTGTCTTCATGGAGATGTGTGCTAGCATTTCTGTGTGTGGATCTGTGGGTTTGCCTGAGTGAAGCAGCGCCGGGCACACACATCACACTTACATATACATTTATATATTTATGGATATGTGTGAGATGGTAACTTTGTGGGTTGCTTTGGGTTTGTTACTAGATCTTGTGCCCATTTGTCACTATGTATTGACAACTGTTCTGTCCTAGAAAACACCGAGTTGCAGAGGTTATAAAAATCTTCAAAAGCATTTTGTTTTGTTGTCTTTTTAAGACAGGGTTTCTCTGTGTAGCCTTGGCTGTCCTGGACTCACTTTGTAGACCAGGTTGGCCTTGAACTCACAGAGATCTGCCTGCCTCTGTCTCCCTGAGTGCTGGTATTACAGATGTGTGCCACCATGCCCAGCTCAAAAGCATTTCTTACTCAAGGAGGTCAGGGCTCTCTTTATCAGTGCATTGCCAATCCCAGTATATCAGGACAGTATCAACACGGGGAAGAGAGAGTAGTTTGGCACGTAAAACTGTCATGTATAATATAAATGAAGAGAAATTAAAATAGAATTCTTCAGAGGCTATTGCACCTAAGCTGGGCTCTACAAGCAGGGCTATTGAGATGAAGGAAGGGAATCGAGTGAGGTGCCTTTATGCATACATAGACCTGAATGCATGTTAGGTGGGCTTTCATAGCATCCTTGTGCATGTCTGTGTGTGTACGTGTGCATCTGTTTATACCCAGGTCTCAGTGTCTAGGAATCATTGTGCCCCCTTGCCAGCAATGCCTCAAAACTAAAACCATCTTTACTGCGCTGCAAATAAACAACTGTGACTCTGGGAGTCTGAAGACAATAACTTTGGGCCTGAAACTCTGCTGCCTGTGGCTGGGAATCGAAGCCAGGTTTACAAGCCAGACTTTCCCATCTCTGTCAGTGCGGGTGGTCCTCACATGCAGAAGACGAGCTTATCCTCCAACCTTGAGCGCATCATGTTCAGTATCTAAGAAATCTTCAACCCCAGATAACCAAACAATATTCCAGAAGTGGGGGTGTGAGATAGAGGAAAGTCAACCAGTTCTAAGCTTCGAGTCTAGCTGTAGCCCAGCTGTACAGAACTGCTCACAAGTGCATCGCTGGCAGAGTAAATTCTGGCACTAGCATAGTGGAGATGGAAGAGGGGCAGGGGGACGGAGAAGAGGAAGGAGAAAGGGGAGGAGGAGGAAAAAAGGGGCAAGAGAAGGGGGAAGAGGAAAAGGAAGAGAAGGAGAGGGAAGGGGGGACCAGAAGAGTAAAAGTGGAAGGAGGAAGTACAGGGAGTGGGGAGAGGAAAAGGGAGGAAGTAGAGAGAAAGTAGGAGAAAGGGAAGAAAAAGAAGAGAGAACAGGAAGGGAAGGGGAGGAAAGAGGAGGAAAAACAAAAAGAAGAGGAGCAGAAAGAGAAGGAGCAAGAAGCAATGAAGAGGAAGCAGGAAAAGGAGGTGGAGGGGCAACAGGAAGAAGAAAAGGGGGTACATGGAAAACTCAGACCTGCTGCTCAGCTGCTCTATCTCCCGTACAAGCTGTGCCTGAGCTGTGAGAACCCACCTTCTGTTTTCCAGTAGGCAGCTGGGTCATCCCTTACATTATACATGTCCAGAGCGATCCAGGTGGAAGGAGGGAAACCAGCCAGGTTTGGGCTGCCCCACGCACCCCATGCAGTCTATCTACAGGGAGCCCAAGGGAAGAGGGCAAAATCTCACTCAGAAGTGGAAATAGAGTAGACAGCAAAAGTGATTAAAGAGAAGGAACAGGGTAAGGGAGGGAGCACGGAGAGAAATGAGGGTGACATCAGGCCTAGGGAGAGTGAGGGCAGGAGGACAGAGGGCTTGAAGACAGAAGAGAAACCTTGGATGGGGGCTTCTCTGTGAAAAGCTGGAGACGCACAACAGGGTAGACTCCTGAGAAGAAACCAGATTGACTCTAGCTAAGAGTCCTAGCAGCAGGGGCCGTGGACACTGAGGAGGCCACCCTCTAACTAGACACGACTCCTAGTGGAAAAATGGAAACACCAACCCACTCTGCGTACAAGATGTGCAGGGACAAACATAAAGCAGAGATTGAGGAAATGTCCAACCAATGCCTGGCCCTACCTAAGACCCATCCCATGGAAGACAGCCAACCCCTGACACCATTAAGGATATTCCGCTATGCTTGCAGATGGGAGCCTAGCATAGGCTGAATGGCTCCACCCAGCAGCTGATGGAAACAGATGCAGAGACCCACAGCCAGACACTGGGTGGAGCACAGAGTCTCGTGAAAGAGGGAGGGGAAGCATAGAAAGTCTGAGCAGGGACAGGATCTCCACAAGAAGAGCATCAGAGTCAACCAACCAGGGGGCAGGGGATCTGTGGAGACTGAAGCTCCAAATAAGGACCATGCATGGACTGGACCTAGGCCTCCTACACAGACGCAGCTGATGGGCAGCTCAGGCTTCCTGTGGGTCCCCTAGTAAGTGGAACAGGGGCTGTCTCTGACATGGACTCTGATGCTTGCTTTTCCAACACTTCCTCCTGGCTGCCTCGCCAGGCCACAAGGAAAGAGGATGTGCTCAGTCCTGATGCAAGGGGTGAGGAGGCACCCCTTCTTTGAGGAGTAGAGGAGGGGGGAGAGGGGAAACAAGGAGGGAGGGGGAGACTGGGAGGAGAGGAGGGAGGGGGCTATGACTGGGATGTAAACTGAACAAGTAACAAAATAAAGACTATCAGAAAACACAGATATTTACAGTATGATTCATAACAGTAGCAAAATTACACTTATGAAGTAGCAATGAAATAATTTTATGGTTGGGAGTCACCACACATGTATTAATGTCACAGTGCTAGGAAGGGGAGAATCAGGGATGTAGAAAGGTTCTCGTTCCTAGGAACAAAACAGAGGCAGCAACCTTCCTCTTTCCAGCTGCTACTCGCTGGCACGTCACTGAGTCCTTCCTCCACGGGCCTCTCTCTCCGTCCGGGTGGTAGAAGCATGGAGGACAAGCACTGTGCATCAGGATACGTCCGCGGTGTCTGCTAGAGGTTTCCATGTCCTCCTCAGTGAGCACCAGCAGGGCAGGTCTCAAATCCTGCAGACTGTGCCGCAGCCAGATATGTCAAAGACCAGGATGACCTGACCGACCCTGTCTGCAAGAGGAGCCGAGGACCCGGATGGCATGCTTTCTGGTCGAGCTTGACCCTCTGTTGGTCAGACCTACCAGACAGTGTCCCATCCCGTCATACAGTCCTCCTTTCCATCCGTAGCATGAAGGCCCAAGGTTGCCGTGAATCACCTCAACAAAACAAAACAAAAACAAAAACAACCCCCCCCCCGAAAAAAAAACCTTAGTAAATGCCATTGAAATGAGTGGAACTCAGGATGTCTTTATCACCACTAATGTTGCCGCTGTTGTCTAGAAACACTATGCCGGGCTGATAGCACTGTGGCCCAGAACGACCTCTGAGCAGCAGAAGCTGGCCTCCAATTGTAGTCATCATTAAAGCTGAGAGAGAAGAGAGGGTGAGCTGATGGTTCTGATGATGAGGACCACAACAGGTCCAGCACCACTTCTTCTGTGCGTGTAAGAAGCAGGCAAGCTGATTTGCTTCTGGTTGTTTGCTCAAGGGTATAGGGTATCTTGGTTTTGCTGTTGCTGTTTTGTTTTGTTTGTGGTCTTGGAGAATCCCATGCATGGTAACAATGTGTTTTGAAATAAACCCAACCTTCTCTCTCCCCTCCAATTTCTTACATAGTTCCCAGGGGTCTTATCCCTGAACAAAACTGGCGTTTCCTCTCCCCATACCTTCCAACAGCTCCTCAGCTGTGGCTAGGATGCCGTGGAGCCCTCCTCTATCTGCCCTGAAGTTCTGGCTGGCTTGAGCACGCAGCTGCACTGCTGCCCTGCACAATGGCCCTGTCAAGCTGGAGAGCATACTTTGTCCTCTCCAATTTCTGGGTCTTCCAATCTTTCTGTGCAGGCAGTGGTACCATTTGCTCCCATTTTACAGATGAGGAAACCAAAGCCTAAAGAAGTTAAATAATTCATTAAAGCCATTTAAAATGTTAATAATGGGATTATAATCCCAGTACTCCAAACACCCTACTGACCCCACGGTGGCATTTCATGCCATTAACTTGCTATGTGTGTCCAAGCAAGATATTTTCTCCTCCCTGGGTTACAACTCTCACCACTCAGGGATCTTACAGTTTCAGCTGTGGAGATCTCCCAGCCTGGGCTCACTGCCCACCTTTTCCTTGCTTATGAATTCACTCCTGACTGCCAGGGCAGCTCTCAGACTCATCCGAACATGCAAATCAGAATTAATTATTCAAGACCAGGCTTACTTTGCATACCAATTCCATTTTCTTCTGGGTGGGAAGGTTCTCACCCCTTTTAACAGTTTAGAATAATGTGTATCAGACTCAAAAATGAAAACAAAAGTTTAAAAAAAAACTGGAGAGAAGGAGAAAAGCCAATTTCTTTTGCTGTTTGGACTCCCATGTGGGGGCTGGACTGAAACTGACTGAGAATCAGGAACACAGAGGTGCCTACAGGCTGGGGTGACAAGCCAGACAGTTCTGGAATTTTCTAGATCATGAGCATCTGAGAATTTAGCAAAATGTTTTGCGGTTTCTCCTTCAGAAAAACTACAAACACAAAACATAGCATAGAGGAATACTGCGTTCCCTGAGGCTTCAAGTTCAGGCATACAGAGTATGTGCGTGCGTGCGTGTGTGTGTGTGTGTGTGTGTGTACATGTGTGTGCGTGTGTGTGTACATGTTTGTGCAAGTGTGTGGGTGGGGGTGATGTCTGCAGAGGCCAGAAAGGGGCACTGGATCCCTTGGATCTGAAGCTGCAGGCGTTTGTGAGGACCAGGCCTGGGTCCTCTGCAAAGCAATAATTAGTCTTTACTGATGAGCCTTGTCTCCAACCCCCAAGGTTATCTTTGAGTGGCACTAATAATCAGTCTTGTTTTTCTTTTGGCTGATCAAGTTTTTCCTCTAACTTTCTTTGATGAAAATGTTTGTCTTTTGATGGAAAAAAATCGCATAAAATTGATAATAAAACTGTGAGAGGAAAGACCAATGCGGGGGGGGGGGGGGGGGGCACATGACTGTTCTCTGAGAACACAGATAACCTTATTTCCATTCTGACACTATTAGGGAGTGAACGTGTAGGGCCATCTGTGGTGCGCTGAATGCAAGCAAGGACAAAAAATCTGGCTGGAGACGTGTAAGGACAGCCTGTCCACTCAGAGAGACAGAGTACAAAAGCAGCATGCCCACGCTGACATTCCTCCCCAGAAGGAGAAAAAACGTCCCACCCCGGGCCCCTGACTCACTCAACGGACCTGGCAGTGATTTCCACCAGAGTTCCAGGGCACAGCTTTAATCTTCCCAACAAATCTCCTGGCTAAGCTGGCTTGAGCGGGCTTGATCTTGTGTGTCCAATAGCACTTAAAACACTGAAGTGGGACAGAACCAAAGTGTCAACCCCATGACCGAGTGCCTGGGACATCTGAGTGGGTGTGAATGATGTCTGAGAAATTATGAGTAACATCTGCATGGGTGTGTTTGTGTAACTGGCTGAGTGTGTGTAACATCCAAGCACTTGTGACATCTTGAGAGGGTGTGTGCGAGAGATCAAAGTACGTGTGTGCAGCCATGGAATATGTATGCACAGCTAGCTGGAGTCAATAAATGTTTAAGTCTGTGACCTGTCAGTTGTAATTTTTATCAACTTCTCCTCCACAATCTGGTCTAATACTCTGCCCAGGGGTCTCCTCTTTGGAAATCTCAACTGGGGGCCAGAGTGGTCTTTCTCAAGAAGCTTTTCCGCATGGGTTCACAGACTGCAGAGAGAAAGCAGTCCAAGTTTTCCATGCTCTCCTCTTCATCCACCATGGCAGCTCACTGTCTGTGACCCTTCCAGGAGACTGAAGCCACAATCTCAGCACCGAGCCGGGATCTTAGCTGAGTTTCACATAAACAAAATGGAACAACAACCCTGGTTAGTCCATGACAGAGCCACATATTCCTGTGTGACAGATAAGTAGCACAAAGTCTGTGTCCAAATCAGGAGCCTGCCCACGTCACATGACTCAGAAGGAGACAGAATTTGGATTCATGTTCCTCACTCCAGAGAAACGAGCCCCTCTCGGTTGCGTCCTCCGCAGACAGAATAGTCAGGGTTTGCCAGGCATACCCTGGTCACAGTTCACTGCCAGGTTTCCATCAGGGGCCTGTAGCAAACTGAGCCTGCTAGCAGGAAGAACTGCAGGTTCTGTGGAATGCTGCCTTCCAGCTTGCTAGAGCTTGGGCTGATACAGGAACGAAGGATTCAGGACCCTGAGAAAGGTCCCCTTATGCCTGAGAAGTCTGCAGAAGTTGATTCGCTCAGCTCATTTCCTGGCGTTGGTTTTATTTAGAACCTGCTGTGTGACAAAGCCCTGCAGAAAGGGATTCGTTGGCCCCATGTCTTCAAGGCTAATGTTCAGGAGGCCCATGGCTGGGTAAGCACATCTTACAGATGAGATGTGTTCCAAAGCTCTATCAGGCAAGTAGGGAAACTCCAGCAGTAGCCAGGCGGTACATAGCAACCTACTTCAAGATAAACCTCACCTTAGAGAGAAGTTCCTTAAAACACATAATGTTCTAGTGGGGAAAGTGGGGGCGATGCATTCCTTCCTGCGGGGAAGGTCCCGCATGAGAACCGAAGAGCTCAAAAGGCTCCAGGAAGTCCCTGAAACTGACCAGATATACTAGGCAGGCCTCTCTCTCCTCAAGCATAAGTAAGCAGTGAAGGCTGCTGACAGAACAAGGCACCCGGAAGAGGCTTCGACCACCTGAGGAAGACGCTCCCCTCCCTGCCAAGCTATCTGTAAGCTGTGCAAGGAGCTCCAAGGTTTCAGCTTTTGTGAACCATGACCCATGTTGGCATGGGCTTTGGCGATGTGGCTATCTATGAGTCATTTCTTCCAAATGTGACTCCCCATCATTCATTCTGTAAGTACCCCAATAAAACTCATAGCTTCAGTGTTGGTATGCTTCCTTTGGTCCCCTGCTTGGAGGAAGAGGACACTTGTTGACATCTACCTGGGAATAGAGTCACAAAACACAAGGCCATGTCAGTAAGACATCCAATGTGTTGAAAGCCTAGGAGAAGACTGTGGTGACACCAGCAGTTGACTTGATTAGTGTAGCTTACTTTCATGTTTGTCCACCAGGAATGAATCAGTCACAGGAGTACTCAAATCAAAAACACCACGAGCAGTAACTTTTAGTCCATACCCCAACTCTGCATGCCTTTCTTAGATGTAAATTCCTACAACTGGGCTTGAAATATCAGCGGGATCTGGTTCCCTAAGAAGGCAGCCTTCTGAGTCCATTGCTGTCCACATCCAGGATATTAACTCTCTTGTAACTATGATAAAACACTGAAATTATAAACTTGAGGGAAGGGGGATTGATTTGGCCTCAGGGTTTGAGACTGGAAAGAAAAACATAGTGGAGTTCATGGTGATTCAAAGCTCTGATAGACACTGTTCATGTACTCCCTGGTGGGTCAGGAACAGAGAGCTCAGCCCAGAAATGAGGCCAAGATGTAAGTCTCACCCCTTGGTGGCCCAGTCCCTCTAACCAGTACCTACTTGTAAAGCTTCCATGATTGTCCCCAAACAGAGTTAGTTTTAGGGATGTTTCATATTCAGATCCCAAGAGCCGGAATCAACTGAACCAATATGGACCCTGACACGTCCTTGTGATTTCATTTCTGAGAGCCAAGCAAGGCATCATGGGATGGATGTGGGGAGCATGTACAGAACGTGGCTCTGGTGAAACAGAGGTGGAAATGCAGACACACAAAGGTGGAAAGCTGAATGCTCCGGAGATAATCTGCACCTCACTCACTACATTTTTTTCCTCCAGGCTGATGCCTACCTGTTCAGCAGAGCAGTCCTCTTGCCTGAATCCTAAGAAAACCATGTGTGTGTCGGAAAAATCTAAAGACCTTTACAGTCATTACCTCCTCTTTCAACATTTCCCTGCCTTTGGACTCACTTTTTTTGTGCTAATAAAGCAATTCATAAGCTTAAAATATAACTAAAATGGCCAAGATGAATATATGCCATGGTGAGAAAATGAGAATAAACAAAAAACAAAAACAAAAACAAAAACAAAAACCAAACGCCCAGAAGATCATTACTTTGTGTCACTGAGTCACTGACACTAGTTTAGGAAACATTTTTCTGCCCTTATTCTCCGTAGATATTTTCAGTGGCTTTTTCTCACTTAGCTAAAAAAAATTTTTTCAAATGAAAAATGGTAGATTTCTACTAGAAATAGAAGACAGATTCCAAAACACCTCTATTAATGAAGTAGTTTTAATATATATATACATACATATATATATTATATATTCAATCAAGAGTAATTGAGGCTGGGCTTTGTAAGTCATGGAAAATTATAAACTATGGCTACTCTAGGGTACAACTGCCTATTAGCATTGTTTTCACATCATTGCCTACAGAAAGCAAGCTGGGCACTATGCCACCAGGGAGGTGGCAACAGAACAGCCTCATCCTCTAAACAGACTTTCAAAGAAGGGGACAGTCAGATGGACTGCTGAGCCAAACGTCACTGGATGGAGTTTTGACAAAGAGCAGAGAACTGGCTCCTCAAGCAAGCTGTGAAGTGGCTTGTCCCTCAGAGAAGCACTTATTGAATATACTTATTAAATATCCATCTTGCATATTTGCACCAGCCATCCCAGTTAGCATAATTCTAAAAGACAACTGTAAGTTGCCCATGCTTTTCCATGTGGTGTGTAAAGGTAGAAAGCAGAGTTCACATGCACACGCACACACACACACACACACACACACACACACACACACACACACACACACACACCCAGTGTGACCTGCCCAGTGTCACAATGGATTCAGGTCAGAGCTTTTCTGAATCTGCCCCTGGGATGCTTCTGTGGACCCTTGGGGTGCCAAGCTTGCTGTGCTATAATCCGCAGCCATGGCTCAATCAATATTCATTACCCAGAATCTCTGGAACTTGCCATTTCGTTCATGTATTTTCCTATTTTACTCAAAAATTGAAGAGAAACCTTTCTATTTTAGCCCAGATCAGATCATTGGCAAGAGTGACGGTGTATCCAGATACCTTCCTCTTGTCTGGCGCAGAGGATGTGATGGAATTAAATATTTCTAAAATGACGCTACTTGCAGGCATGATCTATTTGACAACATTTCTTGCAGTCGAGGAATATGAATGGTTTTAGAAGGAAGACAGGAACCTAGGAATCAGAACCCTAAATGTCTAAGTTGTTTCATCCAATCTTTACCTGTTTTTTTTTTTTTCCTCTCTCTCTCTCTTTTTCCTTTTCCTGCTTTCCTTCTCCTGTATGATAGATTAGGACCTAGAAAGAGGCAAATCTGACTGGTTTAGTTTAGGCTGATATTGCAGTAAATCTTTTGCTTTTTCTAATAAATTCTTCTTATGAGATTGCTTCATTGCCATACACCCCAAATTCCTGTGTGTACATGTGCATGTGGATCTCTCTCTCTCTCTCTCACTCTCTCCTCCTCGCTCTCCTCTCTCTTCTCCTTTCTCCTCTCTCTCCTCTCCTCTCTGTCTTCTCTTCTCCTCCTTCTCTCTCTCTCTCCCCTTCGTCCTCATTCTTCTCTTCTGTCTTTCTCTCCTCTCTCGTCTCTTCTCTCTCTCTCCTCTCCTCTCCTCTCTCATCAGCTTCCTCCGTCTCCTCGTTCCCTCTCTCTCTCTCTCTCTCTCTCTCTCTCTCTCTCTCTCTCTGTGTGTGTGTGTGTGTATGTGTGTGTGTATGTATGTGTGTGTCCCTATGAATGTGAGTATGGAGAACAGAGTTAAGTCTCAGATGTTAGCCCTCATAAGAGCTGATCACTTTGTTTATTGACACATGCTCACTCACTGGCCAGGCATTCACAGAGTAGTCTAGACTAGCCGACTGGTGAACCCCAGGCATCTGCATCTCCCCATGCTGGGATACAAGTGGATATCAGCATGCCTGGCTTCTTCTTTAACACATGTTTTTAGGATCAAATATGATCAGATCATCACATTTGCATAAACAAGCACTTTACAGCCTGAGCCGATAGCCACAGGTCCAAAAAATTCTTTTAAAGAAGCAGAAAAAAATATTAAAATTCTATTTTAGGTAAAGTGTATGACTTAGACCTGCTTTGCCAAGGCCAAAAGCTGCATGAACGAATATCTGAACTAAGCATCCCATAACCAAAGAGCCAGCTTTGAATTTACCATTGGTTAGTGGTGTGACCATGGGATGCTCATTAACCTAATTAAGTCAATTTCTTCAACTTCAGGTGGAACTAATGATTCTCATTTACTTCACACAATGAGGATTGGGTCGAATAGAATGAAAGTCTTCAGAATGTTCCAAATGCTGCTTGTGACTTGTCCCAAAGAATCGTGTGCAGGATACTTGCAGTCCCGGATATCTGTACCATTAGTGGAGCAGCAAGCAGAAGCAGTGCCCCTCAGCCCAGACTGTTGCTGCTGCCATGGTGACTTTGTTCCTACATGGATGCCTTGGAACAAGTTAATTATCCTTGTGATGTGTCAGGCTTTTTGTTTATAAAGTGAAATATCAACATGTTTGTCACTTGTAAAGATGTCCACAGTGATTTGCTAGTATGTCTCACCACAAGACTTCTGGACACAAATGCCCAGATTTAGAGTTAACTGTTTTCCACGGAATACTCTCATGGCCACAAAAAAAGTTTCACATTTCCAACATAGCGCCACTGAATGTCACATCATGGGAAAGAGATGCACGCTATAGATTCGTAGGTCAGCCTGAGCCAGAAATAAATAAGATAGTGCAGGGCCAGCTTCTAACAACTTACTGGGAAAAAACTCAACAAGTGATCTGCCATTTTATGCTTTGTGTCTCTCAACACTCATATGCTCAACCAAGCTTGAGAAAACAAACCCACAAGATGTCCTGCTAGAATAAAAAAAAGGGAGGGTCATTTCTGAAAATAAAAATGTCACACTGGTGCTTCTGTGAGGATTGAGGTGGACACAAGAGGAATATCATGAAGAAGTAAAAACATCCCTACAACACACGCACAGCAAACAGAGGCAGGTGACAGTCCTACGTCCCTACAACACAACACAGAAAATATAGGCAGGTGACGGTCCTGAAATTAATACTCACTCTCATCATGTAGACACTCTTCATTCCATCATCACCTAGGTAACTGCAAAAGTGCAGGATCAGTTGCCTGGCAACAATGTCTACATCTTTACTCCTCTCCACACCCATGTGCCATGATCATCAGTCATACTCCCTTTCTAGAGGCCACTGTAAGTCTCAAGCATATGTCTCTACTACAGCCACCAGCTGGAACCCATACAAGGAGCCATCTTACCACGAGCTGAGAATACCACACCTCTGCCCACTGCTGTAGAAGAATCATCAAAGACAAAGAGCTCAGCTCAGCGGCCAGGGGCTTGGAGTCTGGGCCCAGCTCCATTCGGATGTAGCTACTGTGGGTCTCGGGCAGTTTTCTGGACTCCTCCAAATTTGTGCTTCTTCATCAGCCAGATGCAGATTTCCCACAATCTTATATAAGGGGGATTTTTATTGCAGGTGAAAAGTGGAGGATTATAAAACTTCCTGGGTCTGCATACCAAGTTGTCCTCGGACACGTGTGTGTGATGAATTCTCTGAAGGGCGAGGCAGAGGGGAGACTGACTAGCAGAGCTGGCATCTAATAGACCCCTAGCCTCTCCAGAGTTCTCCAAAATCAGGGTGAGACATTGGCACCAGGAAGCCAGAGAGGAGTGACGACAAACCTCCTCCTGAAGGAAGCAGGTGACAAGCCCTAATGGGTTCTGAAGAGTGCTTGTGTTCCTGCGCTTGACCATTGTCCAGCCATTTGTAGCCCGGAATCCTTCCCAGAATCTCTTTCTCTCAGAGAAGGAAATTGGCAGGCCTGGGAAATGAGCATCTCTCAGCTTGGACTTGATTAGGGACCAATTTGGGCCCATGATCTGAGCCTCCAGTATCATCTCAGCCAATTACTGGCCCAGCCTGACCTGCAGCTGCCTGTTCCCTTCCAAGCTGGACACTTTCATCCCAGCAGAGCAATCCCTACTCCTGAGGCAAGAGACCAGGGTGACTCTGGTCCATCATAAAACATGGGGAGAGACATAATTCACCCAGTAAGATAATGGAGTGGGCGGGACTTCACCTGGAGCTTTAATCGAAAACAACAACAACAACAACAACCCCTCAATAAACAGTCTTGTGTAAGTATAGGAATGTGTAGACTCTCCCGATCTATTCACGTTCCTGTCTGGCAGAAGAATTTTGGCCTGATGCACTAAGTTATTCTGCCTCTGCCAAACCAAATATGCAGACAAGCAGAAGGGAAGCCTGGGGTCTGGGGCACATACTGCCTTCCAGTACTCTATGTCCCTTTGCCTGGGCTATCCACAGATCAAGGCTGGCTGCTAAGAGCGTTAGTGTTCACCCAAGGATGTGCCATTCTGCACTTTCCTCGGTACTGGGCTAGCGAGAAGGCCGGAGTTCAAATCCGCAGGACACGCATTAAAAAGTTGGGCCTGACTGTGTACACCCCTAACTCCAACACTGTGGGGCAGAAAGGGGCAAACCTTGGGCACCATGCTGAGGTAGGATGCTTCAGGTTCCGTGAGAGAGCTTGTCTTAAACCAATAGTGTGGCAAGCAATAGAAAAAGGCAACAATGTCTTCTCTGGCCTCCATGTGAGCCTGTGTGCAAATATGGGCACACAACACCTACACACCCTGAGCCATTGGGGGAAAATAAATAAAGGGGAAACTTGTTCCGACACTCCCTTCCTTCTGGAAGCCCTTACCCCAAGGATTTCAAGGGCAGAAGGCCAATCCTCCTGTGGGTGCTGCCTCTTCCTCTGGGTAGAGTGGCCAGGTGTGTTAGCTCCACCCAAAGCTCCTTCCACTCTAGCAAGAAACCTCACTTTCTGCCTCATTTTCTCACATTCCCTACTTCCCATTTCTACTTTCTTTTCCATCTTGTCTCTTTTCCGGGGTGAACATACAGCTTATGTTGCTCTCTGACGCAGCAGCCATTCCCTTCTATGCATGACCCAGCTTTATAATCTGAGGGCGTGCTCACAGGAGTCCGAGTTAACCCAGAACACAGACACTTTGCACGCCAGATTTTATTGCAATACTATGCAAGTAGCTAAATTAGGGAAGCAATCTAGGTGCCTAGTAACAGGGAGTGCACATGAAAAGGGAAACTGGCATACATGAGCAATGGAGCTCCTTTCAGGCATCAAGAGGAATGCAGCAACGTGGATCTCAAGAAACTGGATCTGTCTCTGCACCTTTTATCCTTGACTACAATACAGTGCGTACATTTGGCTTGCCAAGCTACTGACAGGAGGTGTGCATGCAAAAAAGAAAAGGAGATAGGAACTGGGCTGAGACTTGAAAACACAGCAAGAAGTAACATCCTCACACTATATGTAGTAACTATGAGCAAATATGGGGTTTTTTTAATAGAACATTCTTCTCCTTAGTATATGGTCAAGACAGGTGAGCCACTTAAGCTTGATGATAAAGCCGATTGAAGGAAAAGATAATGCTACTAACCCTCAACCATAAGCGGCATGGTCGCAAGGATGGGGTGCGTCTACGGGAAGCAGGGGAGCAGATGGCCACTTATCTTCCAGCACATGAACTGATGATGGGCAGAGAAAGAGGACACCCAGCCCCTGTGTTTAGGAAGTCCATCATCTACTGAAAGCACAAAACAAGTAGGACTGTAATCAGCCTTGTAAACCCAAGTGCAAAACCAACCAACTGTACAACGCACCCTGGGACCCGATTGGATCCTATTTCCACAAAGTCTCAAGATCTCTATTTAGCCTAAGATTCCCAGCCAGTGACGCATGTGCTGCAATCAATATCTAAAACAACAAAATCTCCCCTAACAGGAAAAGAGCTCAAAGAAGCCCTTGGGGCCCTGGTTAAAAGGTCTGGCTCATGTAATAAACACTTGCTGCTTTAATCGGGCACCTAAGACCACTGAGCAAAAGACCAGGTAAACTGTAACCCTGACAGTTACCAAGAGGATCCAGGTCTGCAGAAATCCCAGCATCATAGTCTCAGAATTTTACAAAATATGTTCTTTCAAACTTTCTAGATATTTTACCTAGAAATTATAACTTTGTAAATGTCTTCGCAGTAAAACTTTTAGTATGTTGTTATCAGCGTGGTCCTTAGAAAAAGGATAAGACATGCGTTGTGTTTTAGTTGTTTCTCGTGTGTTTGATGGAGATCATTCATCTTTTCTACCAAGCAGCGCTCAGCTCTCCTTTGTAGGGATCAAGATAATGCCTATTGTGGGATGATGGGAGTACTATAAGCTGTCCAAGGAGCTGGCTGCTCTGTTGTGGTGTCCCCAGCATCTGGGACAGAACCTAGCAGATAAAGTACTTGGAGAGTAAATATTATGGATGGAGCTGAGCCTGCTATCCTAAGCTTGAGACCTGACTCTTCACAGCCTTGGACCTGTACAGACATTCCACAGGTGAGGGGCTGAGAGTTTAATGACGATGTCACTACTGTTACCAGGATCCAATTAGAGTTCGGCATTTCCTAGATGAACTCAGATAGCCCATCTCACATCCCGAGAGTTGGACAGACTGCTTCTTCAAGGGCACTCGCATGTTCTCTTGTGATGGCAAAAATCAGTGGGCCCTGTCTCATAGTTCTAGGTGACCAACAAGCCCTATCTACCCCAAAGCCACCATCACAGTGCCTAGCAATCCGATCTGAGATAACCAGCGTTTCAAACGGCTCATATTTCAGATAATGCTTTTAGCAGGCGTGTTTATTCCGATTCACATCTCTGATAGTCTCCATGAACAAAATCCTATAATGTTCTGCCGTTTCCGGACATACCCTATTAAAGTGCCTGTAAATTATAGAAATTATTTTATCGTCTGCATTAATTTCCTCTTGAAACATCTCAACACATCAACTCAAAATTAAGCATCAGGATTCTGCAGCTGCATTTAAATGTGTTAATAATCACAGGTAAACAAACTCAAGGCTGAAATTGTCCACAAAGAATAGAGGGCAGCTGGTCGGAGGCTCACAAACACAATACAGTATAATTATATGCTGAGACGCTTAACCTCCAGAACACATGGAAAATTCACAAAGATCAATTGCTCATAAAAAAAGAAAAAAAAAAGAAAAAGTTGTTAATCAAATGAGAGAGTTATCCAGTAAATGGTTAGAAAATTGATGGGAATTCCTTTGATAACACCATTTTGATTTGATTAGTTGTACTATTTTTATATCTTTAGTAAACAGAGTTTGATTAAACCACTGAGCTCTTTTGCTGCAGAAATATTACAAACTCATTAGTGGCTAAGAAGAAAGTACAGAAGGAAGATTCAAAACTCACTTTTAAAGGCACCCCCTGACAATCCCTGCTCCTTGCTTTCTGCTTGCATTCTAGCAGTCATTAAAATGAACTGCCCCAGCAGCCCAGTTGGCTGGTTTACACAACACAGGTTGCTGAAGACTAGTGAGTGGCTGAGGGGCCATCAGGCTTGGTTTCTTCCACTGCTTCTCTTTTTGTCTGGAGACTGACACCTGGGAAACCACGCCCCCCAACACAACCCCAAGGTTAATTACAGGATTTAAGAATAGGATCAATTGGAAGCTGGAATACAACTTTATTAGAACTGTTAAAGAACAGATCCCAGGACAGGCAAGCTGTAAATTCTGGCAACTTCCCAGAGGAGGAGCATAGAGGAGAGATGGGTGGGTGAGCCATTTGTGATACAGGGTAAGGTCTGCCACACAGCAGCAGGCAGCCACAGAGAAGGAAGAAGAGAGCGGCAGAGAAAGAGGAAGGAAGCCCAGAGTTTCAGAAGAAGCATAGTTATGTTCCGGCCAGCGTCCAAAAGAAAGAGAGGAAAAAAAGAAGAGTTGCCTCTGACCCAAAAAGGTAGGAAGACCCCACTGAGCTTCGTTGGCTGCTTGGCTTTAGGGACCTCACTGGGGAGGAGAGGATTCTTGGAAGAAAAACTTAGTATCTCACTAGAGGGATAATTATTTGGTGTATCTCTTTAGTATGGCTTAAGGTGAACCAGTCTCTTTAGGGGTGGTACCTTGGTTAGGTGATGGACCCAGTACAACGGGATTGTCAGCTCTCAACCCAGGTCACTGATTCTATTCTCCTGATTAAAAGTTTTCCCTAATGGGCCTTGATTGGTGCTCTCACAAGATGGCTCTCTGTCTTGTCTTCTTCCTGTAGTTGCCAGTGTCCTAACTGCCTCTTCTTACAGGGACGCTCACCACACTGGATTAGATTTCAAGATCTATCTCCAACTACAGTCATTTTCTACAGTCTTAGACTGTGGGAATTCAACATAGGAACTGAGGGATGAGGACACGACTAGATGCTAAGTCTTCACCTCTATTTTGTAAGAGTGTTGCTTCCTTAACATAATTACTCTCAAATGCTCACAGGATGCAGATCTGTCACCCACATCAAATCACAAGTGAGCCTGTTGACTTGCCACTCCTAAGACTGCCTCATCTCTCATGTAGATGATTCTGACAGCAGCTTCTTGCCTGACCTCTGCTGATATCCAGCGCCTGAGCGATCTTCCACAGAAAAATCTTACAGCTGCCTCCTTGCTTAAAATATCTCCTGGTTATTTAAGTATCCAAAAGTTCTAAAACGTTGTCAGTTATATTTATATGTATTTAATGGAAGGAAAGAATCAAAATATGCAAGTGTGCACTTGCAAAGAGTTCAAGAACAGAATCATCTATAGCAGAGAAGACGAAATCGCCGAGATCCAGTAATATATTAAAAATTATAATGTATTAATATATAAGGTGGGTGAACAAACATGTATTAAAATAGCCACAGAGAGGCTAAGACAAGGGAATATTTACAACAATGGGGGGGGGAGGTCTTGTCTGTTAAATTAAAATAATAAAATCTGAAAAAGAAGTCAATTCTGTGTATATATTTTCTATTTTTTAAGAATAATTAAATGTAGTGAGATAATCAATTATAAAAAGGTGAAGGTGAAATTATTTTCCTGATTGGGTGGGCTTAAAAGCAAAAATTTTTTATTTGCTTCAATGACACAACGCTTTGTTTTTTTAAAGCTATACTGCTTATGTAGCTAAGGCCTTAAAAACAAAAGTTCTGATAATTTCTCCATCATCACAGATATAAAATCAGGATTTTGAGCATGGTGTCCTGAGAGCTTTTGTACTGGAATCAGCCTTCCTTCCCACCCCACCCTCCACCTCACCACTCCCTGCTCCCCAGGAGCAGCCACAGAGAATAAATAACTAAAATGAATCTGTAGGATTGTATTTTAGAGACTAGAAACAAACCAATTGTGGTTTACATTTAAATCCTCTAAGCAGGCTGGAGAGGTTAAGAGCACTGGCTATTCCATTCCCAGCAACCATATGGTAGCTCACAACCATCAATAACATGATCTGGTGCCCTCTTCTGGCCTGCAGGCACATATACAGGCAGACTATATAAATAATACATAAATAAATCTTTAAATCCTAATAGTTCACAGCCCTCCACTCTCTTCATAATCACCTTGTATATTCACTTAAATTTGCTTACAAGAAGTGAATGTTCAAACCCACAGCAGTTATCTTGCTCAGCTGTGATTTCTTTTTTCTTTTTTCTTCCTTCCTTCTTTCTTTCATTTGTTTGCTTGTTTTTTGTTTTCTTTGAAACAGAAATTTTCTGTGTAGCCCTGGCTGTTCCTGAACTTGCTCTGTAGACCAGGCTGGCCTCCTATTTACGGAGAGCAGGCTGTCTCTGCCTCCCAAGTGCTGGGATTGAAGGTATGCACCACTACTGCCTGGCTTGATTTCTTTTAAAAAATGTTTAATAGTGTGTGTGTGTGTGTGTGTGTGTGTGTGTGTGTCTGTGCGCGCGCGCGCGCACGCACCCGTGGTACCTGTGGGAGCCAGGAGAGGAAGTCAGAACTCGAGGCAGTTGTGAGACACCTGACTTGGGTGCTCCTGTGCCAGAGAAGCAAGTGTTCTTAACTGCAGAGCTGCATGTCCAGTCCCCTCGATTCTTTAACTCGTGAGAATTTCACAGAACTGTCTTTTATTCCCCATCATGCCTTGCTCCTTACCCTAACCCTCATACTGTAAGTTTAGACTTCTTAAACGTTTAGCACTTACTACCCCTCTTTATGAAAAAAAATTCTTATGTGACCATAGGCGTAAAATAGACATACAAATAATGAATCATAAAGAAATTCATTTAAAACAATTCTTATGACCATGTAACCTTACTATCATTTAAAGATGAAAGTAAATTTGTTTCCTAATGACATGAGTATGCTTTGTTTATTTTACATAAAGATTAAATCAGGGCTGAATATTTGATGCCACAGAATGTATAGGATCGCTAATGTTTTTTAAGACTATTAGCTATTTTGCTCTTATAATAAGTGATTATAAGAGCAAGAACACCTCTTTGCAGAAATGTATGGTTCAAAATGACCAGAGGATGTTGTGTCCCATTTAAAATGGCCAGAATTCTGTTTAAATCCTAAGCCAAAACTCACTGAATGACTTTTTAAAAATGAAATTCAAGTCAGTAATTCAAACAGCACTTTTAATAATCAATCACTTAAATATAATTCAATCCCAATATATACTAATTTGATAATTATATTCCGATGAATAATGGCAGAAAAATATTAAAAGAGTTTGTTTTCTGCATTTAGATCATTAAAATTTTATCAGCAAACATTGTATGCATAGCAAAGGCATCTCTGTGTTTTAAACACATTCGTCTCAAGTCTGAGCTGAGTTGTTTGGGGCAGCTTTCTTTGACACTGGATGGTGTGATAGCTAGATCACTGCAAAGTACACATGCTGTCACATACTACACAGGCAATCACTGTTAGAAAGACCTTGGACGTGTTACCTGTTTGATTTTGAATTAATGTTCAGTCATTGAACATTGAGACTAAGTGCATAATTTGTAACACTTTACATAAAACACTTGTTAGTCACTGTATGCAGATACATATTTTTAAGTGCCCATAAGGCTCCTCTCTTCCTTCATGTCAGAGATAAAGCCCTATCCTGGCATCCATCACCACAGAGTAGTTTCCCTGAGTGATAGATACCGTACTCAAGGTTAGGCATGCGATAGGCGTCGTATTGCCACACACAACGCTTCCTCTTTTTTTTTTTTCCCCCTCATGGCCCCTGACTTTACATGTAGTCCTTCCCCGGCTTTGTGTTTGCATTCTGCTCTCTTATCCATGAATATGTCAGGCCATCTCTTCAAGTAACTACTTCTGCATTCATTTTTTCCTTCTTTGGTCATTCAAGTCTAGTTTGCTCTTTAGATTTAGGGCTCGATCCTCCTTCCTTAACTCAAGTGGTTCCTGACAACCCCTATCTTTGTCTAAGGCGAGACCAATTTCTCCATTCTTGTCTCACGTTATTCTGTCTTCTACTGGGGTGATTTCCTCTGAGAGCAGGAGTCACACACACCCCTTGAGCTGACCACTACACCCCGACACCACATTGGTGATGACCACTACACCCCGACACCGTAGGAACTCAGCTCTTTCTTCAGTAATGGAACACAGAAGAACAGCGCCTAGCTCAGTGTCCAGCCCCCTCAGGCTGCACACACAGTGTTCTCTTCCCTCTGCCATGGCATTATGAAGTCTGTATACCACACAGTGTGCCCTCTGCCCAAGCAATGCCCACGAGGTGAGGAGGCCCAGAAGTCACATCACATTCCCTCTCCACAGTGACTCTTGAAATGTTTGCACTCGCAGTGAGAGGGAGTGCTGACATTGCTTCACAGCGGACAGACATGTTGGTCCTTACAGCTCTGCCAGGAAGAACCCCCATGGAGACCATTCAGGAAAGTGTGAGCAAGGGTGAGCAGAGGGGAAAATAAGGATCAAGAAAAAAAAAGGGGGGTGGGGAATGTGAACATTGGCTTTCTCAGGATGGTGAGATGCTGGAAGACCGTCTTTTCTGTATCTTGGTTTCTAAATTCTCTATACGCAAAGCACTCTGTGCTCATGATAATACAGTGTTAACTCTATGAACAAGTCAGATCTGCCTGACCTGCAATGACACACAGGGGACTGAT
This sequence comes from Acomys russatus, assembly GCF_903995435.1. Classification (NCBI taxonomy): domain Eukaryota; kingdom Metazoa; phylum Chordata; class Mammalia; order Rodentia; family Muridae; genus Acomys; species Acomys russatus. The sequence continues at coordinate 64,321,384 of NC_067143.1, read as the reverse complement.
TGAGACGCATGCCCGCATCGACTCACAGGGGTAGTTCCCACAGCCTGGGGGACGCAGCCTTTCCCTAGACAGCCTGGGGAGAGACAGCGCGGACATAAATGAAAGTAACTATGGCTCAGTAGCCTTGCCAGATCATGGCTTAACTGGAAAGAGTGTGCTCAGTAAGCCTGAGTTCACCCACTGCCTAGCGAAGCTCTGATGGGCAGGACCTCAGAAAGACAGTTGCTAGGTCCCAGAGACAAAAGTCCCAGGTCCCTGCCAATTTGAGCGCAGTTGGCCTGGCCACTGCTCTGGGTGAGCTGGCTGCTGCCCATTTGAGCTCCCCTCCTTGAGGACACTGATCTTCAGGCCACACATTCCTCATCCTTTCTGACCTCCATGTAGACACTTCCAGTCCCAACAATAACACTTGAAACCAGCTCCCAGAAGGGGAGCACACTTGCTCACTGTGGGCCTTTCATCATGATAAGATTCTGTGACAACAGCGGGGCCTTAAAGGCACAGGGTGTCTAATTAGGGTGCCCTGTTCAAACCCAGCTCTAACACTAGCTGTGTGGTGTTGACCAAGCCCTCAGACATGTCCGTGCCTGCGTTCACTCTTCTGTAAACTGGTGATGTTGATCAACCATCCCCGCCTTAAAGGCCAGCAGAGAGGAGCAGGGGGCTGGCCTGCATTCAACACTCACCAGCCTGAGGATGAGGAGGGAGCTTTTTTTTTTCAATGAAGAAAAGGAGGGGAGCATCTAAAAATCCCTCATTGGCTGATATTGAGATGAGAGTTAAAACCCCTCAGATCTTGGTCCCCACCTTCCCATCTAGGAATCATTTGTTCATTTTTTGTTTTTGTTTTTGTTTTTGTTTTTTGTTTTTTGTTTTGGTTCTAGAAACAGCAGGGAAAAAATGCATCTTTTTTTTTTTTCCAGAGAAATTCCAGAGGGACAGTAAAAGGGAGAGAAAGCAGGGGAAGAACAGTGGCTGAGAGGAGAGACAGAGACAGAGACAGAGACAGGCAGAGACAGAGAGAGGGAGGGAGAAACAGAGAGACAGAGACAGAGAGAGAGGAAGGGAGAGACAGAGAGAAAGAGAGAGAGAGAGAGAGAGAGAGAGAGAGAGACAGACAGACAGACAGACAGAGACAGATAGACAGACAGAGACAGAGAGACAGAGAGAGAGGGAGGGAGAGAGAGCAGGAGGGAGAGAGAGAAAACAGATTGAAACTGCCAGCCTGGCAGCAGGAATGAAGCCTCAGAAAAGATGCTCACTTGCCAGCTGGGTTTTGCCAGTGATTTTTTTTTTTCTTTTTCATTTGTGTTCACACTTCCCCCTCTTGTGGCTCATCAGAAAATCACAGGTGCTGTTTAGCTCTCAGAACTGGTGGATGCGCCAGGTTAAGGCAAGCCAAGACAACTAGGTCCAACTCTACTTGAATTACAGAACAGGGAGGGGAAACAGGCTATGTTGTACACCCCCCCCCCCCCGGGCCAGATCTCTCTCCAAATGTCAGGAGAGCAAAGGGAACCTTCTGTTCCCATCTTTAAAGGGAAGAGTAGCTCCAAGAGACCCAAAAAAGCCACATCCTCCAAGGAAGACACCCTCCAAATGGGGCTTAAGGAGCTACTGGGATAGAGTAATTTAGGGACAAGCCAGCAGAGAGACAGATGATATATCCAGGCAAGTCCAAAGGAAAACTGATCGTCTATTGCTGTACCTACCCTGCTGAAACCAGCTCATGCCAGTTGGTTACACTGTCACTGACACCTAAAGTGCCCCTTCTTCAAAGGGTTGAGTAAATGTCTTCATCATGTCTACTGGCAACCCCTCCAGGCCCTTACCTCTAGTGGCCACACCTTATTTCTCTTCCTAATACAGCCCAGCCTGGTCTGCTTTCTGTTGCAATCGTGTGTGTACGCTTGTCCCATCCTCCCCTAGGGATGGAACAGTAAAGTCTGAGCTTCGTGCAACTGCAGGGGTCCATCCTCCTGTGAGGAAGGTGTGTAGTAACATTTCGTGGATATGAGTCATTCACATACAACAAATCCATCCCATAACAGAGGGACTAGGGGAGGCAGTGTCTGAAGCTAGGGCCCTAGGACCTTTCCCTGAGAACGCTGCAAGAGCAGTCATCTACGGCCAACTTAGCTCACCTGTGCTTAAATGATCCCGGCAACAGATCTCTAAATGCTTCGAAGAGGATGGATGGATGGATGGAGGAAGGGAGAGAGAGAGGAAGGGAGGAAGAAGGGCATATAGAAGAGAAGGTGGAAGGAAGGAAGAAACTAGAGGAACTCAAGGAAGATGAAAAGCAGAAAGGAGAAGTGAGAAGGAGAAGCTAAGTGGACAGGGAAACCTAGCCGCAGGATGCATGCCTATCCATACCCACTGGAGTTTTCCTTATATCTTTCCCAGTTTTGAAATATTCCAAAAACAAAAAGTTAAGATAAGTGCAAAAATCAACTCTATTTTAGACAGCTTATATGTTTAAAAGTAAAGTAAGTATGTGGGCAAACAAACAAACCAAATACGTATCAAAATGAGTTTTCCATCCCAGAGCACAGGTGGGCTTTAAGGCTTACAAGCGAAACAAAGCTGAGTATACATTCTGTGACTCTGTGTGATTTCCCAGGAAGACATTATAGCTTTTATCAAAACATTGCAGGTTTATAAGTCCCATACCACCGCCCCAAGTGTTAAAAAAGTGGCTTACAGGGAGACAAAGGAACTTGTATTAGGGAGTCAACAGTTGTAGAAGGCTAGATTTCAGAGACAAGGAATAGCTTGGAAAGCCTTGAGCCTTGACACTCCCCACCCCATCCACATAGGAACGCCAAGCCCAAAGCAGGGTCAGTGAGTTGACTCCAACAAATGAAACATGTACCACCGATTCCTAAGTAACAACTAGGACCAGAATGATTTCCTTATGTCATGGGGCTCCCCTGCCTCCTAGAAAAGCCATTCTGAAAAGCATTTCCAGACAACAATGGCCATCTTGTCAGCTCTCATGGACAAGGGCATGCATCTTTATTTGAAACCAGATGAACGCATTCTCACAGGGCCGATTGCAATGGAAGCTTTGTCGGGTGGGCTTGAGGCACATCACGGGGACCACAGATATTCTCAGCTGTAAGATAGATGGAGCAGGCCACTAACTAAGATTGATGGATGGTGCCAGCCCTGGAAGACCAAACACAATGCTGGGATGGCCAAGTGGGGGAAGAAAATTAGTTTGCTAGATTAGAACATATTAACACAAGTCAGACAACTGTCATGTCACAGCTCCTCACCGTAATGCTGATTGGCAGGCAAGCATTTCTGATTCTGATGGCCATGGAGGCGAAGCGTCTGCAATCTGTCTCGCATGACATTCCACCGGCTGGCAAGTCCCCGCTGCTAGAGAAGTCAGCTTTTCTTAGAAATCTGTCCCCCTTGGGTCTTGTTTGTCAGGTCCCCAGGCCAAAGGTGCATGGTGAAATGGGGCCAAACAAGGTAAACTAGCTATCAGTGGTGTCAGCTGCCAAGAAATAGGGAGGCTTCCTGAACTTCATTCAAGAAGTACTGTCAGACAGCTAACAGGCCTGGTACTGGGATGGCGAGGGCAGAGAGATACAAAGACAAGGCCCCAGCCCCAGGGAAGGTCTTACATCACCAGAGAGCCCAAACTTACATGTGTGGTCAAATTCAGTAATGAAGCAAAGCAGGCTGGCGTTGGTGGTGGTCCCCTGGTTAAACCTTATCTGGTTGATTCCAATGAATGCCACCATCTTGCCTCTGTCACTCCTTTTTGGACTCCACAGAAGATAAGCACACCCATTTTTCACTAATATTAAGCGAGCGAAATTGGGAATCAGTCATGAGTCACTGAGACCCAAGTCCTGACCGGCACGGTGTGATTGGCTTCTACTGTCTGGAATTTTCAATATGGGTCTTTGTGTTGTTTGTTTGTTTTGTTTTAACAGACTTAATTCACTTTATTTTTCTTGTATAAAAACCCCTATGTGGTAGCCAGAGCTGGATCCTGGGTCCTTTGAACATACACTCTGGTGTGGGTTTTCATGAGATGGCCGGTGAATTCCTGATAAGGAGACTTAGTGAACACAGTCTCTTTCCAGAGGTCGGGTGTCAGGTAGCTGTAGGCCTTGGAGATGGCATCAAAGGTGGCCTTGGCAAAGTTGCTCTGGGTGGCAGTACAGCCCCTGGCTGACGTATAGCAGTCATCAATACCAGCTGTCATCAGTAGCTTCTTGGGCACAGGAGCAGAGACAATGTCAGTGCCTCTGGGGGCAGGGATGAGACACACCAAAACAGAGCCACAGCAGCCTGTCACCTTGCATGGAACAGTGTGTGGCTCTCCAGTCTTGTTCCCCCAGCAGCCCTTACACACAAGGATGATGGAAAGCTTGGCCAAGATGATGGCCCCTTTGATAGCAGTAGCTACCTCCTCGGAGCATTTAACACCAAGACCAACGTGACCATTCTAGTCCCCAATAGCAACAAAAGCCTTGAACCTGGTCCGCTGGCCCAGCTGTGTCTGCTTCTACACTGGCATGATCTTGAGAACCTCATCCTTCAGGGATGCTCCAGGGAAAAAGTCAATAATCTTAGATTCCTAATAGGCAGAGAGAACAGGTAGATCTCCTCTAAGGACTTGATCTTCATGTCCTTCACCAGCTTGGTGATGGAGATCCACTTCTTTTCTTCAGATTTTTCTCCATGAGCCCTGAGGGCTCAGCCATGGCTGCAGGGTGCCCATGACTCTGGCCCCTAAAAGAGCTGCTGAATCCTCCATGGAAGCTGCTGAGGCCTCCTAATCCTGGGCCTCGGGCCCTCTGAGCACTCCTGCTGCCCCAGAGGCATCCACCATTTAGTGTTTTCCCATGGAAGAAGAAGAGGATCTTTGTTTTGATTTGGGTTGTTTTGTTCGGTTGGTTGATTTTTGTTTTGTTTTGTTTTTGAGACAGGAGAGAGAGAGGGAGAGAGAGAGAGAGAGAGAGAGAGAGAGAGAGAGAGAGAGAGAGAGAGAGAGAGAGTAGCCCTGGATTTCCTGGAACTCACTTTGTAGACGAGGCTGGCCTTGAACTCAGAGATTCACCTGCCTCTGCCTCCCCAAATGCTGGGATTAAAGGTGTATGCTACCCCACCTGGCTTCAATATGGGTCTTTTAACTGGTGTGATGAAATAGTAAATATAAAAGATATTTGTCAAAGCATGTATCTTAGTGAAGGAAGGATACGTTATGCTAACTATGGCAACAACCCTAAAATACAAATGGCTTAACACAGGCAACACAGGGTTCTCACCTCTGTAAACGAGCTGCTGTTGGCCACCTTCTCTGAGTTATTAACTCTTCTCAAGCTAATGGTTCAGAGATGCAGGCTGCTTTGAGAGTGATTAAAGTAACTCCATCTTGTCCTGATCTTCTCTGACTCTATTTCATGTCTGCTCAGAATGTCTCCTGAGATGTTCAGCCCTAACAACACCTTGAAGAACAGCCTTGGCAACACATTCAGGACCTTCCATGACCCTGACCATAGCCCAGTTGTATAACCAAATATAGGTTTGAACTATAACCAAAACAAATGCTACATATTCCCCTTGACCTGCACCTGACAATGACATCATTTGGGTTTTGCCTTTATAGACACTGTGCCCCTAAGCTTCAGTGCCATGAATTCTTTGGGGCAAGGGGCCTGCGCTTGTCACCAGCTAATAAAGGACTCTAATTTGGCCTTATATGCATGGTGGTCTATAACTTTCTTGCCTGGACTATATAGCACTTTGTTCTTTCAGGCTCCTTAATTTCAGTAGGGGGCCATGGGAGGTAAGAGTCACACACACTGACTTTTTCATCCTTTGATCCAGAAGTCAGGATTGCACACGCATCATCAAGTGTATACATACCAAGTCTGCCCAGGGCCTCTACAGTTCATTGGCTTACACCAATCTTATGACATTGCGGACCTTCAAGGGGCTTGAAGAGTGGGGGGAACGAGGATGGAAGGTGAGTGAATGCCTGTGCCACAACATGCCAGCCCTCCCTCTTCCAGAATTTCCTCCCAGAAATATTTCACCATTCTGAAAATTTGGTGATCTTTTCTTGTCTGAATCGCTTCAGCCACATGATACTGTTACTCTGGGCGCCATGGGTCTCAGTTTTGAAAGTTCATATTAGTGGAGAACCACACTGTATGCATTTTGTGACTTTACTTTTTGCTCAACATTCCTAAAATTTAGTCAAATTTTTTTCTGCACAGTCACAGCTCACTTTCCAGTGTTTTCATAGATTGCCCCTGAAGGACTATGATGAGCTATGTGCCCATGCCTACTGATGAATGAATGTCGACAAAGCCCACACCTATGCCTGAATAAACAACTACAGTGCCCACGCCTACTACTGAGTGGATGACTACAATGTCTATTCCTACTGTGGAACAAATGAAAGACTGCAAGGCCCACACTGAACAAACAACTACAATGCCCCACATCATCAGTTGAACGCAGGACCGCAATGTCCACGACTACTGTCAAATGAAAGGTTACAGTGTCCACATCATTGCGTGGACACTTGGGTCATCTCCAGGTTTGGACAGCACAGAAATGTTATGCGCCATGCACATTCTTGTTCCTGTCTCCTGAGGAACATGAGCAAAACTGTCTCTACTGAAAGTTAACCAAAGCAGAATGTGTAAGGTACAAGTTGGCACATTGGGTGGCACATTGGGTGGCACAACAAGCTGGCACAATGGGCAACGACATTGATAAATGTGTGGATATAAGAAAATTCTGATTACACAAAATCGTAATCGCTAATGGATTATAAAACAAGCAAGAATATGTATTTTAAAAACAGTAATGATTCTTTACCTGGAGGAGACCTGATAGGCTGTGATCATATGGTTGAGGAGGAGGTCCCCTTCTGCCACAGGCCTAGGGGAGGGGAATAGGGTGAAAGAGTGAGGGAGGGGTAACAGGAAGATACAAGCAAGGGTATAACAATCAAGATGTAATCTGAATAAATTATTTAAATAAAATAAAATAAAACAGTAATAATTCTCTATCAAGAATTGATTGAAGATATATCCTCGAGTCCTTGTAATTTCCAGAAAGGTGGCAAATTTATTGTTTAATTTTTGGCCTCTATTAGCTAAACATACATCACTTATTTCTGGGATAATTACAACATGGAAATAACTAAGAAAGAAGTATAATGCAAAAACAATCTGAAAACAGGCAAGAACTAAGAGTAAAGAAAGAACAGGGCACACAGAAGTTACAGAATAAGGTAACTGATGATGCCTACAATATAAACATGAATCCACTGAGCCCATTTAAAGACAGGTATCAGTGTGTGTGTGTGTGTGTGTGTGTGCCCACTGTGACCAGAGAATGTCTTCAACAATAGCATCGGGTCCTGGTTCTTCTTTCTCTTCAGTTGATGCTATATTTATTTTTTGAAACCAGTTGTGCCTTTCTGAATTTGTGCCTGGACTGGAAGTATTTGTGCACCACTGCACTTACTTATTTAAATGTTAGTTCTGACCCAACTTTTCAAATCATCTGTTTTCGATTGCCATTCATAAAATTTTCTAATGAATATAGTAGAAGAAATCAATAAATTTTCTCTTAAAACAACAAAACTACACTACTTCAAAACTATGATAGATGCTTAGATGAAAGTTACAGATGAGTAGATTTGTTGTTTAACTGGCCTCTTGGGCACGAGAAAAAAGGGAAGAATTGGACACTAATCCGAGGCTGTAGGCCTAAGCAATTAGATGGAAGAGTTGCTACCATCAAAGATGAATGTGGCTATAGGAACAAGATGCTCCCAGAGGTGGAAAAGCATCTAGATAAAAGCACTTCTGTCTCATGAACAGCAACCAATCTCTAAGGGCTTGTGAAGAATTTCACAATGAAAAGAAAAACCCACCACGGAAAATCTATAGATCATCACTCTGCAAGAAGACCTCAAGGTTGATTAACTATACAAACTCAACACGATGATTCAGGAGAAGCTGTGTGTCTGAAGAGTCAACAGTTGGCTTCTGAATAATTAAAGAACAACACAGCTCAAGAATGCACAGTAGGATACGGCCAAAGGCTGCTGCACAACTGTCCCACACGGTGAGTGGTGTGCCGTGACATTGTGCTCAAAATGGTGGAGTGCCTGCCTGCAATGTCCAAGGCACCTGGTTCAGTCTCTTCCATACAAGGGAACAAAGGAAAAAATAATATAGCCAGTGTAAACTGCCTTCTATACAGAATGAGGCCTTCTTAGTTACTAGAAGAAATTTCTCTAGTATTCTTTAAAGAAAACAAAATAAAATGCAAAACAATAAACCCATTAGGAATTGCAGTCAGCTAGACACAGACAAAAAGGTACCGCATCACGGCTGAGAAAGGACAAAAGGCCTGCAGAGGGTGGGAAATTGGATGTGCTGCGCTGCACCTAACAACACTTAGGAGACCACTGCCACTGCGAGGGTTACAAACAGCATCAGCAGCGCCTCCAAAGGAAGGCTCGGAGCATAGGGGAAGCCATGATAACTCATAACTGTGACTAATTGAACATTTAATAGGCCAGCTTAATATATAATAAACAAAGATTTAATCAAAGTACCCAATCCAAAAAGGATTACAGAGCATTCTGAATACCTGAGCACCTGGAAGGAAAAAACTGTGTTACCATACTGATGAAATAATGACTGCTAATGATATATACATATATACCTCTGAAGACAAAATTGCTGGCATACTGAGTGGAATATCATTGTTTCACAAGCAGTGACTGTTAATTAATTGGCATATTTTATTATAAGGAATTCAGATTCAAATGAATGCAAAAAATGTAAAAATTGCAGATTACTCTGTACTTATCAGTATGAATAGCAAATGTCGCATTTTCTGTATCAATTTGAAGTTAGCATTGTAGATATTTAGGGTAAACCTTACTTTTAAATAGCATTCTCGAAACCGATGTTATCAGAAAGGCTGCCACGGTGTATAAGCTACCCATGTTATCACCCAAATTTCAGCCCCTATGACTGTTTCAAAAGGGTTATCCTGGGATTGCTGTATGGTTCTAAAAATTCTGTAATTAAACTATAATATGTGTCTACCCTAAGTTACCTGGGGTAGCTCACCAGTCCTTACTAGCCAATGAGTTTTTTCTGACCACAGAACAAGAGATGAGATACAAGCGGAGCCTGGTACTCTCTCTGAAAGAAGAAAATGGAACTGGAAGTATAAGGCATCTAGAATTAAATGGTTCAATTCTGAGAGAGAGTGGGGAAGGGAGTAGTGATTTGAAAATTAGGTTCCTTTCAAGGTTCTTATTGCATAGTGCGTAATATAAGAAAACAATTTAGGGCTGGGGAAGACTTCAAAGGGTGGAAATCTCTGGCACTTAGACAGGGCTGGGAATAAGATGGTCCTACGATCCAGAAGAGGAAAAAAAAAAAAAACTTCTACCACGTGATGACTACACAGGAAAGCATTTCCTAAGTAGCAGGAAAAAAATGTATCTACAAGCTGAACGCTACTTTGGTTCTCCCAGGCAAAGGTTATAAGCCAGCCTGAAAGACTATGTCCAAACCCTAACACAAAATTCAAAGGTGTTTATAAAAATACAAAAATAATACAACACTCAAAAAGGTAAGGTCCACGATGTTTTGCATCAATGCGATAATAAAAAGGCACATGAGATGAGGACCTACCAAAAAATGGAAACTTCCAAATTGCACAGGCAATAGGATGACACAGCTAGTTTATAATGAAAAAAACTTCTGTAAAGACATCCTGCGTGTTCATGAAGGTAAAGGCCATCAAGAAAGTAAAGGGATGACAGGACATCTTAAGACATAATATCTAAATCAAGGATCTAGAGGTAAAACTGAAGGCCTGTCATGAGAGTTTATTGGTTGGGACCACCAGCAGATTTGATAATTTAACATAAGACATGTGTGAACTTGAAGACATAGAAATAGAAACTATGCAAAATAAAGCACAATATTAACAAAGACAGAAAGAAAAACCGCTGAACAGCACATGAATGAGCCATGGGAAAATATCGGACAGGCTAGTATGAATGTGATTGGAGTCTCTGAGTAAAAGAGAATGATGGACCCGGGGAAAAAAAAGAAAGAAAGAGAAAAGAAAAGAAAAAGGCCATCTGAAGAAACAATGCCCCAAATCTTCTCAAATTTGATGAAAATAAACAGATAAAAAAAAAAAAAAAAAAAAGCCAACAGAGCCCAAATTGTAATATTCATGAACACAAGCTTTCTATTGCTATTCTAAATACCATAAGCAAAAGCAACTTGGGGAGTCAAGGGTTTACTTCATCTTACAACTCCTAGGTCACACACCATCGTCCAGGGAGGCAAGAGCAGGATCACGGAGGCAGGAACAGAAGCAGAAATCATGGAAGAGAGGAAAGCTGCTGAGCGGCTTACTCGGCATGGCGTGCTGGATCCGCGTCCTTACACAACTCATGACCACTTGCACATAGCGACTGTTTTGTTCATTCTTTTTTTGTTTGTTTGTTTTGGTTTTTCCAGACAAGGTAACTCTGTGTTATCCTTGGTTGTCCTGGACTCACTTCGTAGACCAGGCTGGCCTCAAACTCACAACAGTCCGCCTGCCTCTGCCTCCCGGAGTGCTGGGATTAACGGCGTGCGCCACCATGCCTGGCTTGACTACTTCATTCTTTTGTCCATGCATTTCCTGCGAATGGCTGCATTGTCTCTCACTAAAGCTGGATCAACTTTAAACTTCTCTTTTACAGTTGATATATCCGGTCGGCTTTGGGTTTCTGTTGCTGTGAGGAGACACCATGACCACCGCAACTCTTATAAAAGGAAACATTTGATCGGGGCTGGCTTACAGTTCAGAGGTCTAGCCCATTATTGGCATGGTTGTGCAGGCAGACATGGTGCTGGAGAAGGAGCTGAGAGCTGAGCATTGGATGGATAGGCAACAGGACGTGAGCTGCCTCGAGCTTCTGAGACCTCAAAGCCCACACCCTAGTTATGCACATCCTCCAACAAAGCGACACCTGCTCCGAGGCTACACCTTCGAGTAGTGCCACCATCTTTGTGCCTATGGAAGCCATTTTTATTCAAACCACCACAGCAGTATAGAGCAGTATAGAGCAGAAGAGGGCTTCCTTTTATTCCAATAAAATATTGGGGGGAAATATATCTTTGATCTATCCCAGTGTAGTCTCGAACATGTACTCAAGTAACATGTTCCAAAATTCCATGTTTGTATCAGTCAGGATTCTCTAGGACAGAAGAGTGTGTGTATGTGTGTGTGTGTGTGTGTGTGTGTGTGCGTGTGTGTGTGTGTGTGTGTGTGTTACAAATAGATTCATTCAATTGACTTAAACAGTCTACTCTGACCTGAGCAATTCAACAATGGATGTCTACGGGCTGGAGAGGCTGAGAACCTGGTGACAGCTCAGTCCACGAGGCAGGATGTCTCAGTGCTCCCAAACTGGTACTGGCACTGGAGGATTCCCAGTGACCTCCTGGTCTTCAGTCTGTGTTGGAAAGCCAACGAAGCTGGGTTTCTGGTGCCACTGGAGGATGGTGGCAGCTGTGGTAGTGACAGTGAGCAGGCGGCAGCCATCAGCTCTTCCTTCACACTATAGTTACATCTGGGATGCCACTTGGAGGGAGGGCCAGCGAGCGGCACCAGTCTTAGTGCCCAGATCCAGTCAAGCTGACACGATCTTAGTATCATTCCTGTTCTCACACTTGCACTCATAGCTGGAAAAAAAATCAAGAAATTTCCTCAAATACGTGGTGAATGCCATGTGGACCTTCCCTGGGTTCCCCCTCAGTGAACATCGTGTTAGGTTGGAGTCCTGGGATGCTTATTTGAGTTGTCAACATGGCTGAGCTCTCAAGCATGGGAGTCTCTGCCCCTCTGCACACTCACAGAACCTTTCTGCCCAGCAGAACAAGACTATTTCAATTTTCAAAAAGTGTCATATACTTCTAAGTTCTACATTGATTTTATGATGACTGGGATATAATGCTAAAATATAAGGATACAGGAAAATGACATAAAACATATGCCTAAAAAATCCTGGCCATATCAAAGTCATAATTTTTAATGAATTATAAACAAACATAAAATAGAAAGTGTAGGCAAACCCATGAGTTAATTCTTGGAATGAGCTAACAAATTTGCAAGCTTCTGACAAATTTGAACGAGGAAAATATTTTGAAAAAGCTCAAAAAATACTACTAATTAGTAATAGGTTATAATCCAGATTCAGTAGGAGTTAAGAAGATTAAGTGGTTATTCTGAATTTTATGAATTTTCTGGCAATAACCAATTGAATAATTTATGAAACTCACCTCTAGATAAGGTGACCCAATCTAATAGTTCGTAAGTACTTTGAAGTGGTACCAAAAAAAAAAAAATCTCATGAAGAATACCACATGGACTTATTGATGAGTTGTACTGACAAAACTGTTAACATAAGTGATTAAAGAATGAAATTTACATAACTTTGATGAAGACTACATCACTTTGATTCCATACCCTAATTAAGGAGGCCTTTTGAATTCAAAGAACATATCCATACACATTAGACTGCATTCAATCCGTGTCATTTATCATGTCATGCATTTTCCTCTAGGTTTATTTTGTGTATACACATATGTAGGATGTGGGTGGGTGTGGGTGTGCATGCGTGTGCATTCATGCATGGGAATGAATCTGTAGGCATGCCATGGCATGCTTGTGGAGTTCAGAGGACAAGCTCAGGTGTCAGCCCTCACCCTTCACCTTGTTAGGCAGGATCTCTTTGCTGTCAGCAAACTTCCCATGATTCTCCTGTCCCTGGCTCCCCGTAGCAGTTCTGGGGTCACAAACACTCATATACTACGTGTAAAGGATTTGCATAGGTCCCAAGGGTTTCAATTTAACAACGACTTTTTCCCACGAGCCACCTCCCTGCCCTATTTTGCTTAATCCACAAAACACTCTCACTGCTTACTGCCTCAACCACAATCACCAATACCTACTTCCATTCATTTATTTGTCACCTTCTCTGCTTTTTATTCCTTCTTACATCTCATACTTTCCTTCAAGGCCGCACTTCTTCTATTACAGATCTCCTCTTCACGGGTTTCTTCAGTGAGGGTGTTGGACAAAGTCTCCTGGGCATTTATCAAGTACTATTTTCCTTTACTCTTGAGAAATAATTCAAATTAAGTGCTCTCTTAGTATGTGGTGGAGAGAAAAATGTCCATTCTCAAAGACACCCATGCTCTAATGCCTGGGATCTATCCACAGATTGCGTTATATGTCAAAACGGCATTTACAGGTATAATTAAGGTTAGTGACCTCTACCTCCTGAGACTATCCTACAGTATCCAGGTGGGTCCAACCTAATCATAAAAGCCTTTAAGAACAGAGAACTTTCTCTGTCCCTAGTGAAAAACATGCTACAGGAAAGGAAGAAGAGAGTCGAGTTGCAGGAAGACTGAAAAATTACCAGCAGGAAAAGAATTTCCTATTCTATTGCTGTCTGAGATAGGAAGGCCTGAGTCTAAGAACCAGAGAGATGCTTTTAGGAGATGGGGCTGAGCCCAGGGGCCAAGCAGCAAAGAAAGAGGCACTGCAGCCCCATAGACCAAGATTATGCTAAAGACGTCAATGCACTGGTTAATGGAGTCTTCCCACTCAGAGAACATATTTGGGAGAGCTCACAAGAGCACAACTCCAGCTCCAGGGTATCTGGTGCTCTCTGCTGGCCTCCCAGGGGCTTGCGCGTATGTGGCACATGTTTACAAAGACAAACACACACACACACACACACACACACACACACACACACACACACACACACACACACAGTAAAAAGACTCCAAAGTCACATTCTTGTCTTTCTTAGGCAATAACAAATTATAATGCAAACCAGGGCTTTGCATGGGCGTGTGTATCCAGCCTACCTCAAGCAAAGTTACTCAGGGATCTTAGCCATCTGAACTACCTCACCCTGGTTCAGGGCTCCATATTTACATCTTTATAAACTCCCGGATGGACCCAGAGAAAGAAGCAGGATTAGATGATTCTAAAGAGACAGTGGGGTAGTGGGGTAGTGAACTTGCAGCTAGGGGCAAGTGGGCCAAGGCCTGACAAGATTTTTTTCTTTTTCTTTCTTTCTTTCTTCTTTCTTTCTTTCTTTCTTTCTTTCTTTCTTCCTTCCTTCCTTCCTTTCTTCCTTCTCTCTCCCTCTCTCCCTCTCTCTCTCCCTCTCTCCCTCTCTCTCTCCCTCTCTCTCCCTCTCCCTCTCTCTCTCCCTCTCTCTCTCTCCCTCTCTCTCTCTCCCTCTCCCTCCCTCTCTCCCTCCCTCCCTCCATCTCTCCCTCTCTCCCTCTGTCTCTCCCTCTCTCCTTCTCTCCCTCTCTCTCTCCCTCTCTCCCTCTCTCTCTTTCTCTCTCTCTCCCTCTCTCCCTCTCTCCCTCTCCCTCTCCCTCTCTCCCTCTCTCACTCCCTCTCTCCCTCTCTCTCTACACAAAGGACAGAGCAATTTCTAAGCCTGGTCCTGAAAACAAGGCCTTTGTTTTGTGTGGTTACCACATGGTCTCGTCCTCTCCCTTTCGAATTTGACAAGCAAATTGGCATTTGTGTTTCTGAGACTGCCATAGAATAGTGATTGTTAATTATACCCTAGATGTCCTGCCTCATTCTGCCATGGATGTATTATGCTAAATGTGTTTAGTGAGCAAAAGATCTTAAATTTGATTTCAAGTTGCCTATCTCAGCATGCCAGTCAGACCGCCCCAGGTCAGAGAGCTCTTGAGGGGGCTGCTAGTCCCTGGTTCTAACACAGACCAGGAAGTATTCAGAGGGTCCAGCTGATGTCATTGAAAACTCTGTGAGCCTCTTTGGGTTGCATATTAATATCAGATTTAAAAAGATATTGTTAGAGTGTTAACTTCAGAGACAGTGGTTTGCATAAGAATCTATCTCTCTAATTAGTAAAAATTCTGACCTTACATCTCAATCCCAAAGCTGGGTAAGGGACGCAGTTACCATGCTAAATAAACGTCAAGGGATGAGATATGTGAATAAAGGTGTCTGTCTCTAAAAATGAATCTACTGGTTCTCACTGTGTGGCTTTCCCTGCACAGCCCCTCTGAGTTGATTCTCAGCAGATTTGGCCTAAACTGGAATGCTTTCACTTGACAGCCATGGACAGCCACAGACATCACAGGCAGGATTGTAACTTATTGAGTGCTTTAGAATTAACAAGTGACATTGGCACACCAGTCATAGGTATGGCAATATGCCTTTAATATTTTAATTAATTTCTTTGTATATATTAAAAAATGACATAGACTATATAGCAAGTATCTGTGTATCTACTGTATAGATTTAAGAACTACTGGTATTGTGTTACAGATGCTGAAGGTCTTTTATCACTAATGAAATAGACTAATATACTCCTTCCTTCTCTCCATGGGGTAGATATCACCCCTGTAATTGTTTCCTTGCACTAATGTAACAAATACCTGCAAGCCAGGTATCTTAAAGAACAGGAATGTATCATCCCATGTTTTTGGAAGCTCAGAGTTTGACATAAAGGTATTTGACAGGGCTGTGGGGGTTAACATTGTCAACTTAGCTGGATCTACAATCACCTACGAGTCTCTGGGTGTATATGTGAGACGTTATCTCCATTGGGTTAAGGAGGGAAGACCCACCCTAAGTGTTGGTGGC
The DNA here is from genome assembly GCF_903995435.1 of Acomys russatus. NCBI lineage: Eukaryota > Metazoa > Chordata > Mammalia > Rodentia > Muridae > Acomys > Acomys russatus. The sequence goes on along the minus strand of NC_067143.1, from coordinate 64,305,646 downwards.
TCCATTCATTGTGCAAAACAGTGAAAGTGAACCGAGGGAGAACATTCACTGTTCTCTCTTTCCTGGCTGTAGCCACAATGTGACAAGCTGCCTCAAACTCCTGCTGCTGTGATGTCCCAGTCATGATGGCCTGCGCCCTCAAACGGTGAGCCAAAATAAGTCCTTCCTTCCTTAGGTTGCTTTAGTCATATAATTTGCCACCGAGACAAAGATGATCAAAGGATGTAGGCCTAAGGTGGCCAGGGCCAGCTCCGCTTACGTTCTAAACTCGACTGGGGCAACAAAGCTCCAGCCTCACGTGGCGCCCTCTGCAGGTGTGTGTGGACATCCTCATTTTAATAAGTGCCTACCATATTTGATCAGAGGGCCCGCCTACTGTGATAGGACCTCAAATTAACTAATTATATTTGCAGTGACCTTAAGGTCACATTCTGAGGAATTTCATCATGTGACTCCTGGAGGGATAAAAGTCAACCCACACCACCATCTAAGTGTTAATGCTTTGATAATATTTAACTTTCTAATAACTGTGCTGTAATAATGATGCATTTTCAACTTTGACATATCTAGCTTTGTACTCTGCATATTTTTTTAAAACTTTCTCTTTTTTAACCAAAAATATTTTTGAGATATATTCATATTTCCAGTGCATTTACAGTGTTTCATCAGGTGAATTTGCCATCTCTTCTCTCTACTGAAATGTAAAATAGCTACACAGTTCAAGATGGCACCCAACCTGGAATAATAAAAGCATGTGTTTGGGGCTTGGATCACAGGAGCTCTCTGTGTGCCTCTGCCTGCATTTCACAACCTTGCAGTGTTTGTGAGTTCAAGTATCAGAAAGAAGTCTTACTTATTAAGTCTTACTCATTGTTGCTTCTTCCAGGCAACAAAAAGAAAGCCTCTTCACAACTGCAAGACACTGTTAAACAGTGTTTCAGCTGGTGACCATGATCAACTGTGGCGTTTGAGCGAGTTTCTGGGATCTCAGCTGAGTGACCTAAGCTAACGGAATAAACCTTTAAGGAATAGGTGGGAAACCCATTCCCTTGACCTCTAAGAGGGGCTTTTTTTTTTTTTTTTTGTTGTTTTTTGTTTTGTTTTGTTTTGCTTTGCTTTGTTTTTAAACACAGGGTTTCTCTGTGTATCCCTGACTGTCCTAGAGCTCACTCTATAGACCAGGCTGGCCTCAAGGCCTCAAACTCAGAGAGATCCTCCTCCCTCTGCCTCCTGAGTGCTGCAATTAAAGGCATGTGCCAGCCAGCCTCTAAGAGGGTCTTTAAGGAGGAAATTTATCCCATTTTTTTTTTCACATCTCAATTTGCTTCTCCCACATTGGCACATTAACTTTTCCAAGGTAGAAGAAAAGGGAGTGGGGATGTGAAAGCAACATTTAATTATAGCTTCCACAAGGCCTGAAGGACCATTCCACACAATTGGGAGGCTGCGGCTGCCTGTCCAACCTTCTTTCTGCCTTCACTCACTAAATATAAACAATGCCTGGCTAGTGAAGGCACATGTCTTGTTTACTGGGATATATTAAATATTCCTATATGTGCTGACAGACTGTTTAGTGTCTTTTCATATTATTTTAAAGATGCTAACAGAATGAGGGTAGGGTTTATTTTTTTCTTAGCTTTTTATTGATTCTTTGTGACTTTCATATCATCCCACTATTTTTTAAACTTTTTATTTTTAATTTATATATTCACTTTACATACTGGTCGTAGCCCCCTCCCTTCTCTGTCCTCTGGTCCCTCCCTCCCACCATCTTCCCCTTCTCCTCAGGAAAGGGAAGCCCCCATCCCCACCCCACCAAACCAACCCAGCATGTCAAGTCACATCAGGACTGAACTCCTCCTCGTTCACTGAGGCCATGTAACAGCCCAGTTAGAGAGAAGTGATCGAAAGCAGGCAACAGAGTCACCCCCTCAACTTATTAGGGGACCCACATGAAGATCCAACTGCTCATCAGTTACATATGTATAGGGGGACATAGGTCCAGTCCGTGATGATCTTTGGTTAGCACTTCCTTCTCTGTATGCCCCCATGGGTCTATGTTAGTTGACTTTGTTGGTCTTTTTCACAACATTCTTGTCCTCTCTGGGTCCTTCTATCCGTCCCTCTCACTTTTCCACAGGACTCCCAGAGCTCTACTTAATGCTCGATCTGATCTGACCAGCTGCTGGATGGGGCCTCTCAGAGAACAGTCATGCTAGGCTGATACTGATGGATTTTCCTATGTTGTAGTGTCACTGTCCCTACAACCCTGGGATGGTGGATGATGAGTTTGATGTCTTCTTGGATTTGGTTGTGCAAGTATTTTACTGAGTATTTCTGCATCAATGTTCATAAGGGAGGTTGGTCTGAAATTTTCTTTCTTTGTTGAGTCTTTGTGTGGTTTAGGTATCAGGGTGACTGTGGCTTTATATACTGAGAATGGCAATGTTCCTTCTGTTTCTTCTATTTTGTGGAATAGCTTGAGAAGTGTTGGTATTAGCTCTTCTTTAAACGCCAGGCAGAATTCTAGGCTAAAACTATCTGGTCCTGGCCTTGTTATTGTTGTTGTTGTTGTTAAAAAGACTTTTGATGACTACTTCCATTTTCCTAGAGGTTATAAAACTGTTTAGACTGTTTATATGACCTTGATTTAACTTAGATAAGTGAAACCTATAAAGAAAACCATCTATTTCTTTTAGATTTTCCAGTTTTGTGGAATATAGGCTTTTGAATTTCCTCAGTATCTATTGTTATGTCTCCACTTTCATTTATGATTTTGTTAATTTGATACTGTCTCTTTGCCTTTTAGTTAGTTTGGCTAAGGGCTTGTCTGTCTTGTTGATTTTTTTTTTTTTTTTCAAAGAACCAGATCTTGGTTTCATTGATTCTTTGTAGTGTTCCTTTGTTTCTAAGTTATTGATTTCAGTCTTGACATTGATCTTTTTCCTGCAATCTTCTCCTCTTGGGTATGTTTGCTTCCTTTTGTTCTAGAGATTTTAGGTATGCTTTTAAGTTGCTAGCATGAGAACTGTCCAATTTCTTTATGAAGGCACTTAGTGCTATGAGCTTCCTCCTCAGCCCTGATTTTGCTGTATTCCAGAGTTTGGGAATGCTGTCCCTTCATTTTCATTTAATTCTAGAAAGTTTTTAGTATCGTTCTTACTGTGGTATATTTACACTGTGGAATACTACTCAGCTATTAAAAGCAAGAAATTCCTGAAATTTGTGGACAAATGGATTGAACTAGAAACAATCATGATGAGTGAGTTAACCCAGGAGCAGAAAGAGTCAAATAGTATATGCTCACTTATATCAGGACACTAGGCCAAGGAGCATTTCCCATGAGAGTCTTCACTTACCAGAGGGGAGGACATCCTATTGGGACTCTAGGTGAGAGAATCATGGGAGAATGGGGAAATAAAAGGATCTAGAGGGTCCTAGAAACCTACAAGAAGAACATTATAATGGGCCCAGGGGTCCTGCTCAAACTATGGCAGCAGCCAAGGACAATATGTGCAGTAAACTTCGAACCCCTACCCAGATCTAGCCAATGGACAGGACATTTTCCACAGTTGAGTGGAGAGTGGGGTCTGACTTTCACACAAATTCTGGTGCCCCATATTTGACCACATCCCCTGGATGGGGAGGTCTGGTGGCACTCAGAGGAAGGATAGCAGGCTACCAAGTAGAGACTTGATACCCTGTGAGCATTTACAGGGGGAGGAGGACCCCCTCAGTCACAGTCATAGGGGAGGGGAGTAAGGGGGAAATGGGAGGGAGGGATTAATGGGAGGATACAAGGGATGGGATAACAATTGAGATGTAATATGAACAAATTAATAAAATATATTAAAAAATCATTCTTTATTTCTTCCCAGCCCAGTGGTCATTGAGTAGAGAACTGTTCAGTTTCCATGAGTTTGTAGGCTTTCTGTTGTTTCTGTTGTTAAAGTCTAGTTTTAATCCATGGTGGTCTGATAAGAAATGTTTCAATCACCATAGATGGAGAAAACAACATTTCATTAAAATTCCAAATTTAAACAATTTCTTTCCACTAACCCAGCCCTACAGAGGACACTAGAAGGGAAACTCCAACACAAAGTGAGTAAGTACACCCAAGAAAACACAGGAAATAAATGACTCCACTGCAGAAAAACCAACAGAAGAGAAACACACTACAGCCACCAATATCAAAATAACAGGAGCTAGCAACCATTGGTCATTATATCTCTTAACATTAATGGGTTTAATTCTCTAATTAAAAGACACAGGCCAACAGAATGGATGTGTAAACAGGATCCATCATTCTGCTGCATACAAGAAACACACCATAGCAACAAAGATAGACATTACCTCAGAATAAAGGGCTGGGAAAAAGTCTTCCATGCAAAAGGATCCAAGAAGCAAGTTGGAGTAACCATTCTAATATCTAATAAAATAGACTTACAACCATTTATGAAAAGAGGTGAGGAAGGACACTTCATACTCATGAAAGGAAAAATCCGCCAAGATGACATCTCAATTCTTAACATCTATGCCCCAAATATGAGGGCACCCACATTTGTAAAAGAAACATTACTAAAGCTTAAAGCACACATCAGTCCCCACACATGAATACTGCACTCTCATCAAAGGATAGGTCATCGAGACAGAAACTAAACAGGGAAATAAAGAAACTAACAGATACCATGAATCAAATGGGCCTAACAGATATTTACAGAACATTTCACCCAAACACAAAGAAATACACCTTCTTCTCAGCACCTTATGGGATCTTCTCCAAAGTTGACCATATAGTTGGTCACAAAGTAAGCCTCAGCAGATACAAGAAGATTGAAATAACATCTCACTCTTGATCATAACTCACACCAAGCAGCTGATATGTAAAAATCCCTCCTGAAGACATGCCCTGTGACCTATCTGCTTATCTATAGTCTCTGCTGCTCAGGGGCTCTTATCATGGTGCCTGAAAGCTAGAGAAATAAAGCAAATCTGACAGTCAAAAACAGGGCATCCCTGAGGTAGGCTGTTTCATCCCATAGCAGAGATAAAATGACCACCATAACATCCAAGGACCCTGCAAGGTCCTTGCAGGCATAGATGAGGGAAGGTCAGGGTTGTGGAGAACTCACAAGGCCTCTGGTCACCGAGCTCCCAGTATGGATGGCCATACGGGGTTTCCTGAGAAGTTATCTCAGACAAAGAGGTGTCAGTGCCATTACCCAGCATGCTGCTTCTTAGATGATGGTAGGTCTGAGCTCCTTCTGGTTTTCTGAACCCAAGGAGTTTGGCCTTAGGACATCAGTGCTAATCCTACTGCCTGAAAAGCCCATGCAAAAGGCCCATGGCACTCCTAGACACTGGATGCTGGGGGAAAAATGCTAGAAAACAAGAGAGAACCTGTTTTCTGGAGGCCAAAAAGTAAGTTGGAAATGAATCCAGGAAAGATATCCATTTTCTTTGCCTGCTGCTCTGAACATTAAAATAACTCATCCAGGCCAAGTATAGGAAACAAGGGAAATCTTGAGTGAATGTTTGTTTCTGACATGGGTACAGCCATGTCAGAGAGCCCAATGTCGCAGGTCTGTGGGAGTGGCAAACCCTTCCCTGAGGGAGGCCCAGATGCATGGCAAAGCTTTCCTCTGGTCTGAGTATAAATGACAGGAGTGTGTACATGCCCACTGTGTTTTCTTCCACTGGCAGTTTCCAGCCTGAGGACTGCTCCCTAAAGAGACAGTTTCCAAGGAGATTAGTTAAACTCGCCTTGCTGCTCAGGTGTATATAGTAACTGCTAAACCATAGTCTGGTGTTTTGTATTTGTTAATTGCTTTCCCCAACCACCACCCCCAACCCCCACCCCAGCCCCGAGATTCTTAATGCTTACTACGAGCAGACTATCATGTATCCCAAGTATTGCTGTGTAGCCTTGCCTCCCTGTTTGAGCAATGAAAGGCCTACACCTGGGTAGTGCAGAAGGATAGAGTGGAGCAAAGGCTTTCGGGTTTTGAGGACAGAAGGATCTTGGGTATGGAGAGGTATCAGTGGCAAAACAAAGGGCAGAATCGCCATGGCACTGGAAAGAACCTCAGGGCCAGGAGGAGGGACTCTCAAGTTCTCGTGGAGGAAGAACTCTCAAGTTCTCATGGAAAGAAGTGCCCATATGGACATAAGCAAGTGTTTGGGGATTACGGATGGGAAATAGCCCAGATAGAAATGATTAAAGCAGATGGCCAGGGATGGGGCCTCGCAAGTGATAAAGATAGCTTAGGGGGTTAATATCTACCCGGCCCCAGGTAAAATAAGGATTATATAACAGTTGTCTGTGCCTTTTATTAATTATGATAGCCTGTTAGATAGATAATAGCGCAGTAATAATTATAGTTATTTAATAATAGAGTTTATCAGGAATTTTTTATTTACTACAATAAATAATTCTGCCTCTTTGTTTATCTGTATGCAATAATCCCAGGCCCTTGTTCATCTTTATCCAATAACACATCAACTATGTATAATAAATATGCTGACCTTTGGGGTGCTGTCGCTTCTCCAGCAGAGATCCATGTACGCAATCCCAGCATTCCTCAGTACACGTGTTTGTCCTTACTCATTCTCCTGCTGCCAACAGATAGGCCAATCTCTGGAGACATTCAAGAACACCCAACTGAGGAAATGGCTCAGTCCAGAGAGCTAGCGTCTGAGAATCTGCATGAAAATACCATGTATGAAAATGCATACCTATAATGCTACTGCTGTAGAGGCAGAGACAGGAGAAGCCTACGGATTTTGATACCCAGCCAGTCAAGCTGAATTAGTGCCAGAGAGTCATAGAGGAAGACAGCTGATGTCAGTATCTGGCCTCCATGCACATATGTACACATATACCCCCAATACATTTACCAGACATATAAATAAGCAAACAAATAAAAACAGCTTATTCAAAATTTGGAAATTCTCCCAAAGAAATGAAGTTGTGAGTCAGCTGTTTGTGTGGTCTTGCGCTCCACGGATACCATCTAAATAGGTCTCCCCAAGTGGACTCTGAAATGCTCTAGAGGTGTAGGCAAGTTCCTTGGTAAATATTAACATGTTGAGGTCTACAGAAGAAAAATTTTTGAGCATCCTCACTCACTGATGCACGTGTGCGTGTGTGTGTGTGTCTGTGTGTGTGTGTGTTTGTGTGTGTGTGTTCCTCAAGGGATATGTGGGTTCAGAGAAAACAAAGCCCAGCTGGGAGCGGTGAGTGGGGCTTATATTCCAAAAGCTGCTCTTTATCTCAGCTTCCCTGAGGGCAGATACCCAAGGAATCCCACCCATCTGCAAGGCTGCTCTCAGCTGTCGCCTGTGGTTACCATGATCTGCAGTGAGAAACATGGTTGTTTCACTTGATGGTGGAGTCTTCCTACATTGGGACTGATTCCGTCTCAAGAAATAAAGAAGAGAAGCCACAATCCTGAAAGAAAATGCCGGCTATTGTGTCTATAAAGGGATGGGAATCTTGTTTCTGAATGATGACAAAATCTGAAACTAAATATACAGAAATTTATGGATTTTTCTATAGACAACTGGACTCTGTAGTTTCCTTTGAAGGTTTCAGATCGAATGAGTCTGCTCCCACCCCACTCCGTACTCTCTCTATAGATAGATACAAAATATATATATATATATATATATATATATATATATATATATATATATATATATATAATTACACACACCTTCACATATAAATATCTTCTTTTCTGCTTCTATCAATCATGTAGAGCCCCCCAAAATATCTGTAAAAAATCTGAATAAAAGTCACCATAAGGAGGTAATAAGATTCTGAGCATAGACCGTTCCACTGATCCTTATGTAGAGAGTCTAAGAAAAAAAATAATACAACTCTTGTCCAAGGCTTGAAAAAGGAATCAATAGTGTGTGCTTTCCACCTTGGCTTGTCTTTGTCCTTTTGTCCAAAGCTAGAGTAGAGGGAAGCCACTTAGAGATTTTTCTGGAATTAGTCAGGAGTCATTAAGGGCGTCTGCTTTCATGAAGTTATATTTCACTCCCAATCCCAATCTTTCTCTCTGAAATAATTTTCATGTGTAGATTGGTAACTTCAGTAAGTAGATAACTAAAGACTCTAAATAATAAAATATTTAGAATGTCAATTACTTTTCTCAAAGAAAAAGTTTGGAATTATCAAAATATATTTCAATTTTTAAGATCACACGTGATACTTGAATATATATGTATATGTGTATATATTAAATGCAGGTGTGCCAAGGACAGTGATAACCAGCTTTGGCCCAATCCTGGTTGTGTGTTCTTGGCAACCAATAGTGTCTCTGGTGCCATGTGCTTATTTGTAAAAGGGGGTCAGTGAGCATTCCTGAGAGTTCTTTAGAATCTGGTGATATAGAGCCTGCACAAAAGCTGGCACAGAGATGATGCCAACCATGGCAGCTGTCTTGGGGTCACTTTTGCTGTGATGAAACAATATGACCAAAAGCAACTTGGAAAGGAAAGGGTTTATTTGGCTCACACTTCCACATCATTGTCCATCACTGAAGTCAGGACAGGAACAGGGTAGGATCCTGGAGGCAGGAGCTGATGCCGAGGCCATGGGAAAGTGCTGCTTACTGGCTTGAGCCTCATGGCTGGCTCAGCTGTTTTCTTATAGCAGCCAGGACCGCCTTCCCAGAAGCGGCACCACCCACAATGGGCCGGGCCCTCCCACATCAGTCACTAATTATGAAAATGCCCTACAGGCTTGCCTGCAGCCCAGTCTTACGGAGGCATTTTCAGAATCAAGGGTCCCACCTCTGAGATGACTATAGCTTGTGTCTAGTTGACATAAGACTAGCCAGCAGAGCGGTAAAGTGGTAGTAATATGTGTCTCAGTTGAAAGGTCCGGCTTTTCTATGCTTCTGCTCTGCAGTTGCAAGCATGTCCCTGCACTCCTATGTAAAGGATATGGAGATAAGATGAGACGAGCTATGTGTAACCCCCATGCCCCAGGATTGACCATCTTTACTTCTAAAACTGAGTCTACATGTGAAGCACTGTCATGTGGGACCAAGAAACCTGGACAGATGCAATGGTGAAATTAGGCTGTGTTTATTGAGAACTTGCCCTTAGACACTGTTTTATTCACTTTCCAATCATTAAAACATTCAATTATGGCCACAACTCTATGAATAAACTAATCTGGCTTCCTCCGGAGTAAATCCCTGAGATTATTTGCAGTGTATTGCTTTGCTGCTCTGGCACCTCTCTCCTGATGTCTTCTGTATCTCTGCTGGTGGCTGAATCTCCTACTTCCTCCTAAAACTCCTCCTCTCCTGGCTGGCAGGAAGTCCAGCCCTATTATCTCCCCTGCTCAATGGTTGGCTGTAAGCTGCTTTATTGGCATATCAGGGGACATTTGGGGAGCCATGTTTATCAACATTGAGACAGGAGATTCTCAGAACAAGGACTGCAACCTCTATGGAGAGTATAGAAATTAGCATTTGAATTACAAAATAACTTTATGTTCCCTTTTAGTCTAATCTCCCCCTTTTAGTCTAATAAAAGGCTGTTTTTCTTACAATAACAAACTATATGTAATAATAACAATTATGAAAATTACTAGGTAAGATTTATATTTGTATATTTGGCACCCTTGGATAAAGTATTTGATTATCTATAAATTTATATCATCCTAAACAATTTAAGTTTAAACATGAGGAGATAACTATCTAGTCTTCAACCCCATCAGCAACTTAAGAAGGAACAAATATTACCTAAATATGTAGGTAGTGAGGGCAAGCAGCTTCCAACAGTATAGAAATAACAGAGATATTTGGCTGCCTGGACAGTCCCCGCAAATTTTTCCATAATGTTGGAACATCATCTTCAGTCTTCTGGCTCAGATTATCTGACAGACTTTTCTATGAAGCAGGAATTATAAAGGACTTGTCTACCTTGTCCTTGCAAAGCTCTGGAGTCAACTCTCCCGCTGAGGAAAGGGAGCCCACCATCATTAACTGAGTGCCAAAAATGATTTTCCTGAGACATCAGACTTCAACCTTATCCAGCAGCATCCCATAAAGGGATGAGCAAATTATATTACCTGTCCTGCTTGGTCTTCTTGATTTCTTTTCTTCTCTCTGTAGCACAGATCTTCAGGAGGTCACTACCTATGAAATCTGATTTCCATCAGTTTGGATGGAATACATAGCTTTTTGTTTCCTGTTGAGATGAGAGCATATTCTCCTCCCCAACACAACACATTTCTTGTCTTCCATTTTGGAATTAGGACATTTATATGATGATCTAACTCAGCAGTCCTTTCTAAAATCCAATGTATCTTAGCAGATGTGCTATTTGTCTCAATAATTTTGAAATAGATAAATGATTATTTAATCTATTTTGGGGAGATACTATATTCCCCTTCTGTTTTATGCCCACCTTTTAAAAATTGTTGTTATAATTGTTTGAACCATAGGATTATAATTTATATCTGTGACAAGTTTCATGCCATAAAGACTAAAAAACTATTGTATTCCAATGCATATACATGCTGAAGCACCATCTGCTCCAATTTGCAAGGGCACCATCAAGACAGTCACCATCTCTGACAAATGTGTAACCTTAGAATCATGATCTCCAGAGTTTAAGGCAAAAACTAATTGAAATTCTGAATGTGAACCTATGGCATTGGTGCATACATTTCAGCTCTCTAATCTCCATAAAATGCAGCACACAAGACACTTTATGACCTTGTCCCAAGGCAACATCAACAAGATCTGCATTTCTGCTTTACCATATAGACCTTCATCCAGTAACTGAACCTTGACAATACACATGCAATATCCAGTCTGACCAAGTTGGCCTATAGCCAAAGCCTTTCTACCCAGCATCTCAGTGGGCAGCCATTGTACAATTTCTTCAAGCCTTTGTGCATTTTCCTCTTTTGGAATTACCTCTTGTAAGTACTGTTACTGTAAGCTCCAAATTGGATTTTTCCAAAGGTGCCATATTTTGATTCAATGACTTCTCCAACCTCTATTCTATGGCCTTTAATTTAGCCTCCAATTTCTCTGTCTTTTCTTTCTCCAAGTCTGTCTTATTCTGACCTCTCCCAAAGAGGATATACAGAACTGCAGTTGTCACTAAAAAAAAAATTACTTGCATGCTAAGAGAAACAACCTCAAATGGAGTCCAGAAGCCCCTGTGCCACTGTGTCTTCCTCCATTTTCAAAATAGGAAATCTTCTTCTTTAATCTCAAAACCTCTCCCTAAGGACTTTACTTTCTTAGACACAGCTTCCCTTCTCGACCTTACCAGTTCAGATGCTTGAGGTTCCTCAGTCTGACTCTAGCTCCTGCTCCTAGAGAGAGGCTTTTCTGCAGTCATCACTGGATCTTGACCCCCCCCCCCCCATTCTGGGAAGCTATTGGGCTCACAAGCTTTTGCTGCAGCCAGAAAGTCAGGCCAGCGAGAGCCCTTTCTCAAAAGGATTTGGCTTCTTGCCTTGGCTAGGAAACTCTGGCTTCGAGAAGCTTGCTTGTTTCCTTTCTTTTCTTTTCTCTCTTCTCTTTCTCTCTTTTCCCAAGGGCTTTCTAAAAGAACTGCCTCTGGGGTTTATATAAGCTTTCGTTCTTCTGTAGCTGGCTGAAGGTCTTGCTGATCTGGGTTGGGGAGACTTAATGAGGAAGCTAAAACCTTGATTGCTCTCTTTATGAGCAGAACTAAGAAACTGCTTTCTGTTTAAGTTTATACTCTATGTAAGTTTGGGCCCACTTGTTACACCAAAATGTTAGTGTTATTTTATAAAACTAGGTTTGTTTCTTTTTTTTTTTTTTCTGTTGAGTTATATTTTTAATTATTTTGGGTTTTTTTACATATACATTTATATTATTATACATATATACAATAGATTACCTATGGCAAGAAAAACCGTGACACAATCAGGAATTATATAAATGTTACCGTCTTAGTGTTTTGGCTATTTGTATTTCACAGCCTTGAAGAAAACATTTCTCCTATCTTGGTGCATCTAAATTTCTGAATGTAACCTATCTATTTTTTTATTAATTTATTCTTGTTACATCTCAATGGTTAGCCCATCCCTTTTATCCTCCCATTCTTCCCTCCCTCCCATTTTCCCCTTATTCCCCTCCCCTATGACTGTTCCTGGAGGGGATTTCTTCCCCCTGTATATGATCATAGGGTATCAAGTCTCTTCTTGGTAACCTGCTATCCTTCCTCTGAGTGCCACCAGGCCTCACCATCCAGGGAACCTGGTCAAATATGAGGCACCAGAGTTCATGTGAAAGTCATACCCCACTCTCCACTCAACTATGGAGAATGTTCTGACCATTGGCTAGATCTGGGTAGGGGTTTAATGTTTATGGCCTGTATTGTCCTTGGCTGGTGCCTTAGTTTGAGTGGGACCCCTGAACCCAAATCTGCCTATCATAATGTTCTACTTGTAGGTTTCTAGGACCCTCTGGATCCTTCTACTTTGCTATTCTCCCATGCTTCTCTCATCTAGAGTCCCAATAGGATGCCTTCCCCTCTGTCCCAGTTTCCTGGTAAGTGAAGGCTTTCATGGGACATGCCCCTTGGGCTAGTATGCAGATATAAGTGAGTATATACCATTTCAGTCTTGCTGCTTCTTGGTTAACTCACTCATTATGATCATTTCTAGCTTAATCCATTTGTCCACAAATTTTGGGAATTTCTTGTTTTTAATCGCTGAGTAGTATTCCATAGTGTATATGTACCACAGTTTTTTTTTTATCCATTTTTCCACTGAGGGACACTTAGGCTGTTTCCATGTTCTGGCTATTATGAATAAGGCTGCTATGAACATGGTTGAGCATATTTTCTTGTTGTGTGGTGAAGCCACCACACCAATCGCCTCTGCCACAGGGCTCCGATCTGCAAACATCAGCCGTTGTTGCTGCTGCTGCTGTTGCCACTGCTGCTGCTGCCGCTGCTGCTCCAATCCAAGAAAATCCATGCTCCTCCTGTGTGCAGGGGCATGCAGGTCCTCTGCACCCTGGTCCCTTCGAACCGTGGAGCACTCCTGCTGCTGTGGTATGGGGACCTCAGTGTTCTTGGTTCAGAAATCTGTGCAGTTCCCTGAATTGTTTACTGGAGCTTCTAAACACAGTCCACACTGCTCGCCGCCATCTTGGATCTCCATCAGAACACCTATCTAGACCTAAAAACATCTTAACCCCTAAACAATTAAGGTTCATTGTAAAACTAAGCTACTTTGTCTTCAACTCCCTCAGAGACTTGAGAAGGAGTAAACTTGATTATCTGAGTATGCCAAGAGTACAGGTTAGTAGCTTTTCAAATGAAAAGATGACTTAATCCGGCTATCACACAAATAATTGGGGCTCTATTTTATTATTTAGATAAGCTTCATAGCACAAGAACTGAGCAGTTATTACTCTAATCTTAACCCTCTAAGCTAATTTGGCTTCCTCATGGTTTACATCCTAGAGATACTTACACTTCATTGCCTTCCTGGCCCAGCTCCTCTCTCCTGAAGTTTTCTGGACTTCTCGGATGTCTGCATCCCCTACTTCCTCCTCTAGCTCCTCCTCCCCTGGCTGGCAGGAAGTCCAGCCCTATTCTTTCCTTTGCTCAGTGATTGGCTGTAAGCTGCTTTATTGCATACCAGGGGACAATTTGGGGAACAATGTTAACACAACACTGAAACAAAAGATTCTCAGAACAAGGATTGCAACCAGATACCGGGGGGGGGGGGGGGGGGGCAAAAATCAGCATTGGAATTTCACAATAGTCTTATGTCTATAAAAGTTAATATCATTTTCTCATCTTACAGACAAGAAAAGCAAAACCCAATGAGATCTGAATCATGCCAAAGACACAAACTGCATCTACATAGAACCAGGATTCAAACTGACAGCCTCAGAACTTAACCACTCTACTTTATCTGAATGGCCCGACTGAGTTGTTCCTTGCATTACTCACCCCTTTCCCATCTACATTGAAGATAATCCCAGCACAAACTCATTCTTCTTTTCTTTTCCTGAGCTACCAGCAATCCGTCAGGGTACATATGCTAAAAAATTATGGCTCTACAAAGACCTCAAGCCTTTCCAGACAGCCCTGCAACTAAGCTCCTGCTCCCTACATAATTGGCCTCTGAAGTCACATAGGTGTGGGCTCCATCTGTAGTGGGCATTGACTTTTGGTTTGACATTGCTAAGCAGGACCATCGAGCCTTAATTTCCTCAGCGGCAATGGAGACTGTGATTGGGTCTGATTCACGAATGTAAGACTGAGTGGTCGTACAGCCTCAAATGCCTGGTAGCTCACAGAAAATAGGTGTGTCGGGTGCTTTTCTTGTTCCTGGGACCCCAAATATCCAACAAAAAGAGAAAGGATTCATTTCGTTCATAGTTTGAGACTATAGTACATCAGGCAGGGAAGGTGTGATGGTGGCAGTGTGAGGAAACTGGTCACAGTGGGTCTGCTGTCAAGATACAGAAAGAGAGATGAATGTTGGCTTTCAGTTTCTCTCTCCGTGTGTGTGTGTGTGTGTGTGTGTGTGTGTGTGTGTGTGTGTGTGTGTTGTGTGTGTGTGTGTGTGTGTGTGTGTTCTTTTGTTCAGTCTGGAAACCTAGGACATAGGCCGGTCTGCCAGCATTCGGGATGTGTATTCCCTCCTCAGTGGAACCCCTCTGGAAAACATCCTCGTAGATACACCCGGAGGTGTATTTCCTAAGGCACTGTAAGTCAGTCAAGTGGACAGAGAAGATGAAACATTGGGCTGCAATTAACATTAATTCCATCCTTTGGGACAAACTTCAAGAGATCCACTAAGCTAACAGCTGTGCCCACTCTCCATCCTTCAGAGTCTCAGAGTAACATTCTTCTGCCTGGAGCCTCTGTTATGACTTCCCGCCTAGAGCACCCCAGGGGCCCAGAACCTCAGCATCTAGGATAGTCTATGGCCCAAAGCCACTTTAAAATTGGTGAGGCTTGAGGGTCTCACTAGTTAAGGCTCAGTCACATCATCCTGCCTGGGGAGTGGGGGTGGCATTTTTCTGTATCCTGTGGGTTTTAACTCCAAATTCTACCCAGCTCCTGATGTCTTTCTTTCATGCCTGTTTTAAACTTTCTCCTCCAAAAGATCACCACTCTGTATAACATTATATTTTGAAGACACCTCGAGCCTTATTTTGAATTTTCCTTTCAATGTCCACCTCCCTGCTTTATTTTTGCCCCTTCTTTGAGTTATTAATATAGCTTCCTTTGTGTGTAACACCATCTCTCCATACCATTACTGTGTGTTGCACAAAGACATTACTACAGGGATGATAATTATTTCAAGGTTTTTATAGCCCGGACAAGGCATGACAAAGTTGTGGGTTTCCTAAAGGCAGGACCTCTCATCCTGGAGCATGCAAGGTGGTTTTTTGTTGTTGTTGTTTTTTGTTTTGTTTTGTTTTTTGCTTGTTTGTTTGTTTGTTGGGGTTTTTTTGTTGTTGTTGTTATCTTGGTGCCTCTGAATAGGATCAGCTCACTCAGTCTTAAATCTTCCTTTCTCACTCTAAACCACAACTGATATTTGAAAGTGAGACCCACTACCCACTACTCCTAGCTAGTCTTAACCAAGCGGAAAGCCAGTAACAAAGAAATGTTCTCTATGACTTTTGAATATATTCTTAGCTCTCCTTTGGAACACTTTCCCTTTTAAGGCAAAATGTAGTGCCCATTTTCCCATCAACCCTCAGTTTATAACCTGTGCCCTTACTCATGGGTCTGCTCGGTCATAACTGGTGATTGTCCAAGTAGAGAGAGGAGGGGAGGGAGTGGAGGGAAAGGAGATACAGCTTTGGTTCTGGATGCTTCATTCTGATGAGAGTGGTTGTCTGGTGAGTGAGGGCTGGGTAATTTTGACACAGCCAGGTCTGTTCTTCCTTGCCTTCCACCCTGCTCTCGCATGAGGGATCCGGCTCCTCAATATTCTTTCACCTGGCTGTCAGAGGACTGAACGTCAGGAGGCACTGGTGGGAGGTCAGAGTGTGAGGGGAGGGGATGCAGATGCCTCTGTGCCAAGGCCTCTCGCTCCACATTGCTAAGAGCCCTCAGCTGTTAACCCCTGGCTGACTCAACAGTTTCCAGTGGCTCTCTGAACTCACAAGTCCGCAAGTAGTTCTTTTACTAGACTTCACTTGAACTGTCTGAATTAAATTCTGTGTCCTACCAGGAACATGCCTGATATACATATAAAACTACAAAGTACCACGCTGAAGATTTTCAACATACATATTTCATTTTCTTTAGACTCGGCTATTTCTGTCTTACTGACCAACTAGCCTGCAGAGTGGGCAGAGCTTTGACCTGCAACTCAACAGGTCTTCATTGTGTGTGCTCATGAGAAAATTACTTTCTTCCTATCAACACAGGCTCCAGTTTCCTGAATAACTAAATGCAAAGTTCAACTTTGACCAGTGATGCTCCAAACAGGGAACCACAATCTCCAGGGATTCCAAATATTCTTTTAGTAATTCTCAGAGGTCAAAACTATTTTCATAACATCAAGGACTGACTTACTTACCTTGTATCTCCACTTGATGGCATGACTAATGGTGCCCAAGGAATGGTAGATAACACTGTACATTCAAGGTTCAAGACAGTGGCACCAACGGCACTTCTGTTGAATTCTGCCACATACCTCAAAATCCAAGTAACAATTTCACTTAGGAATATTCCTTAATAAAGTACTTGAAAATGTTGATTTTATTAAACATGAATGAGAACAGGATCCTAAGTGTTTCCACTTTATACTGAGATATGAAAGGTGTCAGTTCCAAGGAGAAGGCAGAGAACAGGATCCTAAGTGTTTCCGCTTTATACTGAGATATGAAAGGTGTCAGTTCCAAGGAGAAGGCAGATGCATGACTGAGTTGTGATCTGGCCATTTTTCTTCTGCTACTTATAGTCAAAAGACTAACTGACAGGCAAACTATGGCTGCTAAGACTGAGATATCTGGAAGATGCTTTCTCAAAAACGAATTGAGTGAAGCTCTCTTTCCAAAGAAGATAACTGATAATATTGTCCTGAATGATATGATTTTTGAGCTCTCAAGCATGGCACCTTCCCAGTGTTTAAAGACTTTTCTGACGAGACCAGCCATGACATTAACAAGTCATGTGTTGCCATATGGTGAAAGGTGTCGACCCCCAACAAACATGTCATGTAACTTAGTGAAATACATCAAATCCCTCTTTCTTGTGCCTGGAAAGATGGCTCAATGGTGAAGAGGCGTTCTTGTTCTTCCAGAAGTCCTGGGTCTAGTTCCAGCACTCACATGGGGACTAACAGCTGTCTCTAACTACATTTCCAGAATATCTGGTTCCGTGTGCACTCTACACACATGGCGAACAGACATACATGTAGGCAAAGCATCCAAACACATAAAATAAATAAAATCGCATTTTAAAAACCCTTTCTAACTGTGCAAGCCTTGCACAGAGATACAGAGCCATTTATTTGGTGCCTCAGTTCCATTGTCTCAGCCGTAAAGAAAGTTTCTTTATGTCCTCATCTGCAAAGTGACCTTCCCTGGCCAGAAAAGAACTAAATAAATACTATAGGGATAAATATTAATGTATTCGAAATTTAGCATAGAAGCTTCAAAACAAGTCCTTGGAGATGGCAAATGGCATGCAAGTGCTTCTCACTATTATCATCATTGTCACTTTTCTTTGTGGGCTTTTGGGACAACCATGGCTCTGGTAATAGGAGTTGTGACATTCGTATTCCAGCATAGCTTACAAGCTACTACTGACCCCAGCCAAATGAATCAGTAATATGGTCATATACAATGATCTGCGAAGAGTGAGGAATGGCCATGGTCATTGTGAGGGATAGAGGAGATGTTGGGTGTTTAACCCAGACCCCGAAGCATTTATACTAACTGATTTATATTAGTATTTGGATGGTTCATAAATCTCTCTTAAACTTTATAAAATCATATCATGGGGCCAGCAAGATGACTCAGAGGGTAAAAGAACTTAGCACCAAACCTGAGAATCTGAGCTAGTCCGGAACAACAATATAAACATCTTCCAGTAGCTATCCTTTGACTTGCGCGCGTGCGCGCGCGCGCACACACACACACACACACACACACACACACACACACACACACACACACTAAAACCATGCCACAGCACAATGATATCATAACTTTCAGGACTCAGAACTCTGTGTACTACTGCTGAGCAGTGATAGTGAAAACACACAGCTTTGTGAAGAGTCTGGAAACTCATTTCTGTGGTGTGAATACTGTCACCATGGACAATACTCATTTCTGTGGTGTGAATACTGTCACCATGGACAATACTCATTTCTGTGGTGTGAATACTGTCACCATGGACAATACTCATTTCTGTGGTGTGAATACTGTCACCATGGACAATTCTGTGGTGTGAATACTGTCACCATGGACAATTTTTACCTATGAGCATGAGGACGCTGGACACAGAGCTGGGAAGAAATTCTCGGTCTCCGGCCACTTAGGCACCACCTCTTTCCCAGGAGCCTTCTGATGAGGACTTCTGCACTGTGCTCAGCTCAGGGCTCCCTCCACCCGAAGGTGTCAGTTTAGCAGGGCAGAGGGACCAAGGGAAGCTGAGTTTTGGTGTATTCAGAAGCACATTTCAAATGTACCCATAAAACAAGACAACTCTCTCTGTGCTTTAAACCATGAGAAATCTACAAGTAGAACAATATGATAGGCAGATTTGGGCCCAGGGGTCCCGCTCAAACTAAGGCACCAGCCAAGGACAATACAGGAGGTAAACTTTAAACCCCTACCCAGATCTAGCCAATGGTCAGAACATTCTCCACAGTTGAGTGGAGAGTGGGATATGACTTTCTCACGTACTCTGGTGCCTTACATTTGACCATGTCCCCTGGAGGGGGAGACCTGGTGGCACTCAGAGGAAGGACAGCTGGTAGCCAAAAAGAGACTTGATACCCTATGAGAATATACAGGGGGAGGTAATCCCCCTCAGGAACAGTCATAGGGGAGGGGAATAATGGGAAAATGGGGGAGGGAAGAATGGGAGGATACAAGGGATGGGATAAACATTGAGATGTAACAAGAATAAATTAATAATAATAAAAAAAAGAATAACAAAAAAAAACATGAGAAACAAAAACTGAGTTTAAAAACATGAGCATATGCAGGGGGAGGAGGTCCCCCTCAGTCACAGTCATAGGGGAGGAGGGTAAGGGGAAAATGGGAGGGAGGGAAGAATGGGAGGATACAAGGGATGGGATAACCATTGAGAAGTAATATGAATAAATTAATAAAATATATTTTTAAAAACATGATTAAAGCAAAACATAAAAGGACATATTTTCATGATTCCATTTATTAAAGAAAAACATTTCCTACAGTATATTTGTCCAACTGCAAAATTCACTTTAAATTTCTGAAAAGAGTAAAACTAACTTTTTTTAAAAAAAAAATGCTGGGCAGTTAAAATACCCTGGTTCAAAGTTAAAAAAAAAAATAGGCAAGAGTACATGTTGAGAAGAGAGAAAGCGTTATGAAGGGGAGTCACCTGTGACAACCTGCCAGGTTAACCTTGACACAACTCAACTTCTGTACCTGAACAACCACAGAAGTCAAAAAGAAAGAAATAGGGTCGGGGGGAGGAAAAGAGAGAAAGAAGGAAAAAAGAAAGAGGAAGGAAGAAGGAAGGAAGGAAGGAAGACAAAATGACCCCTGAGGACCAGCTATTGACTGATGAATATTTCCCTTTCTATTTCATGTAAAAAATAAATTACATATAAATAAAGAGGTGAGGAGAGCTAGCGTGTTCTGAGATGTGCGCACAGTGTGCCTCCTCTCTCACACAAAACTCTCCTCCATGTTGCTACACAGCAAGAAGGAATCCACAAGCCGAGGCTGGACCAGCTGCTGGAAATCAGAGTCCTGAAGGCCTTCTGGGCAGACCCCAGCCAACCGACGCAGGGCAGCCTGGGAGAGAGCAGAAGAGAAGACTCCGTCAGCGTGGGCTCCAGCAGGTGTGTGCTTCCTTCAGCCGCGTCAGAGATGCAGTTGAGAAATGTGGCGATCCCATTATCTGACACTTGCCCCATCATACTTTAGCAGTTGCCATTTTGGTTGTCACCACAGTCGGTCACCTGGTTTCATTTGCATTTGAGCTATTGGAAGCTCTTAATGAACTTAATAATGGTTTTCAACTAGTTGTTTTAAAGGTCTGTTTTCTTAAGGATCTAGTCAACTTAGTGATGTCTGGGACTTCAAAATGTGTTTGTCTCAGAGACCGGGACTTCCAGAAGCATCCATAGACTCAAATAATTGCTCTCAGGTGCTGTGAGTAACTTACAGAAATAAGGGCTATTCACTCACCTAAAACTGCAGCAAGCCCCACACAGCAAGAGTGCTATAAGATGGGCAGGAAAGAAGGAGGCAATGGGAAACACAGAACGGAGGTAGATAAAGGTGGTGTGGTGAGAAATCCAAGTTTAAAAAAGGAGGGGAGAGAGCAGGAGTGGGGTAGGGACAGCACAAGGAAGCAGGTCTCCTGATCTGCCCCACTGAGCACAGGGCTCACCTCTTCCACTCCTGGGTGGGTTCCTGTTCATGTGCTCCCTAGGGTGTGTCCTTCCCGCTCTTTCCTAGACAGTAGCATTCAGCTATTTTCACCTCCCCAGCAAAGCCGTCCTTGGTTACCCTCACAAAGGAACAATCTTTGTCCTTCTCCCTGTGCATATGCTCAGAGGCTCTGCACCCCCCTCACGCCTTGTTTCAGAGCCTCCTTCCTGGGGAGGGTTAAAGTCAGTCATTCCTGGGCCTTATGCTCAGACACCCAAGTATTAAACAAAGTCAGTTGCCTACTGCCAGCTGTTTTGCTATAGGAAAATCAATCCTGTTTGCCAAAGGTGATCTGGGCTGCCACTTTCCTTGACATAGGAGACAATAATCGAATTGTCCTCCCCCCACCTGAGGAAAGAGATGGTCTGTCAAAAAGCCCATGCCTCGAGAGAATTTCAAGTAGACTATCAAAAGGCAAGCTGGAGCACAGAGGGATGCCGGGAAACATCAGAGGATAAGGATTTGGCTTTGAGCCTCCAGGGCTGAACAACAGAGTAGAGATGGTGTTCATTTGGGGGTGTGGGAAAAGACAATGCTTCGAGGCAGAGCTGAAGGCCTGGAAACAGAGGGGGCCTTCGGGCAGTGTCAGGTCAGAGCCACACTAGGAAGGGCTGAGTGAGTGAGTGAGCAGTAGCTGGGGTCAACAATGGGAAAGTCTGCGCAAGCTTGGTGAAAACATCACGTGTCACACTCTCGCAGGAGAATTCACTAAGCATCCACAGCGAGGATGGGCTAGAAAGGAGCTCTCCTTGCCATCCATCCACCTGTCCACAGATCAAAGGCAGCCCCTCTCCACAGTTTCTTCAAGTGACTGAAGCCTGCAGCCAGAAAGTCTATGTACTCTCTCAAGAAACACAGTAAACATGCCAGTAGCAGTAGCGACAAGCGCTCACAACTGAGGCAGCCTGTGGTTTCCCAAGTGCTTTCCATGCCCTGACCTGCACCCATCAAGCAGTGAAAATAAGGGAGTTAAGGCCAATCATTATGTGCTTGTCAGCTATGAATTTCTCCTCATTTTGCTTGATAGGAAAATAGACCCAAGATGGTCTGTGAACTTGGATGAGAAAGGTTTTTATCTTTCCTCTTCTCTCCTCCTCTCCCCTCCCCTCTCCTCTCCTCTCCTCTCTTCTCTTCTCTCTCTCGCCTCCCCCCCCCCCCGTCTCTCTCTGATGCCTGCATATGTTGAAGGTGTTTTCAAATAGTATTTACTACCAGAACAAGCACATTTTAATATGCCATGTGCGTAAATATGGAATAGTCATTTAAAATAATTGGTGCCCTTTTAAAACTCCACATTAGTCTTTTTTTTTTTTTTTTTTTTTTTTTTTTTCATTTAAAAATTACCAGAAGATGGGAGGGAAACTTATTAGGAAGAAGGAATCCAAAGTGGACAAGCAGGACAGAAGGAGCTAATTGAGGGGTGTGTGTGTGAATCTGCTTAAAATACATTATATATGTTTGTGAGACTGGCAAGAAAAGATTCATAGAGGAAGTTAAAGTTTTCGCCAGACGTCAAAAGGCACAGAGGAGGTAAGAGTGTCCTGAACGTCCCAGAACAAAAGCTGCAGGACAGCTGTCTCCCATCTGTCTCCACAGCTGTACCCCAAGCCTAGAGGAAGAAGTGGCACATGTATCCACGCAGCAAATGTTTACTAGATAAGCGTCACAGCATTGTGATCTACTCGATGACACACTGCTCACCAAGGCACAGCCAGGACAGGCCCACTAATGGCAAGGCCAGCTGCTCCTGCAACTGCACGGTGCCCAGCAAGGAGGGGGCCTCTGCAGTGACTCAACTTGAAAAAGAACAAAAATGAAAACAAAAAACCCCCCACATTCGCTGCTTCTCTCTTGTGTTCTTTGAGAGCCAAAGATCTGGTGTTCTGTTCTGGAAGACAGCTCCTTCCCCATGAGCCCACACTTCTGTCTGCTCTGCCACTCTGCTCTGCGGTTCATCTCAGACTCATAGGAAGGAAGTGTGAACAAAGCATGCAACGCTCACATGCCACTACAGATTAGTTCAAGTACCCAGGACCCAGAAGTGGGAAGCTCCTAGGATGCACTTGCTCAAGAAGAAGGTCTTAGCCACTGGTTGAGTAACCCTCACTGTCCTGCCAAGCCCTTTCTAGTCACTTCCACAGCTTAGGGTGTAGCTACCTGGCTGGAAGGCCCGGCAGAGTGTTTCTCTTGGGCGGGAAAGGAGAAACTTTCTCATAACTGCTCCCTTTAGGCAGACAGCTGTCTATTTCCTGACCCCTGTGCTCTGGGGGCTCCATAACATCAAAACTACCACCTAGCATCACTCCAGCTCACTTCTCTGGTTCTAATCTGCTGTTGGTAGTTCGAAGAACCTAAAACAAAAAACCACTGAGATTGTGGGAACTGGATGGAGAGCCGCTTCTCCATCCTCATCCTTCATTTGATTTTCATCACAACCTTATCAACCAATAGAAATAAGCATCAGCATTATCATTTTAATATAAAAATCTAAAGCCTGGAGAGGTATCAAGGCTTATCCAACTTTGGCAGGACCAGCTGCTTTGGCCTCAGTCTGCCTTTCTCGGAGCCTTGGTGGACGCTGAAGGCAGGCTGCAACTTACCAGACAGGCCACCAGTACCGCGTCGCTGCTGTTCCTCTCAGACGGGGATCTGCAGAGTTCAATAAGGCGAGATATACCTGCCCAAGACACAAGGAGAGTGCCGAGAACGAGTCAGAGAAGCCTGGCCGGGTGACCCAGAGGTGCCGGCCAGCTTCACCCACACAACATGTCTATGCCAGACCACAGAGGAGCTCAGCTCGCCTGGAGGAACAGTTCAGGAGACTTTCTGCTCCCCGCTCGCTCAAGGCCAAGGAAGTAGAATGTCAAAGCCACAGCTACAAGCAGCAGAGCACCGGCCTGGGCTGCTCTTTGGTAAATGCTGCAAGCACATCACCTCGTCCTCTGAGCCTGGGCTTTGGAGGACATACTTCCTGCTTTACAGGCACAGTGCCTAACATCGACACCTATGCACTGGGGTCACCCAACCACATTTCTCCAATTCGCTATGTCAGTCAGATAAAGTATTTTAGCCAAACATTTTTAGAAAACTGTAGACCCTGTTAACATTCCCTGGAGATTTGCTGAGCGCATGTTGCTGTAAGCCACAAAGAAGATACACATTAATGCTAAAATGGCATTCTTCCACCCACGCAGAGAAGCAGGGCCTGTTCTGTCTAGCAGACGTGCTTTGAGCCTCACTCTCGTGATTCACGCAAGCAGACCGTTCTCCTTTCTGTCACCTCTCGGGGCAGATATTGGGATCTCCAGAGCAGGGGTTCTAATCCTTCCTAACACTGCAACCAATTAATACAGGGAGGATGAGTGGAGAGCGAGCGAAAACTGGGCGGATGAGAGAGAAAATGGCTAAGCGAAGGCAATAATCAGGTTCTGAGTGGCAAGGAGGCCGCAGGTTCTGGCCAACTATTTCTCTTGTTACAATTCAGATTAGGGGCTTCGACACCAGCACCACCCAGCACATGGAGAGTGGGGCTCACCTCGGTGCTAACCCTCTGCCCACTGACAGCACTCCGAGCTCCCCAATTCCCTTCCAGCTGCAGGCAGCATCCCTCACCACTGAGCCGCACGGCCTCCCGGGCCACATCTGGGTCTCGGCAGAGGCGGGCCAGAGTCACCGCGGCTTTCTGCTGTACTCTTTCACAGGCTGCCACTTCGGCGGGAGTCCCAGACCTTGGCTTCTCAGACAGCATGCCCATGATGGTCTGCACACCTGGGAGGGAAGCATTAGACTGTAAGCACAGGTTAGACCCACTTCCGGTGCAGAGCTTTCCAAGTGGTGCTAGTTGGGCAGATCGATGCAAGGCGCAAGCAAAGGCTTCTCATAGGGGAGTCTCAAACAGCGGTGGAAGCCGGATGTGGTCACCTCTTTCCTCTCCTCCATAGGGATGTGTCACTAGACTGGAAAGAAACATCCAGAAGACAATCCCACTTTTAAAAACAACATTATTGATTCTCTATCTTTCACACTGTGTGTGCGCACAGTAAACGAACATTCCCCTCAAACATTCCAACAGCCTTACGGGGCATGACCGTGGTAACCCTGCTTCCAGGTCCAGAGTGGTATCAGCCTCTTTCCCAGAGCACACAGTGCATGGGGGTGCTGGATGAAAGCTGAGCAGCTGGTCCCATTACTTGTCACCTCTGACGGGGCTGTCTCTGAGACAGGTCAGAGGTGTCAGTAGATGTCTCAGGTTTGGGCTGGAGAACCACTACAGCAAATGCACTCAAGGTGGGAGCGCCGGATGGAGGCTACCTTTGGTTCACCCAAGAGCCTCTTGTCTTCTCCCCAAACTCTGCCTCCTGTTTGTCCTATAAAGCACACGCACACCCATGCCATAGCCTGACTTTGCCCACTTTGTCTGTGGGAAACATCTCTTTCCCTCTTATTCTTGCATAGCAGGAGAAGCCTACCTTCTGTGTGAGCTGCCCTTAAATCACTCCCCCTCCCCCAACACACACACACACACAGCCTGGTCTCGACCAGCCATCTTGGAACTTAAACTAGGCATGATCTAAAGATATGCTTCCATTTGTTTCGTTGCTTCAAGAATTATATTGTGTGCAAGTTGATGAGTTCCACGAGAATTTGGATTTCTGTTTCTGAGCATGTTTCTTCTGAGTTGACCATGGTGACCACACATACATTTCTGTGTGGCCAGAAGCTTACTGTTGTGTCTTTGTTTCTACCTTTGTTTTGTATTAAGACAGGCTGTGCTGTGTATCTCAGGCTGGCTTGGCCTGGACTACATAGCTGAGGCTGGCCTACAACTCAAAATCCTCGTCCTGCGGCCTCCTAAATGCTGAGATTATAGGCATGTGGCTCCACACCTGTCATAAGTTTACTTTTTATTAATAAAACTGGTCTATTTTTTCTACCTTATGTATTTTATTGTGTCTGGACCCTACAGGCACCTACATGTACAACCTGTGACTTAGTTGTGGGCTCTCAAGGCTCAGACTATTAAACACGGCTTTCCCTTATTGAGACCCAGGGGTTTCCTGGCATCTAGTGGCCTCTGAGAATGTCACTGCCACTTGCATCCCTCAAATCCTGTTCTACTTTTACAAAAACCGCCCCCTTTAAACACTCTCTGTGAAATCCTGTAAGGCTCCCACCATTTAAAAAACAAAACAAAAACAAAAACAAAAAGGAGCTAGGCCTGGTACACGGTTCATCCTGGCCAGACACTCCTGACACTATTCACTGTCATTTGCCCACAATCCTGCGAGAGGGAAAAGTTCCCAAGGCCACACGTGTGGCTCCAGCGCCCGTGCTCTGCCCGCCCCCTGTGCGCTATACTGTTTTAGATGGCTTATTCGTCCTCACTTCAGTCTAGGCAGGTCCTCGTTCTGGACAGGGAAAGCCTTTAGGACGAATGTGGGGGCTCATTAAACTCCACACCCTCACTGTCCAGCACGATGCCAGGCACACAGTAGGTCCACCTGCGGGCTCAGTGAGTTAGTCAACGGCACTTTGTAAGCCACAAAGCATGCTCCAGATGGCGGCTACCCCAACCTTAACAGGCAAGTGGCAGCCCGCTGTCATCGGCCACTTGAGCCAAGATTCCAAGTGCTGACGGAAGAGAGTGCAAGTGACAGCACGCAGCCTCTCCTCTTGGCCTCAGCTGGCTCAGCACAGTTTCTCATTATTAGCTCAGTCACATGAAATTAACACAAAATGGTGTGTTTCAATTAGTCCTGGGGAAGTGCATGTTTGTTAAGACAGCAGGGCAGCCTGGGGGAAGGGACTTTGAGGAGAGCTGAGGTACGCAGGCTCCCTGCTCACTCTCTCTCATTAGTGTCTCTGGTCTCCAACTGCTTGCTAATTGCTCCCTCATTCCTCAGTCACAGGAAGCCCGAGCCACACCTTGTCTTTTGACAGAGACTGCTTGCACAAGCCTTCAGGCTGACAGGCCCGGTCCCACCTCCCCCTGACCGTGAACACACAAGGTAGAACAGAGAGGGCAAGTTGGAAGAGCAATGCCCTCAGAGAGTGATGGGGGCCGCCCTGCCGCTCTCTACTCCTCATCCTCACTCCTCCACACACTAGCTTTCCATGGAGGCCAAATGCAAAAAGGCAGTGTCTCCCACTTTAGGACAACCTTACCTCCTTCACTGTGTCACTGTCCCCATGCCACTAACACCACCTGGCATTATCTTCTTTCGTTTTTGTTTTTGTTTTTTTAAATCTCCCACTAGAATTTAAGACTATGAAGGCAAATAAGCATTTCACTTTTGACCAGGATATCCATGGAATCCCCCTCCCTCTCTGTGTGTGTGTATGTGTGTTTGTGTGTGTTGGGGGTGGACATACTTATACAGACATAGAAACATATGTGTATTTATCTATCTACAATAGGATTTATACAAGCACAAAGGCATGTGGCACCATATACCCTGATAGTCCACATGGCATGCCCTGACATACCATTCTCCTGAATGATGTCAGAGGCACACTGCTCCAGCACAGACATATTTGCCAAGATGGTCACAATCTGGAAAATAAATTGAGAAACTATAAAATAGACATACATGGTTGGTTCCCATGTTACTCTCTTTGGGCAGGTCAGCTTGGAGCTGCAGAGCTCCCATCCAGCCTCCTGTAACTCTGTCCATCCTTCCACGGCACTGTCTTCTTTTCTCATGGGGTCCTGCCACCCAGATGTCAGTCCCAGTGACCGATACCCATTAATCAGGGTGTGGCACTGGATGCTCACCTGGGGCCCCAGTAGAGAACAGCCTCATACTGGATGAAACTGAGGCCCAGATGTTTGAATGCAGGGACCTTCTTAGCCTGACCCCTAAGACTCAGACAAAATTGGTAAGTTCCAGACCCCTTGATGTTCTGGCTTGGTTCCTTGACGCTTTGATTGATCCTATGATTGGGTTCCCCAGTGTCACTTTGATTGGGTTCCCCAGTGTCACTTTTTTTCTCTGTGTCATTTACCTTCAACCTGAGATGGGTGAAGGCTGAGCTCAAGGCGAAGAGGATGCACAAAGGGTAGGTGCTGACGAGAAAGTTTAATTTGGCTGCACCTAACACATCTCTGCCCTACAAGCCTCATGTAGAGATCACCACCAAAGGACTTGGTCATTAGTGGCAGGGTACTGGCATTCCATGGCCATCCTGCCTTCGTTCCAGTCTCTTGAGCCTTAACACACTCCAGTTCCACTGCACAGCCAAGGGGCCTCAGCGAACCCACAGCACAAAAATAGATTAAGACATATCCAACAAGAGAACCAAACTGTAAATGGTGCCAATAAACAAATAGCCTAGAACGGAAGTGTGCTGCTCTGAACAGAGATGGACTGTAACAAAGAAACCACACAGTGCAAATGTGCCCGTCTCTCCAGATGCCAACAGCATGCACAGGTGGCGATTGAAGTAAATAGTAAAATCTAAAGCATTTCTCCCCAGTGTGAACCCACTCCCCGGAGAGCTTCTTTCCAAGCTGGTGACATGGTCTAAGCAGGAGCCATGCAGGAGGCATCGATCCTCAGGGTGGATGGTAGGGCAGTATCTGCCAAGAAAGAGTGTTAGCTGGATTTTAACTAGCTTAGTTTTATCTCATTCTCTCCATAGTAAAGCATCTAAAAGATCTCTTAAACAGAAAGGAAAAAGTATTGTCACGCTAATAGAGTATCCAATACTCTGCTCTCTCAAGACACATGCTGGCCATGGAGGCAATACCTCTGTGTGTCAGCCTCTCCCCACTCAGACCTGGTCAGGGCCTGGATGAGTAAGTAGCGACTGGAGTGAGATGTTGGGGGAAGGCAGGGAAAACCCTTAAAAGTGTTAATTCTGAAGTCAACTGCCATGCCCAGTGTTTCACGAGTAGGGTGGAAGGTATGCATTGGACATTCTTTTTCTCTTCTTTTAGAATAGGGAACACTTGTGGGCTCAGAGAAAGAAGTTAGAGAGAAGAGATGGGGTATAGATGCAGCCCTCAAATAGAACGTTCTCCAAGAGCCGTAAAGTTCACAGTCATAATAGAGACACACGGGCTGAGTCTGTCAGATACAGTGCATTCAGATGTCTCTGGGCTGCCAGTAACATCAAAACACAACCTGTTCCCAGCACACAGGGCTGCCACGGCCCACCCATCACCAGACAGGCATTTCTGTATTCAGACTACTGTTTGACCTGTACATTCATGAAGAACGGAAGGAAGAGAAGGAAGAAGGAAGAGAGGAAGGAAAATAAAACCTTTGTCTGCAGCAACGCCTTCATTATGTGGCAATCATTAGCTGAGTCACGGGCACCAGGTAGGTCTTTGTGTTGGGCTAATTTAGATCCTGTTAATGAAAATTACTTCCTCCTTACAGAGCCTGTACCCCATGTGGTTTTCTGAGGTGCAGATGAAGTAGTCAATTAAACACAATTTGAATAAATGCCAATTATACCCTGCTTGGAGTCTCCCTTTTGAAACACACTTGTATGCACCGTGCTAAAGAAGGGAAAGAAGCCAATGTTTTCACCTAGCAGTTAGCCTCACAACTGGAGTTTTCAGGACAACTGGTTTACCTAGCTGGAAGCAAGCTGGCAATGCTATCAAGATATGGAATGCAGGAGCCAAGTTCATGGTTTATCCTGGCCCAGCTTATTCAATTGGTGTAAAATCAAAGCCTATTTTTTCCTGACTCTTCTGCAGTTACTTGGTGAACATAGAGGACATTGGCCTCAAAAAATACCCTAGATGAGAGTAGTGTAGGCTCAGTTTCTGGCTCCGTTTGTTGTTCTTAACATGACTCTGGCAGTAGTACTCAACCTTATGTGCTTGGTTAATGAAAGGGTATATATTTCCTACTGCTGCTATAACAGATTACTGCAAACATTTTCAGTATCTTTCCTGAAGTCCTAAATAGATCATATTTGATTAAAGTGCGCACACACACACACACACACACACACACACACACACACACACACACACACACACACGTTGATTCCGGGGTCTCCAGGAAAGAACTAAATAAACTGTAATCTATGTGATGTGCACTTGCTCCCCCTTCTCTCTCACCTGTGCACTTTGGGACTGGAGAGATGGTTTAGTGCTGCCAGAATTCAGACTCCAGTCTCCAAATAACAAGTTGAGAAAGGCCCAGGTTAAAGGAGAGACCTTGCCTCAAAAGGAATGGTGGGAAGATGTGGAAGACACCTGACATCCTCTTATGGACTCTGCGATTACACACAGGTATGTGCATCTGCATACACTTGTCCATACGCCCTACTTACTTAAATAAATGAATAAATATTTATTTTTCTAAAGGTTTCGCATTTTATAAATCCTAGAGAACTTTCAATTTGGGACAAACATTCATTATCTTAAAATGAGAGAAAAGGAACTTTTAATAATGAAATCTAAGCCATTTTCTCTGGCCCTGATCCTCCTCCTTCCTCATGTAAAATCGTGTGTCATTACACTGGACCCACTTGGGTAACATTCCGAGGTTACGGGCCTTATCCTGTTTGCTATTTATCAGTTTGGGGGAATAGGAACAGGCATCTCTGTGGAGCATCACTGGGTATAACCACAGGAGGTTTTGTTTGTTTGTTTTTCAAAACAGGGTTTCTCTGTGTAGCCCTGGCTGTCCTGGACTCTCTTTGGAGACCAGGCTGGCCTCGAACTCACAGTGATCCACCTGCCTCTGCATCAGCAATTTTTTTTAAGTCATAAAACTATTATAAGCATTCAGTGTGTCTTATCAACCACCCAGAACACTTGTTAAATTAAGCAAGCATAACATGTTTCTACAAGGCAGGGCCTGAAAGGACCTAGACCTGATTGACTGATTCAAGGAGCAAACGCAATGTGACAGTCACACGAAGGGGTTGAACATTGATGTCACCACGAAGCACTGGGAATGGGAGATCCTCTCAAGGGAATAAAAGGTCTCATCTTTGGAAGAGCCTTTGGTGGGTCAAAGGAGAATGGGTCCACATTCCTGTATTCAGAGTCTTGGTTCCCAGTTGGTGAAACTGTTTGAGAAGGATCAGGAGGTGTGGCCTAGTTGGAAGAGGTATGTCACTGGGGTGGGCTTTGCAGTTTCAAAAGCCCACCCCATTCCTGTCGAGCTCTCTACCTCCTGGTTGTGGAATAAGATGTAAGC
Organism: Acomys russatus; assembly: GCF_903995435.1. Lineage (NCBI taxonomy): Eukaryota > Metazoa > Chordata > Mammalia > Rodentia > Muridae > Acomys > Acomys russatus. Next base: position 64,274,823 of record NC_067143.1, on the reverse strand, counting down.
TTTCAGCTACTGTTCCAGTGCCATGCCTGCCTTTCTGCCTGCTGTCATGTTCCTTGCCATGACAGGCATGGACTCCAACCCTCTGAACCTAGAATCCCCAAATACACTCTTTCTTTTATGAGTTGCCTTGGTCATGGTGATTAATCTCAGCAATATAAAAGTAACTAAAACAAAGCCCTTCCTTAGCTAGAAAACAACCAACACCTCCAGCAGCATTCTGGAGTCATTTTTCATTTGGAATGTAAAGGCCTTAGGAAAATTGAAGTAGATAGCAAATCAACCTAGACCAGCAGGGGATCTCCCCATATCGCTAGTTTGAAAACAAATGTTCCTTTTTGGTAGGATGTAGGTTGGCTAAGTCTTCTGATGCCAGAACACACGGACAAAATGCTCACCCTGTGCTCCCCTAGAGCACGTGGTTAAGAAATGCTTGCTCACAGGCAGACATGAAGACATGGCCCAGACTGTGTCACATTCCTAGCAGTCTGAGTTTGGCTCTGGAATCCTCCGCACCCTCTCTCATGATGTGTGTGAGTGCATATGGAAGCCCGAGATCCATAATTCTCCGCCTGTGTATACTGAGTGGTCTGCACTAGCCTGGGGCTCATCAGCTCAGTTTGGATGACTGGCCAGCAAGCTCCATGGACCTGCTTGTCTCTTCTTTCCAGCACCAAAACCGCAGGTACACGCTTTCACGCTCAGCTTTTATGTGGGTTCTACAGATCTGAATCAGGTTCTCTTACTTGCGCAGCAAGGATTATTCCCAACTGAACCATCTCCCCAGACCCAGCTTAGAGTCCTTTCCAACCTTTATCACACATAAGTACACACACACACACACACACACACACACACACACACACACACACACACACACACTTAGATGTGTCCACATACAACCTGAAGACATACGTGCCACCCATTATTTCACACCATACAACTTTCCCCCACTGTATTAAATTGCATTTCCTGCCCTAAGTTAGACATCTGCATCTAGATCCATCCCATCTATCAGTTACTTACCCCAGTCACTACTGAGCACTTACTTCGATTCTAAATGCTCTATGAGCACCACCCCATTTAATCCTATAAGGGCCGGAGGGAAGAAGAGATGTCGCTATCTTCATAACACAGATGGAAAAATGTGGCTTAGAGAGATTAAGAGATTGGTCCAAGGACACACAGCTAGGAAGTGATGGAGATGGGATTTGAGCTCAACTGTACCTAAAGGTACAGAGTTTCTACTCTTATTTTACACATGTGGCAGAGATTTATAAACTACTGAAGGCCTTTGAAGGACAAGTCGCTATTACATCCCCTAGTAATTGGCATTTCTGATGAAGGGATTCCTGATAAAGTAGTGTTCACACTGAAGTCCCAAATGATGTAAAAAGTGGTCATTCTGAAATGCCAAACACACCAGGGTTGTCTATGGGAAGTGCAGGCAGCACACTGCCTCTGTAAAAGCGATTCATAGTGAGGGTCATTGAGTTTCGGTTCTAATTACCTTCTACTTCAGAGGTCACTGACATTGCTTGTGCAGAGTCTTGGAGGCTGTCCTTCCTATCCTGTTGTGTCTGTGGTTAGATCCCTGAACAGTACAGCCTCTGCACAGCACTCCACGGGTGTGAAATCACAGGACCATGGAACTGCCAGGTGTGCATGGTCTTCTTTTTCTTTTCCTTTTTCTTTTCTTTCTTTTTTTTCCCCCAAAGATATGGTCTCAAGTTGTCTTCAAACTCTCTAAGTATCTGAGGGTGACCTTGAACTTCTGATCCTCCTGCTTCCACTTCCTGAGTACTGAAATTACAGGCATGTGCTATACTGCCCTGCTCTGGGAGTTCAAGTCAGGCTTTTGTATACGGTAGGTATATGGCATTCTACCAACTGAGCTACATCCTCAGCCTAGGACAATCTTCCTGATGCCTGATATCCAGATGGAACCCGTACTATCTTCTTCTAGATGGGCAGACTATCTTCTTCTAGATTGGCAGACATAAATGGAAGACCCCAGACCCATGGCTAAGTTGAAAGCTGCTCACACCCCAAGGGTGAACACAGAATGGACTTTGTCAGAGAGGCTTCTGCTCAACAAATTAAGTGGACTTGGCTCGCCTAGATAATAGAGGAGTTCTCACTGTCCAAACAGAGGTGCACTGAGTACATAGCCAAGACCAGGAGGCTTTGCACAGCGTTGGCGTCACTGGCGTGCTCATTACCGGAAGCCTTACTGGGCATTTAATTTCTTAAGTATTTCAGGGGAAGGTGAGCACTCAGAGCCCAATTTATCTTCTTTGTCTTCATTACAGAGAGCCCTCTGATCACCTTAATCCTCCCTCTGCCACAGCAAAGAGCCATTTGTTTCTTTAATGGGTATGCTCTCACTAGCTAAGTGGCTGCTTGGAGCCAGGGCAGAAGGTGAAGCCATGCTGAGGACAGTGGGAGATGTGTATGGTTCAGACAGAGGGACTGGGGGAAAAAACCCTCCTGAATCCAGACGCAGGAAAGTGTCCACCTGCCTCCTACGTGTCCACATTCTCACTCTTTTGAGATGCCCTTCTCCTAAGTGTTGGTGAGACTCCATGAAGGGCACTGCCATTCCTTGTGCTCAGGTGAGGGACTCTGAAGAGTCACGGGAGAGCCACGCCAGAAACAACATCCCATTCTACACACAAGGAGACTTCATGCTGCAGGTTCTCACTCAGTGCTGTGTACAGGGTTTAACAACCCCAATGGGCCATCTACCCACTTTACAGCATCTTTGTGCCAGAGTCTACACCAAGAGTCCGTATTCTCTCAATCTTTTTTTAAAAATCTGGTTCCTACCTCAACTCTGCAATTATGTATACACATTTCACAAATGAAGAAAAGTGGATTGCCCAAAGCAACATAATTATCTACAGTAAAGATCTGATGAACCCAAAATATCTGTCTTCAAAAGCTTTGTTCTGATTATAATTACTGGATCTCATCTGACATGACCAGAGTAAGCCTTGCATAAGGCACTTGATGGCCAAGGTGCCTGAAACCATGCCACGTGGTGGAGAAACTCAATAGGTGCAGCCATCTAGGTAAAGGAAATCCATAATGAAGACCAATAGATGGCAGAACCTCCAGCCATGACTAGCACCTGTGGGTACAATAGGCACTGAGCATCGCCTGTGAGAAGCCAACCAGTCAGGCAAACAGCCGAGTCTGTGTGGACATGGTCTCTACCTGTTCCCACCCTGACTATCTGCGGGTGCGTCCAGCTCTAAGGAGTGAACTACAAAGTCTTCCTGGTTCTCACCTGGTCCCGAGTATAAGGTGTGTCCACTCTCTGCTTGTCACCACAGGCTTCCAGGAGGATATGGATGGCATTCAACCTCAGCAGCATCTCACAGGCCATCTTGTCAAAGAAGGTGATGTTGGCAAGGGCCGCAGAAGCCAAAAGGAAGACTTCTCCTGATGAGGCCTCTTGGCACAGTTCTGAGAAGTGAAAAGAGAGAAATCGTTCAAGGCTAAGTGTTTGCACATGACTCATCTCCCTTAGTCCCCACGGTAGCTCTGAGTGGGCGTCTTGGCAGGCCTTTTAGAGGTGAGCAAATTAGTTAGTGGAGAGGGAACCATGCTATCTGCAGAAGTAGCAGAGCTGAGACAGGAGCCTTGTGTGTGATTCCTGCTCACCCACAGTACTTACTGGGTGAACCCTAGGTACCTAGAGTCTTTTCATGGTAGATTGGACCAAACAGGCCACATCTTTGTCCTTTTGGGTCATAGTCTCTGCCAGCAGGCAAGGGAAAGCGGACCTTGCAGAGTTGATGTGAATAGTTGCCAATTATAGTAAACATGAGAGAGAAAACAGACAAGCACTAAGGTAGAGAATAAGTGGAGAACCAATGGGTCACTTAGGAAGATGTATCGAAGGACACGCCTTCACAGATGAAGCCTAACAAAAGGTGAGGAGCCAGTCATGAAAATATTTGGGGGGAGGACATGTTCTAGATGAAAGGAGTAGTGTGTGCATACAGAGGCCATGGGGCAGGAAGGAGTTCCCATCTCTCCAGTGATGTACACTAGAATGTTAAAGTTGCCTGAGTGGCAAGACTAAAATTGAAGGAGATACTTTGCCTTCCAGATGCCCACTGCATCTCTTTTTAGTCTTGGTCTCAAGATGGCAAGGGCCATCTGGCCGCAGAAAGTATTACACACGCTCTTGAGTGGCAGGGCTCTCTCTCTCTTCAGTCCTAATGGTGTGACTCAGCACTAACCAAATGTCCCTACCTGCAATTTGTGATTGGCCTAAGGCCTTTTTTTAGAAGGACAATGCCTTGATCCTTACAGAACCTGCAATGGACGTGCACCTCAAGAGACAGAAGAGGCGCTGTCCATGGTGCTGCTTGTTTCTATAGCCCTGGCTTCCACGTCTCAGCTCTAACTTGGGTCAGCAGTCGGGATGTGACAGGTCAAGGCCTATCCTTCTTGTAACACTTCTACAGAGACAGAAGAAGGAAGACCAAGACAGGCCCCCCTTTCCCAGCAGAATAAGGAAGTGCAGAGACAGTCCTGAGCTCGGCCCCGTGCTGGCCTACACTTCAGAGTTCTGACTCTGCAGCTGTCATTTCTCGGCATCCTCATGGGTGTAGCTGTGGGTCGCCCCTGAAGTGGGATGGGCAGGGTTATCAGTTACACATCTACAGTCTGCCTTGTGCTGCACCAGTCCACTTGGACCCACCTTCAAGGGAGAAAGAGATATGTAGAGATATGGAAGCTGAGTTTCACAGGGGGCAGCCAAAGGTACCACTTACTCTAGGACAGAAGCTGCTTTAATTTTTCACCTCATTTGGTCCTTTTATCTTTACAGTAATCCACTTTTATTGTGACTTTATAAATTAAATACCTGATGCTGCAGCTTGCTGAGCTCTTACATCCAGTAAGGAACAAATCTAGGTCAATCTTATGCCCAAATCCTCATTGCTTCTGTTCTTCAGGTTACATCTTGTTTCAGGCCCTCAGACTCATCCTCGGTGATGTCCCCATAGACATAGACTTTGGCCCTATTGGAGAGTAATGTCTACCTCCGCGGTGTTCTGCTCCCTGTTGACCAGCCCAGATGTGACCACCAAACATCTACATCTCATCATCCAGAGCTAGGGGTCACAGATTAGACAAGTAATTAAAAGCTCCTCACAGCCGATGCTCCCCTCATCCTCTGACTAGAGAAAGCATCTGACTCCATCCAAATACAGGTCTTTACATCTGGGCTTTGGTGTGGGACCACTCTACTTGCAGATTTGTCCTTAGGGGGAAATGTTGCCCCTTATCCTAGTGCACTTGTCGTTGGTGCTGACACATAGATTATTAGCACAGCCATTTAAGTGCCTTTTAATTTTGCTGCACATTTATTTGAACTACAGTCTGAGTCACCTGGGGTGTGTTAGGAAGATTAAATTGAGGATTCCAGTGACTCATTTATAAATGTTTCCAGGGAATGGCAAGAAATCAGAGGGCTATTTCTCACCAAAGAACAGATCTCTGGCATCCTGCCCAGAACTTGTGTCCCATCTGCTGACTCTGTGAATGGGCTGAAGAGTGCATCTTCAATGGGGATGGGTTAAACAAGAAGGTTCTTCTCCAGGGGAAAATGCAGTCTGGACAAAGGAACAGGAACAGGCACCTAACAACAGTGAAGGGTCGTTTGGAGTATACACACTTCAGCCTGTTTATTATTTGGAGAGCTTCTACACAGTGTGGCATTTAATTCTCAGATTAAAATATGTCCAGCCTTCCCTACAAGGCAATAATCTGCTGGGTTTAACTCGTGCCTGACCACATTCAGTCTGTACTTGTGCTTGTCAGCTTAATGCGGATCCCAAAGCCTCTTGTTTTCCTCTTCTTTTCTGGCTTCTTTCAAGTCGTTTCATTCCTGCCGAGTCCTGGTGGGAGCCTGGCATGGTGGATCATGACACTATCCTTCTCTCACACCCTTTCTGGGCCTCCAGATTTCACACCAGAGTAAGCACGGGCTTCGCGACCTCCTGAGATTCCTCCAGCCAAGGCTCTGTCTGGATCCCATGTTTTCTTGCTCTTGAAGCAATGTAAATGTCGGCACACTATTTCTCCTAACTCAGGCCCTGTGGCCAAGGTAGACCGTGAAGTCCACCTAACTGATGTTTCCTGTATGTAGAGCTCTATCTGAGTGGTAAATCCTAGAACCAGAAGGCACCACTTAGAGAAGTGGGTTCCAATCCCTCATTATACATAGGAAGAGAGTTGTCAAGTGAGACTTACAAGATGCCCTGGTAAGTGCATGCCAGAATCCCACACAATTGTGTTGCTGACTGGTAGCTGTTATGTAGAAAGCCAGAACCCAAGCTAGCAACTGATATCCCAGTGTGCTATACTGTCTCTAAATCCAGGCAGTTTTCCCAGTTATTCCCAGACCTGGTGTGGCAACTCCAAGAGCCAGCCCTGATTATTTTTCATTTAGTTTTGATAAGAGATGGACATAGAGATGGTGAGTAACACAGGTAGGAATGGAAGTGGAAACTCAGACCTTGCCACAAAAGGTCCTGAGCATTATTACCTAGTTTCTGCAGGTTGGCAAAGTGAAGGCTAGACAGAGGACTATGGCTTTCCTGCCATGCATGCATAGGTCTGGATAAGAGGCCCAAGAAGAGTTGATGTGTTCATGGCCCCATGATGGGAGGCCAAAAGGTGGGGTTTACCACAGCAGGTAGGGGCAACTGAATGGCTAGTTCTCTCTGGGAAGTCACTTGTGCTGGTCAGTACTGCTCCAGCCATTGGGTGCAATGACTGAAAATTTAAGAATACAGACTATTTAATTCAATAGTCAAAGTTGGAGTCCCTATTTGTCCCTGATTCCTATAGTCTGTTCTCCTTCTGAAAAGCCATAGATCCCTAACTACTGTTCAAGTCGATGCTGAAGAGCTGCTAGCTTTCCAATAGGAGACCCCTGATCACAGGGCTCCTCAAAGCTGCCCCTGACCCATTGATGGTGAGGGTTTGGTGTGGACAGGCAGGGAGTGCTTCCTGGTTCTTCTTGAAGACAATTGTGCTGAGGCCCTCTCACCAAGGGGTCCCGCTCACCCCAGGGTAACTCACTGATGAGGGCTGTCACAATTTCCTCCATGTTCTCCAGGAAGCTCGTGAGGTGCTGGGTGAAGGACAGATGTGGGGAGGTAACCTGAGCCACCACGGCCGCAGCCTCGGCTCGAGTGGCCTCTGAGTGGCTGTCATCAGTCAAGATATCAGCCAAGCACAGGATACCATCCACCTGCAGATGGGGAGAGAGAGAGAACTTCCTATGTATCTTGAGAGGGAGGGTGCCGCTGCTTGTAACCGTCCCGAGACAGGGCCAACACCTCTCACCTTTCGCTTCTGAGAACAGCTCACATCCCTTGCAGAGCCAGAGAAACCCTGAGGACGTGCCCCTTCCCAAGTGACCCAAAGCTGGACATTTAAACGCCTCTGCTTAGAGCCCAGGAGGGATGCATGACCTCCCGTAGGCTTTCTAGATAGCAAACAGTAAGCCAAGTGTCCAGAGGCTGACCTCAGCCATGCATCACTACAAAAAGCAGCAGAAACAGTGGTGATCTTAGTGATCTTCTGACCCTGAGCTCCAATCTGGGCTCCATCTTTCACGCTGTGTGACTTCGCAACCCTGACACTATCCTGTCACACACCAGCAAAGTGTCAGAAGGTCAGGAGATGATAAGAATGGGTGATGTCTTACAGAGAAGACAAGTTCAAGCAGTGTGGGCTCCCTTCCTCTCCTCTTCACCTTTGGCAGCACGCTGTGCTCACTGCATTCCTTCCCTGTCTTGTTCTCCATAGAAAGAGTGCTGCGCCCATGGAAGCCGTGCTCTCTCTGCCCAATCAGAGAGGGCTTGTTTCCCAGCCCTACCCCAGACAGACTCGCTTTTGGCGCAGTAGGAGGGCAGCGTAGTGCGCCGGGTTCCACACGTGGTAGAATGTGTGTGTCGCTGCATCAAGCATCCCCAGGTCACAGAAAGAAAAACTAGGAAAAAGCTCTTCCGCCTGCCCTGGATCCTTAACTTTCAAACTCATGGGTTTGGGAGGGGATGACCTGCTCCTCAACACCCAGGGCCTGAAAACGACATGACCCGTCTCCCTGAGGAGTCAGTGGGTGGGCCTTAGGGGGAAGCAGCAGGATCTTGCCACAGACAGATCATAAGTGTTCCTGCAGCTGCTCAAGGAGCGAGGATGAGGATTGAGGATGCCAGACGTCTAAGGACAGCCCTGGGGCAGGGGGCATGAGGAGGGGTGACAGGGAGGAACACAAAGATGCCTTGACTAATGTCCCCGCCACCTGCCTCTCACTTGATCCTCCTGTCTCCGTATCCCTACCTCTTGCAGGGGGCATGAGGAGGGGTGACAGGGAGGAACACAAAGATGCCTTGACTAATGTCCCCACCACCTGCCTCTCACTTGATCCTCCTGTCTCCGTATCCCTACCTCTTGCTACTAGCTCTAGTGGCCCCCAGAGCTCGCCTTTCATTTGATTAATTACCATCACCTCCCATCCTGTGCCTCCCTCAAATGGCTCTGGGGACCTGAGAGGTCCATTAGCTGCAAAGGCCATTGGCAATTTCAGACTCAAAGGAGACAAATGCAGAAACAAGAGCCCAGGAAACAGGCTGCAGTAAAAACCCACCTGAATGTGCTTAATAAAAGGAACAAAGCTCAGTCAGCCTGCCCCTGGCAGGTCTGGACTCAAACCAGGTATTTTATTAACAGGCCTTTAGAGAGGCCTGTTTGAGCCCACATGGCAGCTGCAGGCCTAGAAACAGGAAGCAGCTCTATTGCCAACACAAGAAGCCTCTCAGCTGACTGGCTCACATCCCCTTTAGAGCATCAGTCAAGAGCATTGCTAAGAAGCTATGAGGTCTCCAGTGGGAAAATGTCCCCATCCGTCCAGTGCCCTCAAACTTGTCTTGGCTGTAGCTACTGCTGCTACCCTTGTCTCTTACTCCATTGGAACACCAGTCAGACTCAACCAAGCATGCTGCTGCTCTGATTCTCAGCTGATCTGAGTTGGCGGTCTCAGGACCCAGTGAAACCTAAGGTCCACATATGAACCCCTCTCTCCAGGCCGTTAGTCAGTCAGTCTGTGGCCTGCATAAGTACAGACCAAGTGCCAAGCCTCGTGCTGCAGAAACACTGATCCAGGAGAGAGCGAGCCTGTGGTGGAGGAAGTGACTGTCACCACAGAAAACCAGCATGCAGGGTGACTTCCCATAGATGCTCTACCTCTTTTGGAAGCCGCCTCTGGCTTAACATATATCCACAGTCCAGCTTGGCAAGAGGGCTCACTCTGGCTTCCCACGCTGAAGTACTTCTGTTGTTTTTATTACATTTTAATAAAGAAGAACATTGTTTCTCCAGGTGGGATTAAGTAACTGTGAGTTACTTAAAAGAGACTCTCTGCATCCCTCTCCACACCACTCCTACCAGATTCACAGACTGGCCGGAACCCTGTGTGGTAGCAGGTCTACAGAGAACTTGCATGCAGTATACAATGATGTGAGTCTCTACTCCTATGTCTGCCCAGACTCCTGTTCTGCTAGCATGGGGACCACAGCTAGTTCACTGTGAGTTCTTGATGCCTGAAATATACTGGGATTTTGAGAGATGGGGAAAAAATAATGCCAGAAAGTAACATTTGACCTAACACTTTAGGATACATTGTAGATTAATACCAATAAAAAAAAGTGATGACATTGTAAACAGGAGGAGACTGTAAGCAAAGACTGAAAAGAGGACAGCATTTGAATAGAAGCCAATTCAATTTCAATTCCACAGATCCTTGGCCCCAGGTGATGTGGACCCTGGAGTCCTTGTGCCTGCTGGATTTCCCAGAGGACCTGCGGGGTCCTGGGTGTCCAAGTGATGAACTGCTCACTGTCTTGCCTTCTTCTGGTGTGTTGACTACGCTTCAAATTGCCCCTGGCTGAGTACTAACTACGAAATATATTGTTCCTTCAACATCAATCACACAACAGACATTACTTATTCTTATATATAATACACGGATAGCACACATATGTACTCATAAAATGCATTATCTATGTAAAGGAATAGAATATATAATATATGCGTACTTATTTACATTTGAATACATTGAATATATAAGGGGTAGCATGGTTTATAAAGGATTCCAATAATAAAATGGACACCTATGAGAAGACATATGTATGCTGAATATTCAGAAATTCTAGATTTTAGAAACAGCATTAAGCTAAGGCTTCTTCATTTCATCCCTCCAATCACCTTCCACTGACAAGGCCTCGCCCTGGGATCTGTGTTGCTGATGCCCTTTGTTTTTATTATACCCATGTCTAAATAAACCAAGGTCTATGGGCTTCACAGTAGACATAAATGGTGCTATCAGATACAAAGGGATTCTCCTTCTCCCCCAGACACCCTTGTGTTTATGAAACTCCTTCTTTGTCACTGTGTGTGTCTGTGGGCCATTTGTTTTCACAGCTGTACGTTATTTCACTATGTATACCCTTTGCAATTCATGCATGCATGCCCCTGACAATGGCCACTTGAGTGTCTTTGAGGGTGGGTTGCTATACTGGACAATGCTGTTCCAAGTATTCTTCTAAACATCTCCTGGTGGGAATGTGCCAATTTCCCTGGGGGGTCTTAACGTAGGACTTAAGGCACAGTCTTTGCACATTCTTACTAATACTGAGAATTTGCTTTGCTATATGGCTGGAGCAAATTATACTTACCAAGCCTATAGAAAGATATGTAATGCAATATTTTTTTCCGGTTTTCATATTATGCTTATAATCTTTAGTAATTTGATGGCTTGGATGGACAATATCTCCAGTAGGCACTTGCCTCCAGATGGTGGCGCTGTCTGGGGTAGTTATGGGACTTTCAGGAGATGTGGCCTTGCTGGAGGAATTTCACCACTGGAGGAAGGCTTTGAGGGTCCATAGTCTCACCCACTCTCTCCCTCTCTGCTTCCTGTGCAGATAAAACATGATCAACCAGCTCCCTGCTCTGCCACCCGCTGCCATGCCTCCCCACAGCCATGGACTCTCCTTGTGGAATCATAAGCCCAAAATCATGTTTTCTTTAAGTTTGTCTAGTCGTGGCATTTTATCACAGCAACAGAAAAGTAATAAAGATGGAACTATAAAACTGCATTTTAACTTGTGTGAATCAAAATCAATGAGCTTGAGTCTTTCATATTGTTTTGGTTTTTGCCTTACGTGGTTTGCTTGGGCTCTGTGTTTGGTAAGCTGGGTGATGCTGTTCACATGTTCTGATTGTTTCTCTGTTTGGTGGCTTTTTCTGTAGGAGCCAGGTTCCCTTGGTTCAGATGCTGCTGATTTCCCTTAGCTTGCCACTAGCAGCTGCCACACAAATCAGTCTCCATACACACCATCATCCCCAGAGCTCCAGTCCAGCCCAGCTCACCACACCACCATCCCCAAAGCTCCAGCTCACCAGAGCTCATCACCTAGGGCTCCATGCCACTGGGTTATGGGCTTTTTAGCACTCATGCCAATTCCGAGAATATCACAATGTGCAGATGTTGGGCCCAGACCTATTAATGTGAATCCTGCCTCTTAATACCTCAACACTTTCCTTATTCCTTTGAGCCTTTATCCTAAAATTTAGGGCAATAATACCAGTGTCAGCAGCTTTCATTTTTCTTATAAAACAGTATTCAAACCATCAACTTGAACGGAGTATTGTAATTATTCAGTGAGAGGCTGCATGGCCAGTGCCTGCCACATGGTGGCGCTATCAATCCATCATCTCCCCACCTGAGGCTTAGTTGTCTTCTGCCAGGAGGCCATCTCCTCTATTCTGTGTGCCTCAGAGACTCCTAAGTCCCTCTCTCTCTGCAGTCTCCTCCAAAACTGAGAACCTCAGGCCTCTGGGTAACGTGTCAGTTAGCTTTCCTTCACTATGACAAAATACTTGAGAAAATTACCTCATAAGGAGGACAGGCTTGTTTGGGCTCCTAGTTTCAGTGATTTTTGTGGTCCATGGTTACTTGGCCTTTTTGCTTTAGGCCCATGGCAACACACTGACTGCCTCATGGTGGGAACATGTTATGGAGGTGCCCTGTTCACCTTAAGGCAGCCAGGTGGTAAAGAAAGAGAAGCCAGGGTTCCAGTGTTCTCTAGGGCATTGCCAACGTCCTAGCTTCCTTCCACCAACCCTTAGCCACAATGGTTCCACCAGCTCCCAGTAGCACCACAGGCCGGCAACCAGGCCTCTACCATCCGACCCTCTTGGAAGCACTTAGGTGTCAGGGGATCCACAAGTTGACCCACTTGTGCATACATATGTGAGAGGCCGCACTCACATTCGCCATTACAAGATGGCGCTGACATCCTGTGTCCCAAACTGGTAAACAAGTAATCTGCGCATGTGCGATGGAACTTTCCACTTGTTGTGCTCTGCCTCAACCGTGGCATCATATCGCCTGATGAGTAACAGCCAATCAGGGACTGACACATCCTAAGCGGAGAACAGTTTCCTATATAAGGGATGGGTTTCTGCTGTTTGGGGTCTCCATTTTACTTGTCGTAAGCTTATGCTCTCCCTCTTATGACGCATTAAAGCTTTACTGCAGAAGGATCCTGTGTGTGCAGCGTCGTTCTTGCTGGCGAGACAGTAACGTGAGTCACATCTGGTGCCGAAACCTGGAAAATTGACCACACCATCGTCAGCACCTTCGGAGACCTGTTGACTTCAAGGAGGATTCAGAACTGCAGGGATAGGTAAGTTCGGAGAGGTATGCATATTTCTGAATTTCTTGGGCCGATTCTAGGAGTGATATTTTTTATCTTTTTACTTGTAAAAAATTGCTTAGAGGATGACAATTGCAAGAGGGCAGTAGAGGAAGGACAGGTCGCCCTAGAGGAAGTTCAGGATAGCATGTCAGAAACCGAACATAGTGAGAGGTTGGGTGCGCGCAAGAAAAGGGATACCCGTAAAAGGAAAGAAGCTAAGAACCCTCCTGTAAAAGGAGTGCAGTCCCCTGATTCCCCCAGAAGGGGACATCACAAGGACTTTACCCCATTAAGGGAACTTGAGGCATTAAATATTGATAGCTCTGCAAGCTCTAGCCCAATGCCTCTGACAATGAGGCTCTTGATTCAGAGGAAGAAGCAGAGTTAGAGGAGGAGGCAGCCAAATATGAGGAGGAGAGATACTACCCAGACGAACGAGGAAATAATAAAAACCCTCCCATAACTCCTCTCGTAGGGTAGCACCCACCGCTCCTCCACCCTACGAACTGCCGTCTGGATTTTCCTTTTGGCCGGAAAAGATTCATAAAAAATTACACAATTTTTTTCCTGTTTTTGAAACAGAGAACGGGGACGAGTACATGCCCCCGTCGAATATAACCTAATTAAAGAATTGGCTGAGTCTGTCCGTAAATACGGGGTTAATGCAAATTTTACCCTGGTAATGTTGGATAGAATTGGCACTGGCAACTTAACTCCTTCTGATTGGCAGATGGTAACAAAAGCCGCACTTGCAGACATGGGTCAATACATGGAATGGAGGGCTCTCTGCTATGAGGCCGCTCAAACACAAGCCCAGGCCAATGCTCTTGCCCTTACTCCTGAACAGAGAAACTGGACCTTTGACTTGTTGACAGGTCAAGGTCAATTTACTGTGAATCAGACAAATTACCATTGGGGAGCTGTAAGAGTGGCCATTTCCATGGCACTCTTTACCCTAAATTTTTTAAATCTAGATGATAAAGGCCATACTGCGGCAGAAAGACACTATTTAGAGCCCAGCAGGCCAAAAGAAATGGTCAAATGGAAGGATGTTCTGAGTAACAAATGGAAAGGACCGGATCCTATTCTTATAAGATCCAGGGGAGCTGTGTGCGTTTTTCCACAGGATGAAGACAATCCGTTTTGGGTACCAGAAAGACTTACCAGAAAAAATCCAGACGGTTCCAGAAGATGCTGATACTCAGCCTGGTGATGACCCAAGTGATAATAACAAAGGGGAACAACGCTGGGGGATCATGTCAACATTCCCACTCCCGATGCCGAATTGGACAACAGAATTCGAACAAACATTAAGAGAATTAAGAACTTCCATCATTCAAGTTAATTCCACACGCGTGGATCTGTCGCTTACAGAGGGACTTTCGTCATTGATATCTTCGGCTTTCTCCTTCTTTAAGGAATGCGTTGGGGTTGGATTATTTGGAGCTGCGATCTGCTGTGGGTTAGTGTTGACCCTATGGTTGGTCTGTAAACTCAGGGCTCAAACAAAAAGAGACAAGGTGGTTATTGCCCAAGCACTTGCAGCAGTAGTAAGTGGGACCTCCCCTGATATATGGCTATCCATACTTAAGCAATAAGTCGCTGGCTGCTCAGCTCCTGTACCCTCAGAGTCTCAGCTCATTGCACGAGGGTGGAGTGAGTAAGTTTCAGCAGCCCTGGAGAGTTGCATAGTGAGGGCATTGCAGTTAAAATGGCTCTGCGGCAATATGAGCTATTTACCCTCTGTCTCCACTCTCTTTTATGGGTGTCTTATTGCTTCCTAAATAAAGGAATAGGGAGAGACGGTGGCTTGCGGGCAGCCTTTAAGTCCTAAATAAGGGCAATGAGTTTTCTCTCTCTCTTTCTTCTCTCTGCGTGGCCTTTGCACTCGACTGGGCCTAGTTGCAATTGCACGTCGAAAGGCACCCTATATCTACGTGCACCCAGTGGCCGTTGCACCCCGCGGGGAAAATTGCCCATTGCACACGGGACGGCACTGAGTAGGTACCTCTAAATGGTCCTCGATTCGGTTGGTCCAGAGTCATGCTCCAGCCTTGATCGGACCATTTCCTTTTCCTAAGCTCATTGCCCATACAACAAACTGTAGCGAGCTGCGAACCTGATGTGGCACCAGTTTTCACCTATTCTTTTAGTTAGGCCTTTAATTAAAAGAGAAGGGGAGATGTGAGAGGCCTGCACTCACATCCGCCATTACAAGATGGCGCTGACATCCTGTGTCCCAAACTGGTAAACAAGTAATCTGCGCATGTGCGAAGGAACTTTCCACTTGTTGTGCTCTGCCTCTCCCGTGGCGTCATATCACCTGATGAGTAACAGCCAATCAGGGACTGACACATCCTAAGCGGAGAACAGTTTCCTATATAAGGGATGGGTTTCTGCTGTTTGGGGTCTCCATTTTACTTGTCGTAAGCTTATGCTCTCCCTCTTAAGACGCATTAAAGCTTTACTGCAGAAGGATCCTGTGTGTGCAGCGTCGTTCTTGCTGGCGAGACGGTAACGCGAGTCACATACATAGGGTCACACAACCTAGAGCCAAGGCTTTTTTAACTGGGTATCGTCTGTGAATGACTGGGAATGCTAAGATACACGATTAGAAACCATTTAGCCAGAGGTCCTAGGCTGGTGTAGCACCAGGCATTGCTATTGTCAGTCACTGAGTCCTGCATTGTGACAAGCACCTAGTCAGTCATCAGCATAGAGATAAAGCAGAAATAAGTGACAGAGACATAGAAATGACAAGAACAGAGAGAAACGGGAATAAGAGAGTGTCCAGGGCGAGGTGGGGCAGAACACTAAGCTCACAGAGGACATGGCTCAGTCACGCTCTTGGTTTGATTTTCTGCAACGCTGACTCCTCCTGCTGAGAACTCTCTCCATCTTGAACTTCTTTCCCAGGACTCCAGTACAGATCATTTTAAGGGTCTGTGTCCTCAGCTGGTAGCACCCTCTGTGTGCTCTCTTAGCCTCTTCTCATTGAGAGCCACATGCCAGCTTTTGCCGCCACTCTGTGCCATATTGGAAGCTAGACTCAAATTCACATGGCCTAGGGTCTCATTCTGGTGACTCTCAGGGCTAAATCTTGACTCCTTTTCCCCAACATGCACATCTGTATTTCCAAACCCCTACTGGACCTTTATATGTTTAACTCCAAAAACATAATTAGCCTATATATTCCAAGAGCATCTCAGACTCAATTTGCTTAAAACTCAAGTGTTGTTCCTGCTTCCCTCCTACCTCCTGGTTTTTAGACCTAGGTCAAGTCACCTACCTCCCTGGGCTGAGGCCAGCTCTGTCCTTCTAGCTGCCATACCACCCTGATCTGATCACAATTGCAACACGTATTATTTACCTGATATGATCATTCCAGGTCACTTACACACACACACACACACACACACACACACACACACACACACCTCTAGTTTGGAGCCCTCGGTCTTAACTCTGCACTGTAATTCTCTTTAGGGGTGCCTCTTGACACCCCAATGAGGTCCAGGATTCAATGAGGAGGAAACAGGCAGAGAAGCGTGGAGCTCACCCAGGCTACACAGCACAGCATACTGACCCTGATGTTGTTTCTGGATCCTAGCCCTGTGCCTTCCTCTATGGAGCCTTTGAGAAGGAAAGGGAAGAACTGGAGAAATGGCCAGGTCAGTGAAGGTCATCAGCTCAGCTCCTCTGAAAGGCTGAGGAGTAGCCCTGCCTGAGGCCAGCTCCTCCAAACACTAGTTCCATCTCAGGAAAGTCTCTAAACCCTAATTGCCCATTTCTCATCCCTAGCCATAAAGTTGGTGCCAAGAGAGTCATCTAATCAAAGCACGTTTGCACCCTTAAAGAACGGGCTGCTAGAAGCTCTTACAGCTAATTAGCTCTTATGTGGAGTGGGATGGAGGGGCCTGAAGTCAGATATTCCCAGTGAGTAGGTGTGCATGTGAGGGATGAGGTTGGGCACCTGGACAGCAGGGCTCATAGACCTGGGTCTGAGGGTAGGAGTGTGGAACTCATGCAACCGGGGTGCTCAAAGTGTATAAAATTATGTCAGATTTATGAGTAGTATTTTCCCATAGATTGCCAAAAACAGTGTAGAAGCAGCCCTTATGCAAATATGGAAAGAACACAAGCTCTATACGAGGGCTCTTCATATATCGTTGGTTCTGGTCAGCCATCTTGGTTTGTGCTAGAGCTTTAATTTTGACTTTGCTTTAGGTTTAATTTTCAGTGAATTCCAGAGGAACCAGCTAGTGGCTTACAACAATGGAATTGTGTAAATGTGGTGGAAACTTGGCCATGGGGGAAAAAACACAAAGACGAGAGAGGCTCCTCCTCCTCCTCCTCTTCCTCCTCCTCTTCTTCTTCTTCTTCTTCTTCTTCTTCTTCTTCTTCCCCTCTCTCTCTCTCTCTCTCTCTCTCTCTCTCTCTCTCTCTCTCTCCCTCAAACTTAAGATCTTCCTGCCTCAGCCTCCCAAGTGCTGGAATGACAGGCACCATGCCCAACTCTTAAGACTTTTCTCCTTCATGATTCTGTCTTCTCAAATATCCAAGACCTACAGGAAAACTCAAAATGAATGAGAATTCTAAAAAGCCTGTTTCTGGGTCCTGGAAGAATGGGTCAGTTCATCTAGAATATAATCAGTCAAAAGAAAACTTTAGTTATGGACAGAGAGAAAAACAAAGGCAAGTGGAAGCTGAGGACAGGGCAGAGAGTCACGTGAGTCAGAAGCAGAAATCAAAGTATGAGCCAGATTGGGATGGGGTTCGGGACTAAGCCATGTCAGTGCCTGTGGTTCAAGGCTCCCCTATAAAAGGACTTGTTTTAGACTTGTGAACAACTCAAAAAGGCACAGAAACTAAACAAGCCAACATATCAACCTCCACCTACCTTTCCTGTTCTTTCAAGCACAGTGAATAAATACAAACATAAAATCACAATAGAAAATAGAATAGTGTCTTACCAAAAGCAATCTACAGATTCAATGCAATCCCTATCAAAATACCTACACAATTTTTTAAAGACTTTGAAAGATCAATTCTCAACTTCGTTTGGAAAAAACCAGAATAGTTATAACTATTCTGTACAATAAAAGATCCCCCAGAGGAATCTCCATCCCTGATCTCAAACTGTACTATAGAAAAACAGTAATTAAAACAGCATGGTATTGGCACAGAAATAGGCTGATTGATCAATGGAATCAAATCGAAGACCCAGAAATAAATCCACACACATATGGACACTTGATTTTTGACAAAGAACCCAAATCTATTCAATGGAAAAAGGATAGCATCTTCAACAAATAGTGCTAGTCTAACTGGATAGCTACATGTAGAAAAATGCAATTAGACCCATATTTATCACCATGCACAAAATTCAAGTCCAAGTGGATTAAAGACCTCAATATAAAACCAGAGACACTAAATCTGTTAGAAGAAACAGTGGGGAAGAGCCTGGAACTCATTGGCACAGGAGACAACTTCTTAAACAGAGCACCAACAGCTCAGGCTCTAAGATGAACAATTGATAAATGGGACCCCATGAAACTGAAAAGCTTCTGAAAGGCAAAGGACACTGTCAACAGAACAAAATGGCAGCCTACACACTGGGAAAAGATCTTCACCAACTTTACATCTGACAAAGGGCTAATATCCAAAATATATAAAGAACTCAAGAAATTAAATACCACCAAACCAAATAACCCAATTAAGAAATGGAGTTCAGAGCTAAACAGAGAATTCTCAATAGAGAAATATTGAATGGCTGAGAAACACTTAAAGAAATAGTCAACGTCTTTAGTCATCAGAGAAATACAAATCAAAATGACTCTGAGGTTCCATCTTATACCCATCAGGAGGGCTGAGATCAAAAACTCAAGTGACAGCACATCGTGGTGAGGATGTGGAGAAAGAACACTCCTTCATTGTTGGTGGGAGTGCAAACTTGTACAACCACTTTGGAAATCAATCTGGCGCTCAGAAAATAGGGAATAAATCTACTTCAAGACCCAACTATTCCACTCATTGACATATACCCAAAAGACATTTGCTCAACAAGCCTTATTCATAATAGCCAGAATCTGGAAACAACCTAGATGTCCCACAATTGAGGAACAGATTAAAAAAAAAAAAAAACATACTATTCAGATATTAAAAACAAGAAAATCTTGAAATTTGCAGGGAAATGAATGGAACTAGAAATGATCATCCTGAGTAAGACACCCCAGACCTAAGGAAACATGCATGGCATATACTCACTTATAAGTGAATATTAGCCCAACATAGATGTCCCCTGAGAGTCTCCACTCAGTGGGGGATTGGGACAGATGCTGGAACTTGCTGCTGGACTTCATGTGAGAGTGGTGTGGAAGAACGGGTAGATAGAAGGACTCAGAGGGTCCAGGAGCCCCACAGGAAGACCATCAAGGCTGGTGGATCTGGACCCAGGGGGTCGCTGCACAAACTGCTGTACCAACCAAGGTCAATGCACACAGTAAACCTAGACCCCCTGTCAGATCTATCCAACTGACAGCTCATTCTCCACAGTTGTCGGGATAGTGGGGACTGCCTCTGCTATGTACTCTGGTGCCCCCAATTTAACCATTTCCCCTTGGTCGAGAGGCCTGGTGGCACTCACAAGAAGGGGAAGCAGGCCATCAGGATGAGACCTGATGGGCTGTGATCATATGGTGGGAGAGGAGGTCCCCTAGAGGTCTAGGGGAGGGGAATAGGATGAAAGAGGAAGAGAGCAAGAGGAAGATACACGTGATGGGATAGCAGTCAGGATGTAATCTGAATAAATTATTTTTAAAAAGAAAGAAAGGAAGGAAAGGAAATGGGATAGTGGGTAGCAGGATTATGTGGCCCCTTTGAGGGGAAAGCCAGTAAGGCCTAGGGAGAAAGATTCAAAGAAAGCAGAGAGCAGTGTTGGCAGTGGAGAGACATCGTGGCCTAGATCACTTGGGAGTCTAGCTAGAAAATAACCTCTCTCTTAGGAGAGGAGTGCCTTTAAAGCACATTTCAAAGAGCTGCTATGAAGGCATTTAGCTCAGGGTGGCTGTTCCTTGGGTCAGTGTTACTAGCTTTGTGCTGATATGAAAATGCCGAGGATCCAAGATGGCGGCGAGCAGTGTGGACCGTGTTTGGAGGCTCCAGTGAACAATTCAGGGATTTGCACATACCGAGGTTCGAACATCACGGCAGCGGGAGTGCTCCACGGTTCGGAGGGACCAGGGTGCGGAGGACCTGCGTGCCCCTGCACACAGGAGGAGTGTGGATTTTCTCTGATCAGAGCGGCAGCGGCAGAGGCAGCAGCACCAGCGGCACCAGCAGCGGTGGCTGAGGTTTGCAGCTCATAACCTTCCAGTGGAGGCGATTGGTGTGGTGGCTGGTGGGAGTTGCTGCGGGAGAAGGGACTTGGGGCAGGATTTGGGTCGCGTGGAGCCTTCGGACCCAGACTAGACTCGGCAGACAGTTCGGCCCCAGAGTCCCGGGTACTGGCCCAGCCCAGCAAGCAATTCTACCCGAGGCACTAACTCAGCTTCGGCCACAGCTCCCCTGCTGTGGCGCAGGCTTAGTTGAGCCCGCAGCTCCACACTAGGCAGCACCTCAGCTCAGCGGCAGCTCCCCTGCAGTGACACAGTCTGGGCAGAGCACTTGGTCCACCACTGGCGCTAACTCAGAGCAGCCGCAGCTCTCCTGCTGTGGCGCAGGCTGGACAGAGCGCTCGGTTCCACCAGCTCTAAGACTCTGGTTGGACACAGTGTGCAGTTTGAATCCAGAATTCCTGGCTGAGATTGGTGGTCAGTTCAGGCCCTGAGTCAATGACTGACCACAGCACGCACTTTGGGCCAAAAGGCCCTAGCGGAGCTTGGTGCGTAGTCCCAGCCCAAAAATTCTGGCTGGACCCTGCGTGCATTCTGGGCCCAGAATCTCTAGCTGAGCTTGGCAGACGGTTCAGGCCCTGAGAATCTAGCTGAGTTCAGCCCGTGGTTCGGGCCCAGTGTTCCTGGCTGGACTTGGCAGGGAACACAGAAGGCTGTGGATACCTTGGCCTGACCCAACACTCATTCAGAGACCCAGAACAATTGCAGGATCCACAGCACAGGGGGGCTGAAGATCACTGGCTGTGAGAGACCAGAAAAACAGGGCTAACCTCCTAATATCCACACCAGTGAAGCTTTGAGCTCGCAGCCTAGGGAAATCGTGAGAAAACAAGTGAATCTATCGTCAGACACCCTCCATCCAACTCTGGAAGCTACAAAATAAAAACAAAGACGGCAAGATGTCTAAAGGACAACAAAAAAGCATACGCAAAAAACCCCAAAACAACATGGCGTCTCCAGTTTCCAGCTATCCCAAAGAAAACAACCCAGAGAACTCAAATACAATGGAAATACAAGAAAATGACCTCAAATCCTTAGTAATGAGGATGATAAGGAGAAACAAATAAATTCGTAATCAAATGCAGGAAGACGCAACAAACAGGTGAGAGACATAAAAGAAGCATAGAGTGGAACTGGAAAAATTGCAGGAAAATGCAAACAACCAGATGAAAGAAATAAATAAACGGTTCAAGATCTGAGACCTATAAAGAGGCAATGGAAGAAACTCAGGAATATACAAAAAATCAGATGAAAGAAATCAAAAAATCAGTTCAAGATCTGAAAATGAAAATGGATTCAATGATAAACACACAGACAGAAAAAAACGAGAACTGAGACCTCAGAGAAGAAGGCGAGCAACACAGAGGTGAGCTTTTCTAACAGAATCCAAGAGATGGAAGAACGAATCTCAGAGCTAGAATATACAATCACAGATATTGAAATCAACCATTAAAGAAAATGCCAAATCTGGAAACTCCTGACACAAAACATCCAAGAATTAAGGACAACCATGAAAAGAAGAATTTGCGGATAATAGGCATTGAAGAAAGAAACATCAGACTCCAGGGCCCAGAAACTATTCTCAACAAAATCATAGAAGAAATTTCCCAATCTAAAGAAAGCGAATGATATAAACACAAGAGGCCTACAGAACACCAAATAGAATTGACCAGAAAAGAAAAACTGCCCGCCATAATATTCAAAACACAAACATACAGAACAAAGAAAAAATATTAAAAGCTGCAAGGGAAAAGGCCAAATAACATTTAATGGTAAAACCTATCAGAATTACACCTGACTCTCAGCAGAGACAATAAAAGCCAGAAGGGCCTGACAGAGATCCTGCAAACCCTAAGAGAACACAGATGCCAGGCCGACTACTTACCCAGCAAAACAATAACCATTGATGGAGAAAAAAAAATATTCCATGACAAAAACAAATTCAAACAGTACTATCCACAAACGCTTTACAGAAGTACGAAGGAAAACTCCATCCCAAAGGGTCAAGCTACAACCAAAACTACCCAGGAAATAGATAACTATCCCATGGCAAAAACACAAATACACAAACGCTCGGACTGGAAACAACATCAAAATTAAGACTCTTAACAGTCACTGGTCATTAATATCTCTCACATCAATGGCCTCATTCTAATAAAAGACACAGACTAACCGAATGGGTACAATAAACAAGACCCAACATTCTTCTGCATCCAAGAAACACATCTCACCCATAATGAAAGGCATTACTCAGGGTAAAAGGTTGGAAAAAAATATTCCAAGCAAAATGGTCACAAGAAGCAACAGGTGTAGCCATTTTAGTATCGAACAAAATAGACTTTCAACCAAAATTAATCAAAGGGATGAGGAAGGACACTTCATACTCATCAAAGGCAAAGTCAACCAAGATGGACATCACAATTCTGAACATCTATGCTCCTAATACAAGGGCACCCACATATGTAAAAGATCTCCTAAAAAAGCTTAAACCACACATCGATCCCACACAATATAGTGGGAGACTTCAACACCCCACTCTCACTGAAGGATAAGTCATGAAACAGAAACTAAGCCGAGAAATAACATCATTAACCATGCCATGGGTCAAATGGATCTAACTAACGATATCTATAGAACCGTTTCACCCAAACAAGAAAGAATACACCTTCTTCTCTGCACCCCATGGAACCTTCTCCAAAATTGATCACACGTAGGTCACAAAGCAAGCCTCAACAGATACAAGAGGATTGAAATAATACCTTGTATCCTATCAGATCACCATGCTCTTAGGCTGCAATTCAACAACAACAGAAATAACAAAAAGCCTACACTTTTGGAAACTAAACAACTCTCTGCTAAATGACACCTGGGTCAGGGAAGAAATAAAGAAAGAAATCAAGGAGTTTCTGAAATTCATGGAAAATGAAAGAAACAACATACCCAAATTTGTGGATACATTGAAAGCTGGCTAAGAGGAAAATTCATAGCACTAAGTGCCTTTAAAAAGAAATTGGAAACATCGCACATAAGCATCTTAACAACACAACTGGAAGCCCTAGAAAAAAAGAAGCAGAAACACCCAAGAGGAGTAGACGCCCTGGAAATTATCAAACTCAGGGCTGAAATTAACAAATTAGAAACTAAGAAAACAGTCCAAAGAATCAACAAAACCAAAGCTGGTTCTTTGAGAAAATCAACAAGATAGACAGAGACCATTAGCCAACTAACTAAAAGGCAGAGAGACAGTATTGAAATGAACAAAATCAGAAATGAAAAGGAAGACAATAACAACAGACAACGATGAAATTCAAAGAATCATAAGATCCTACTTTGAAGGCATATACGCCACAAAATTGAAAATCTAAGGGAAATGGACGATTTTCTTGATCAAGTTCACTTGCCAAAGTTGAGTGAAGAACAGATAAACAAGTAAATAGTCCCATTTCCCCTACAGAAATAGAAGCAATCATCGATGGTCTCCCAACCAAAAAAAGCCCAGGGCCAGATGGTTTCAGTGCAGAATTCTACCAGACCTTTAAGGGCGAGCTAATACCGATACTCTTCAAGCTATCCAAAAGATAGAATGGATGGAAAATTACCAACTTCATTCTATGAGGCCATAGTCTCATTGATACCTAAACCTCACAAAGACTCAACAAAGAAAGAGAATTTCAGACCAATTTCTCTTATAACATAGATGCAAAATACTAAATAAACTTGCAAAACGAATACAGGAGCACATCAAAGATATCATCATCATGACCAAGTAGGCTTCATCCAGCAGCAGGGATGGTTTAATATACGGAAATCCATCAATGTAATCCATCATATAAACAAACTGAAAATAAAAAACCACATGATCATCTCCTTGGATGCAGAGAAAGCATTTCATAAAATTCAACACCCATTCATGTTTAAAGTTTTAGAAGATCGGGGGATACAAGGCACTTTCCTCAACATAATAAGGCTATATACAGCAAGCCAATAGCCAAAATCAAAGTAAATGGTGAGATACTCAAGAAATTCCTCTCAAATCGGGAACAGGCAAGCTGCCCACACTCTCTCCATATCTCTTCAATATGTACTCGAAGTTCTAGCCAGAGCAATAAGACAACAAAAGGAGATCAAGGGTATCCAAATGGGAAAGGAGGAGTCAAATTATCCCTCTTTGCAGATGATATGATAGTGTACATAAGTGACCCTCAAAACTCCACCAGAGAACTCCTAAAGCTGATAAACACCTTCAGCAAATTGGCTGGATACAAAATTAACTCAAAAAAGTCTGTAGCCTTCCTATACACAAATGACAAGCTTACAGAGGAAGAAATTAGGAAAACCACACCCTTCACATTAGCCACAAGCAATATAAAATATCTAGGAGTTACCCTAACTAAGCAAGTGAAGGACCTTGTATGAAAAAAATTTCAAAACTCTGAAGAGAGATTGAAGATGACCTGAGAAGATGGCGTGATCTTCCTTGCTCATGGATCGGGAGAATTAACATAGTAAAAATGGCCATTTACCAAAAGCAATCTACAGATTCAATGCAATCCCTATCAAAATAACTACACAATTTTAAAAGACATTGAAAGTTCAATTCTGAACTTCATATGGAAAAACAAAAAACCCAGAATAGCTAAAACAATCTTGTACAATAAAGATGCTCCGGAGGAATCTCCATACCTGATCTCAAACTGTACTATAAAGCAATAGTACTTAAAACAGCATGGTACTGGCACAGCAACAGGCTGGTTGATCAGTGGAATCGAATCGAAGACCCAGATATGAATCCACACACATATGTCACTTGATTTTTGACAAAGAAGCCAAATCCATTCAATGGAAAAAGGATAGCATCTTCAAAAATGGTGGGTCTAACTGGAGGTCTATGTGTAAAAAAATGAAACTGGACCCATATTTGTCACCTTGCACAAAACTCAAATCCAAGTGGATTAAAGACCTCAACATAAAACCAGAGCACTAACTCACTTAGAAGAAAAAGTGGGAAAGAGCCTGGAACATATTGGCATAGGAGACAACTTCCTGAACAGAACACCAACGGCCCAGGCCTTAATGTCAACCATTAATAAATGGGACCTCATGAGGCTGAGAAGCTTCTGTAAGGCAGGAGACACTGTCAAGAGAACAAAGCGACAGCCTACAGACTGGGAAAAAATCTTCACCAACCCTACATCTGACAAAGGTCTAATATCCAAAATATATAAAGAACTCAAGAAATTAAACACCACCAAACCGAATAACCCAATTGAGAAATGGGGCTTGGAACTAAACAGAGATTCTCAACAGAGGAGTATCAATGGCTGAGAAACACTTAAAGAAATGCTCAACCTCCTTAGTCATCAGGGAAATGCAAATCAAAACAACTCTGAGATTCCATCTTACACCCATCAGAATGGCTAAGATCAAAATTCAAGCGACACCACATGCTGGCGAGGATGTGGGGAGAGAGGAACACTCCTTCATTGCTGGTGGGAATGCAAACTAGTACAGCCACTTTGGAAATCTATCTGGTGCTATCTCAGAAAACTGGGAATAGGGCTTCCTCAAGACCCAGCTATTCCACTCCTTGGAATATACCCAGAAGATGCTCCAGCACACAACAAGAAATTTGCTCAACCATGTTCATAGCAGCCTTATTCATAATAGCCAGAACATGGAAACAGCCTAAGTGTCCCTCAGTAGAAGAGTGGATAAAGAAACTGTGGTACATATACACTATGGAATACTACTAAGCTATTAAAAACAAGGAATTCCCGAAATTTGTGGATAAATGGATTGAGCTAGAAATGATCATAATGAGTGAGTTAACCCAGAAGCAGAAAGAATCAAATGGTATATACTCACTTATATCTGCATACTAGCCCAAGGGGCATGTCCACGAAAGCCTTCACTTACCAGGAAACTGGGACAGAGGGGAAGGCATCCTATTGGGACTCTAAATGAGAGACGCATGGGAGAACAGCAAATAAAAGGATCCAGAGGGTCCTAGAAATCTACAAGTAGAACAATATGATAGGCAGATTTGGGCCCAGGGGTCCCGCTCAAACTAAGGCACCAGCCAAGGACAATACAGGAGGTAAACTTTAAACCCCTTCCCAGATCTAGCCAATGGTCAGAATTTCTCCACAGTTGAGTGGAGAGTGTGATACGACTTTCTCACGTACTCTGGTGCCTCACATTTGACCATGTCCCCTGGAGGGGGAGACCTGGTGGCACTCAGAGGAAGGACAGCAAGTAGCCAAGAAGAGACTTGATACCCTATGAGAATATATAGGGGGACGTAATCCCCTCAGGAACAGTCATAGGGGAGGGGAATGGTGGGAAAATGGGGGGGGAGGAATGGGAGGATACAAGGGATGGGATAAACATGAGATGTAACAAGAATAAATTAATAAAAAAAAAATAAAAAATAAAAAAAAATAAAAATAAAAAAAAAATAAAAAAAATAAAAAAAAAAGAAAAAAAAAAAAAAATTAGTTCAAGATCTGAAAATGAAAATGGATTCAATGATAAACACACAGACAGAAGAAAAATGAGAACAGGAGACTCAGAGAAGAGGCGAGCAACACAGAGGTGAGCTTTTCTAACAGAATCCAAGAGATGGAAGAACGAATCTCAGGGCTAGAAGATACAATCACAGATATTGAACCAACCATTAAAGAAAATGCCAAATCTGGAAAACTCCTGACACAAAACATCCAAGAAATTAAGGACACCATGAAAAGAAGAAATCTGAGGATAATAGGCCATTGAAGAAAGAGAAGACATCAGACTCCAGGGCCCAGAAACTATTCTCACAAAATCATAGAAGAAAATTTCCCCAATCTAAAGAAAGAAATGCCTATAAACACACAAGAGGCCTACAGAACACCAAATAGAATTGACCAGAAAAGAAAAACTGCCTGCCACATAATAATCAAAACACAAAACATGCAGAACAAAGAAAAAATCTTAAAAGCTGCAAGGGAAAAGGGCCAAATAACATTTAATGGTTAAACCTATCAGAATTTACACCCGACTTCTCAGCAGAGACCATAAAAGCCAGAAGGGCCTGGACAGAGATCCTGCAAACCCTAAGAGACCACAGATGCCAGGCAGACTACATTACCCAGCAAAATTATCAATAACCATTGATGGAGAAAACAAAATATTCCATGACAAAAACAAATTCAAACAGTACCTATCCACAAATCCAGCTTTACAGAAGGTACTAGAAGGAAAACTCCATCCCAAAGGGTCAAGCTACACCAAAACTACTCAGGAAATAGATAACTATCCCATGGCAAAAACACAACTACACAAACGCTCGACTGGAAACAACATCAAAATTAAGACTCTTAACAGTCCTGATCATTAATATCTCTCAACATCAATGGCCTCAATTCTCCAATAAAAAGACAACAGACTAACTGAATGGGTGCATAACAAGATCCAACATCCAAGAAACACATCTCACCATAATGAAAGGCATTACCTCAGGGTAAAAAGGTTGGAAAAAATATTCCAAGCAAATGGTCACAAGAAGCAAGCAGGCGTAGCCATTTTAGTATTGAACAAAATAGACTTTCAACCAAAATTAATCAAAAGGGATGAGGAAGGACACTTCATACTCATCAAAGGTAAAGTCAACAAGATGACATCACAATTCTGAACATCTATGCTCCAATACCAGGGCACCCACATTTGTAAAAGATCTCCTAAAAAAGCTTAAACCACACATCGATCCCCACACAATAATAGTGGGAGATTTCAACACCCCACTCTCACTGAAGGATAAGTCATTGAAACAGAAACTAAGCCAAGAAATAACATCATTAACCAATACCATGGGCCAAATGGATCTAAACAGATATCTATAGAACCTTTCACCCAACAAGAAAGGAATACAACCTTCTTCTCTGCACCCCATGGAACCTTCTCCAAAATTGATCACATCGTAGGTCACAAAGCAAGCCTCAATAGATACAAGAGGATTGAAATAATACCTTGTATCCTATCAGATCACCATGCTCTTAGGCTGCAATTAAACAACAACAACAGAAATAACAAAAAGCCTACATGTACGTGGAAACTAAACAACTCTCTGCTAAATGACACCTGGGTCAGGGAAGAAATAAAGAAAAGAAATCAAGGAGTTTCTGAAATTCAATGAAAATGAAGAAACAACATACCCAAATTTGTGGGATACATTGAAAGCAGTGCTAAGAGGAAAATTCATAGCACTAAGTGCCTTTAAAAAGAAATTGGAAACATCGCACATAAGCATCTTAACAACACAACTGGAAAGCCCTAGAAAAAAAAAGAAGCAGAAACACCCAAGAGGAGTAGACGCCTGGAAATAATCAAACTAAGGGCTGAAATTAACAAATTAGAAACTAAGAAAACAGTCCAAAGAATCAACAAAACCAAAAGCTGGTTCTTTGAGAAATCAACAAGATAGACAGACCATTAGCCAAACTAACTAAAAGGCAGAGAGACAGTATTGAAATCAACAAAATCAGAAATGAAAAGGGAGACATAACAACAAGACACTGAAGAAATTCAAAGAATCATAAGATCTACTTTGAAGGCATACGCCACAAAATTGAAAATCTAAGGGAAATGGACAATTTTTCTTGATCAATTTCACTTGCCAAAGTTGAATGAAGAACAGATAAACAAGCTAAATAGTCCCATTTCCCCTACAGAAATAGAAGCAATCATCGATGGTCTCCCAACCAAAAAAAGCCCAGGGCCAGATGGGTTCAGTGCAGAATTCTACCAGACCCTTCAAGGGCGAGCTAATACCGATACTCTTCAAGCTACTCCAAAAGATAGAAATGGATGGAAAATTACCAAATTCATTCTATGAGGCCATAGTCTCATTGATACCTAAACCTCACAAAGATTCAACAAAGAAAGAGAATTTCAGACCAATTTCTCTTATGAACATAGATGCAAAAAATACTAAATAAAATACTTGCAAAACAATACAGGAACACCATCAAGATATCATTCACCATGACCAAGTAGGCTTCATTCCAGGCATGCAGGGATGGTTTAATATACGGAAATCCATCAATGTAATCCACCATATAAACAAACTGAAAATAAAAAACCACATGATCATCTCCTTGGATGCAGAGAAAGCATTTGATAAAATTCAACACCCATTCATGTTTAAAGTTTTAGAGAGATTGGGGATACAAGGCACTTTCCTCAACATAATAAAGGCTATATACAGCAAGCCAATAGCCAAAATCAAAGTAAATGGTGAGATACTCAAGGAAATTCCTCTCAAATCGGGAACAAGGCAAGGCTGCCCACTCTCTCCATATCTCTTCAATATAGTACTCGAAGTTTCTAGCCAGAGCAATAGACAACAAAAGGAGATCAAGGGTATCCAAATGGGAAAGGAGGAAGTCAAATTATCCCTATTTGCAGATGATATGATAGTGTACATAAGTGACCCTCAAAATTCCACCAGAGAACTTCCTAAGCTGATAACACCTTCAGCAAATTGGCTGGATACAAAATTAACTCAAAAAAGTCTGTAGCCTTCCTATACAACAAATGACAAGCTTGCAGAGGAAGAAATTAGGAAAACCACACCCTTCACATTAGCCACAAGCAATATAAAATATCTAGGAGTTACCCTAACTAAGCAAGTGAAGGACTTGTATAAAAAAAATTTCAAAACTCTGAAGAAAGAGATTGAAGATGACCTGAGAAGATGGCATGATCTTTCTTGCTCATGGATCGGGAGAATTAACGTAGTAAAAATGGCCATTCTACCAAAAGCAATCTACAGATTTAATGCAATCCCTATCAAAATACCTATACAATTTTTTAAAGACATTGAAAGTTCAATTCTGAACTTCATATGGAAAAACAAAAAACCAAAATAGCTAAAACAATCTTGTACAATAAAAGGTGCTCCGGAAGAATCTCCATACCTGATTTCAAACTATACTATAAAGCAATAGTAATTAAAACAGCATGGTACTGGCACAGCAACAGGCTGGTTGATCAGTGGAATCGAATCAAAGACCCAGATATGAATCCACACACATATGGTCACTTGATTTTTGACAAAGAAGCCAAATCCATTCAATGGAAAAAGGATAGCATCTTCAACAAATGGTGCTGGTCTAACTGGAGGTCTATGTGTAAAAAAATGAAACTGGACCCATATTTGTCACCTTGCACAAAACTCAAATCCAAGTGGATTAAAGACCTCAACATAAAACCAGAGACACTAAGCCACTTAGAGGAAAAAGTGGGAAAGAGCCTGGAACATATTGGCACAGGAGACAACTTCCTGAACAGAACACCAACGGCCCAGGCCTTAATGTCAACCATTAATAAATGGGACCTCATGAGGCTGAGAAGCTTCTGTAAGGCAGGAGACACTGTCAAGAGAACAAAGTGACAGCCTACAGACTGGGAAAAAATCTTCACCAACCCCACATCTGACAAAGGTCTAATATCCAAAATATATAAAGAACTCAAGAAATTAAACACCACCAAACCGAATAACCCAATTGAGAAATGGGGCTTGGAACTAAACAGAGAATTCTCAACAGAGGAATATCAAATGGCTGAGAAACACTTAAAGAAATGCTCAACCTCCTTAGTCATCAGGGAAATGCAAATCAAAACAACTCTGAGATTCCATCTTACACCCATCAGAATGGCTAAGATCAAAAACTCAAGCGACACCACATGCTGGCGAGGATGTGGGGAGAGAGGAACACTCCTTCATTGCTGGTGGGAATGCAAACTAGTACAGCCACTTTGGAAATCTATCTGGTGCTATCTCAGAAAAATGGGAATAGGGCTTCCTCAAGACCCAGCTATTCCACTCCTTGGAATATACTCAGAAGATGCTCCAGCACACAACAAGAAAATTTGCTCAACCATGTTCATAGCAGCCTTATTCATAATAGCCAGAACATGGAAACAGCCTAAGTGTCCCTCAGTAGAAGAGTGGATAAAGAAACTGTGGTACATATACACTATGGAATACTACTCAGCTATTAAAAACAAGAAATTCCCAAAATTTGTGGATAAATGGATTGAGCTAGAAATGATCATAATGAGTGAGTTAACCCAGAAGCAGAAAGAATCAAATGGTATATACTCACTTATATCTGCATACTAGCCCAAGGGGCATGTCCCACGAAAGCCTTCACTTACCAGGAAACTGGGACAGAGGGCAAGGCATCCTATTGGGACTCTAAATGAGAGACGCATGGGAGAATAGCAAAATAAAAGGATCCAAAGGGTCCTAGAAACCTACAAGTAGAACATTATGATAGGCAGATTTGGGCCCAGGGGTCCCGCTCAAACTAAGGCACCAGCCAAGGACAATACAGGAGGTAAACTTTAAACCCCTTCCCAGATCTAGCCAATGGTCAGAATATTCTCCACAGTTGAGTGGAGAGTGTGATATGACTTTCTCACGTACTATGGTGCCTCACATTTGACCATGTCCCCTGGAGGGGGAGACCTGGTGGCACTCAGAGGAAGGACAGCAGGTAGCCCAGAAGAGCCTTGATATCCTATGAGAATATATAGGGGGAGGTAATCCTCCTCAGGAACAGTCATAGGGGAGGGGAATAATGGGGGGGGGGGAGGAATGGGAGGATACAAGGGATGGGATAAACATTGAGATGTAACAAGAATAAATTAATTAAAAAAAAGAAAAGAAAAGAAAAGAAAATGCCAAGTTTCCAACAAAGTCCCATGGAGGCCCAGCTGGGACCTGGGCTGCACCCAAAGCACTCAGCTCAGCGATTTGCAGATGATAGATGCTATTGTCTAGGGAAATATTAAAAGTTATAATCCTAGATGGGCGTGCTGACACATGCCTTTAATCCCAGCACTCGGGAGGCAGGGGAAGGTGGGTCTCTGAGTTTTAGGTCAGCCTGGTCTACAGAGTGAGCTCCAAAACATCCGTGGCTACACAGAGAAACCTTGTGGTACAAAAAAAAAAAAATTTTTTTTTTGTTTGGAGAGTGTGCCTGCTTCCTAACTTCACTTCCTCAAGATCCACCACACATGCCAATGAGCCAGTCAGTGGTACATTTGCCTTCTTTTGAAACCAGCAGCAAGACAAAGGAATCCATCATCAGTGCCTCCATCCTAACACTGTGCCCACCAAAGCAGTCACACAAGAAATGATGGTTGTAGAAGAGCAAACCTCCTGCTATTCTTTATACCGTTATTTACCCATGGTGCACATGTGCAGAAAGACGTGAACCAGTCAGCTCTCTACTAAAGTGGACTTAGCACAACTACTGAATACAATATCAAAAGTGTATTTTCAGTGTATTAGTAGCAACATTTCAAAACCAATCACTTACAAGCACTGCTTACATTACCATAAAACATAGCTTTGAATTAAAAAATATGTAAGGAGTCAATCCTTAAAGGCATTGTGTATTCAGGAGTGAAATGTGTTGCGTTCACTGATCAGAACACACAACTGTTTAAGATGTCAAACTAATATAAAAATTTGAAGAACTCTTAATTAAAGTATAAAACACTAAGAAGCTGGTTGTAAAATGAATATAGAAGCACAAACAACGGCCACTGTAATCTTAAAGAACAAAATAAGTACTTGCACTGCTATCAATATCAATTTTTCTTAAATAAGGAGATTTGTGTTACATTGGTAAAAGGATGGTCCAAAAAGACTAATAGAAGAGAGAAAAAATCAAGCCCAGAAACCTGTCGCCTTGTTTACGTGAATGCGCCACTTCAACTTAGAGGTGGCCTTTTCACTACATGGTATAGGCTCAACTGCCTAACTGTATGGGGAGAAGAACTGAGCTTTTGGACATGAGGTGAAACGAGTCATGAGTCAAAAATGCAGACAGCCATGCAGTGAGTGAGCCTCCTGGTGATGGCTGGCTATGCACAGCCCAGAATCATCTGGGAAGAGGCTCTCAATAAGGGACTTCCTAGACCAGTTGGCCTGAGGGGCATGTCTGTGGGGATTTGTTAGCTGGTTTAGGAAGACCTGGTCCATTGTGGGTGCCACCAGGCCCTAGGCAGTATAATTAGCTAGGCAGTGTAACTGTAGGAAGCTAGCTGAGAGCAAGCAAGCAAGGATTCCTGCAGTCTGTACTCTCTGCTTTTGGCTGAGGATGTGATGTCACCAGCTGCGCTGTGACAGCCCAACCCTCAGTGACAGACTGTAATCTAAAACTGTCAACTCCAATATGTCAGGATATTTTATCACAACAACAGAAATTAAACAAGGACAGTCTCAAATAAAATACAAGGACTATCCTCATAGTTTTGGAGAAAGCAAGGGTTTCTTAAGTGGATGGAAGTAGCACTCACTATAAAAAGAAAGATCAATAAATAGGACCTTAACAAAATCAAGAATTTCTATTTATCAAATGACAGCATTAAGAGAATGATAAAGCAAACCGCGGGCTGACAACATTTATTTTCACTACCTCTATCTGAAGAGGGATTTGTGTCTAGAATACGTTTTAAAATGTATACATCAATAAGGCAAGACAAACGATGTATCATTTTTAAACAAGAAAACATCTCAGACTGACATTTCACACACACACACACACACACACACACACACACACACACACAAAAGGCAGCCAAGTGGACAACAGGGATAGGAAACAGTGCTCCAGATCACTATGCACAAGAAAAACAAACTTTAAAATCATAATGAAAGATGAGTTTGTGCCCGAGTGAGTCAGAGGCAGTGGACCCCTCACCTCATAGATCTACAAGCAGCTTCCCCTGGCCTCTGAAGTGGCCTGAGGAGAGGCCCCAGCACCGCTTTGGGGAACTGCACACAATCCTTGTCTCCACCGTCTCTACTCATCTTTCCTGTCCCTGTCTCTCTCCCTCTGGGAGCCTTCTCTTCTTTTTCACAGCCCTTCCCTCACCCTGTTTCTCCCCATTCTCCGTGGGTGACCAGCGGACCCACCACTTGCTCTCAGGGAATAGCAGGTGATGACTCCTGATCCATGATCTGAGGGCTGACCTGTCCTGCTCTCCCTTCTGCACTGTCAGTACCAGAATGTCGCAGAAAGGGCATCTTCCTGGTCCCATTCTGCCCCAGTCTGAATGCAGGCTCTCAATCTCCCATTTCCTTTTGCTGCCAGAAACCTCGTGTCCCCAGCTCCTCTCCCAGTGGCACTTCTCCACTCAGAAGCCAAAGTCCAGCCTGGTGTTGGTATCCAAAAGCATCACCTCGACCCCCAGTCAAGCCCTCTTTGTGAGGTCCCTGTAGCATGGCTTCCCTCCACCTCAGCACCAGTACCATGTTCACAGGCAATTTTCTGTCCTCTCTGACTGTTTTGGATTCTAAGGAGGAAGTGAACACCAAGCAAAACATTTTATCCACAGGCCTGCATCTTCTAACCCTGGCCCCCCCACCCTCCCCCCTCTGGGTCACTGCACACAGGGGAGGAAGGGAGCTTTCAGAAGCCAGGCTCAGGGACAGAAGGCTGCAAACTCTGCTTCAGTGTCTTCTCTGGCAGCATCTCCTCAGGCACGCAGGCAATGGGGACCAGCATTCCCAGGGAAGAGAGCTCAGCAGGTCCTTCTTTTCCTGCACCACACTGTGTCTTACAAAGTTCCTTCATGCTCCACATGCTACCAGATAACTCCCTCGTTGGTACTTGGAAACATCCTTCTGTTTCCTTAGCAAACCAGTAGACAAGAGAGAACATGCCTTGCCCAGGAGGCATGCCTGGTCTCAACTGCTTGCTCTTAATCTCACCTGTCTCACACGGCCTGTTCAGCCTGGCCCACCAGCCCCCTATGTCTGCTTGGAGATGTGATAATTTGAGTCCTAGCTCTGAGGAGGGAGGGAGGGACAGAGAGATGGAGGGATGGAGAGAGGGACGGAGGGAGGGAGGAGAATGTGGCACAAACCTGAGATCCTAGTGTGCAAATGGGACTTAGCTCACATCCCAGAGCAGTCTTTTTATCTATTTTAGCCATCATTCCCTTGCTGAAGGGCCCTGTAGGTTTTACACCCCACCCCACCCATCCAGCTGCTGCCCCCGCCTCACACAGGCCCCTGAAACTGCTGGCAAAGGCTTTGAAAGGCACACCTTCAACACCTACCATCATCCCTCTGACTGGTGGTAGAAATGATATAGGTGTGCATGGTGAGTGTGAGCGCGCGCACACACACACACACACATACACACACACACACACATACACACACACACATACACACACACACACATACACACACACATACACACACACATACACACACACACACATACACATACACACACATACACACACACACACACACACACACACATACACACACACACACACATACACACACACACACACACATACACACACACACACATACACACACACATACACACACACACATACACACACACACATACACACACACACATACACACACACACATACACACACACACACATACACACACACACACACACACACACACACACACACACATCTTCCCATTGACAAACAGTGTGTCCTCAGCCATGCCCAAACGCCACTGGCCTGCACAGCTCTACACACAAGCCATTTCCTTGACAAACCAAAGCGGCTTGCAGGATAGTGTTCCTTGGTGTGGCAGCCCAGGCAGAGCTCTGGGTATTCATGCCAAAGAGGTGAGAGAGCTTTTGGAAAGGATGTCAGTCAGAGCTGGCTATGAACTTGGAGTCATTAAGATAGCCCAGCAGAAGCAGAGGCCTCACAGGGGAATGTGCCGTACAAGGGGACACAGTGTGTGTAGCACAAGCAGAAGGTCACCACTCCAAATTTACCTCAGATGAGCTCAGAGGGGAGCAAGGTTACATATGGAGCTGGGCAGCATCTCCAGCTCTGAATACAGAAGGCAGTGAGGGTCAGGGAGCATGCTCAGTAATTACCTGAGAGACAGGAGGGTGTCTGTGCCCAGAAGTTACAGAGCGGGACCAGCTGCTCAGCCTCCTCAACCCACATGGTGTAAGAAAAGAAAGAACTAGCTCTTACAAGGTGACCTTTGACCTCCACATGTACATTTGTGGTACATGCATATGCTCACTCTAGCACACATGATTGATTAGCTAATTAACTGTAAAAGATGCATAGCTGATCTTCTTGGGGATAGAGGTTAGGGACATAGTAGAGACATAGCAAGATCTGTTGGCACCTTTCACCTGGAGAGTAACACACCTGTAAGAAACACTGGTTGGCCTGAATTTTAAACACTGCCCCCACGTACATCACAGGATATATTTTTGTGGTCCTAACTGCTGGGCCCAGAGCCCAGTAGCCACAGTAGTTCCAGGAAAAGACCTTCTTGGGCAGCTTGAAAGGGCTGCCAGTGGAGCTCTTGTCCACCAGGGGCCGCTGTTGCACAGCACATGGTGTCCCACAGAGCCCACCCCCCCCCCCCCCCCCCCATTTGAATCACTTTGGTCTCCAGACTGCCTGACAGCTCTCATCCATCTGTAAATTCAGGAAGGAACTGATTGGCAGGGAGAGTGCCGCTCCCAGCCAGCACTCGGGACAGTATTGGCCCACCATGTGGGTCAATCCTAGTAAAAAAACAAGTGAGAAAATACACGGGGGGGGGGGGGGCGAGGCCGGGGGGGGGGGGCGGTGTCGGAGTTTGAGTCTGCCTTTTCAAGCCATAATCCTCTCCGTTCCTGCCACACTGGAAACTAGATTGTAAGAAAAAGAAATGATCCACACCCCTTAACAGAAGACTGGGCCACAGAGCCTCCTCTGTCCTGCCCCAGTCCAAGCCTCTCCCTTGCCCCCCTCAAAGCCCACTTCTTCCTGTCCAGGGCCTCTGCCTAGGCCTCCCCGTCTCCATCTTCCATGCACCCCAGAGCTTGACTGATGAGCTGCTGCTCACACGATAAGCAGCAGTTTCCGTTCCCACGCCCCCAGAGATTTTCTAGTTGGACTTGAAATTGAGCACATCTACCTTTCCCTGCTCATCCTTAATTTCCTTATCGATCTTCATTAAACTCTCCCTTTGGCTCCAGGACACAGTGAACTAACTCCTTATTACACACACACACACACACACACACACACACACACACACACGGAGGTGGAGGTGGTGGGGCAGACCTCAATGTGTGTAGTGCAATTCCATGGGCCAAGGTCCAGAGGGCAAGAAAGCAAAAGCCAAAGTGTGCTCTCTGTCTCTGTCTCTGTCTCTCTCTGTGTGTGTGTGTGTGTGTGTGTGTGTGTGTGTGTGTGTGTGTGTGTCTGTCTGTCTGTCTCTCTCTCTTTCTCCATATCTACTGTCTCTCTCTCATCTAATTATATGTGTGTGTGTGTCTAGCTCTATATGTCTCTCTGTCTCTGTCTCACTCCCTATATATACACATATGTATGTATGTATGTCTCTCTGTCTCTGTCTCTCGTCTCTGTCTCTGTCTCTGTCTCTCTCTCTCTCTCTCTCTCTCCCTCTCTCTCTCTCCCCTTCATGGCTACCATAACATAACAAATAATGAAATAACCACACTTCTCCATCTCCTCCAGCACTATGATGTACTGCCTTACCTCAGGCCCATCAACACTGGACTGAAACTATGAACTAAATTAAACCCTTTTCCCTTCAAGCTGATCTGCTCAGGTATTTTATCACAAATGTGGAAAACCAACCAGCAATATACCCAATAGCATCTCGCCACATCCATCCACTTCCTCTGGCACCTGCTGTGACATGAACCAACCACCCCCAAACTTACAAACCATTCTCCACCTGCTTTCCTGCTAAGGGCTTGTTTGTCTCACACACTAGACTCTCTTGGTCAGTCACCCAACCCAGAAAACGCTTTGTTTCCCTGTAGATCTGTCATTCCTGATTATACCCCGGAGCCAGTTTCCACTTCATTTCATCAAACCCACAGTCGCATACCTAACAGTCCCATCTGAAAAGTGCCTCGCAGAAGGGCGTTAGGGTGAACTTGCCTTATGAAGAGGACCAAACGGCCACCGCCAGGCTCCCCACCCCAGCTGGCTCAGAGACTTCAGCCCCTGAGTCAGCTGCCTTTACCTTCTCCAGCTGATGGACGCCCTCTTCTACACAACAGATAGAGGCCAGTGTGCGGAGCGCCTGGGGGTACAAACACCGGAAGCTGTCCTGCCGGCAGACCTTAAAGAGGGCTACAACGCCACCTTCCTGTTGAGAAGAGGACAAAGATATTACCTCACTGTGTTCCCTGGATTGGCCTGAGGATAACTGACAGCCCTTGTTTGGCTGGCATGTTTAGGTTGGTCCTCACACACACCGCCCCTGGTGGTCCAAATTGGAAGTAAGGTACAGGGGCTAGCAACAGGAACTTCTGTAGGGTTGAGGATCCAGACCCTTCGGCTTGGACCCCAGAAGAGCTGACCGGAAGTCACCAGAATGAGTCCAGAGTCTAGAATTCAGTGCCCATTTCCACTCTATTAGCTGC
This sequence comes from Acomys russatus, assembly GCF_903995435.1. Classification (NCBI taxonomy): domain Eukaryota; kingdom Metazoa; phylum Chordata; class Mammalia; order Rodentia; family Muridae; genus Acomys; species Acomys russatus. Next base: position 64,236,177 of record NC_067143.1, on the reverse strand, counting down.
CATCCTTCTCCTTGCTCTTTGCCCTGTCGTGGAAGGCAGGCAGAAGAGGAAGGAGCTTTATAGCAAGTCTGTTACTCATTCTCACTATACGGTGGAAAAACAAGCCACTATGGGGAAAGCCATCCACCCAGATCCACAGCCCCCTACTCCCGCTTATAGAAGGAAACGAGTGCTTTGGGGGACACTTGTGCAGCCTTTGGTAGAAACTGCTGATGGAATCGTCTTCCTCTCATTGTGTGGAGACTGCCTAATAGTGTGCATCCCAGAGAGACTCATCTGGGCATAAGACGTATTCTGTAATCACCGCTGCAGCCCTCCATGTACAGAGTGGTCAGTCGCACCAGCAAGCCAGGATAAGTAAATTAGGCAGAATGTTACAGGAAGGTAAGTTTAGTAAAATACTATGCCCTGTCAGGTTTTTTAAAAATATACTTACCATGTACCAGGCTCTTTTCACATTTGGGGGACGCAGCCGTGACTGGCTGAAAGGATAATGGATGAGCTTGCTCAGAGCAGACAAGGACCATTGCAGCCCAGCATGGCTGCCCTGAAACAACCTCAGACCTTCCTCCTGTCCCCTCCAAACAGAGGCTCAGGGGCCCTACTTGCTCTAAGAGTTTTGCTTCTGACCAATGTAGGGATCAAAATGAAGGCATCCAAATGCTAATTCAGGATGCTTTATACTCAGCTAATATTGATTATAAGCTTTTCTATCCCTACCTCCTCCTGGGGTGGTTGCTTTGCTGGGGAAGAAAAGGTAGGAAAATGCATTCGTGCACTCAAAATAGTGGTTTATTACACTCCAGATGCTGCCTTGGTCCCAGTCCATACTGGACTCATGGTTTGGCAGAGAAGGCAGACAGTTCTAAAATCAGGAACAAAGCTGGGCAGGGATGCAGTGAGAAGGCAGGCATGGGGCAGGGATGCAGTGGGAAGGCAGGTGCAGGGCAGGGATGCAGTGAGAAGGCAGGCACAGGGCAGGGATGCAGTGAGAAGGCAGGTGTGGGGCAGGGATGCAGTGGGAAGGCAGGTGTGGGGCAGGGATGCAGTGAGAAGGCAGGTGTGGGGCAGGGATGCAGTGGGAAGGCAGGCACGGGGCAGGGATGCAGTGGGAAGGCAGGCGCGGGGCAGGGATGCAGTGAGAAGGCAGGCACAGGGCAGGGATGCAGTGAGAAGGCAGGTGTGGGGCAGGGATGCAGTGGGAAGGCAGGCGCGGGGCAGGGATGCAGTGGGAAGGCAGGCGCGGGGCAGGGATGCAGTGGGAAGGCAGGCGCGGGGCAGGGATGCAGTGAGAAGGCAGGCGCGGGGCAGGGATGCAGTGACAAGGCAGGCGCGGGGCAGGGATGCAGTGGGAAGGCAGGTGTGGGGCAGGGATGCAGTGACAAGGCAGGCACGGGGCAGGGATGCAGTGGGAAGGCAGGTGTGGGGCAGGGATGCAGTGGGAAGGCAGGCGCAGGGCAGGGATGCAGTGGGAAGGCAGGTGTGGGGCAGGGATGCAGTGGGAAGGCAGGTGTGGGGCAGGGATGCAGTGACAAGGCAGGCACGGGGCAGGGATGCATTGGGAAGGCAGGTGTGGGGCAGGGATGCAGTGGGAAGGCAGGCGCGGGGCAGGGATGCAGTGGGAAGGCAGGCGCGGGGCAGGGATGCAGTGAGAAGGCAGGCGCAGGGCAGGATTCCTGGAGCACAGAGTGGGAACCCCTCAATCTGGAACCGGTTGTTTGTGGAGTGACAAGTCAGAACCTCTCTGCTTTCAAATACATGTCACTATTACAGAGAAACTGTGCCTCTCATGAGAAAAGATGCCTACCCCTCAAATTTTTCGATCTGTGACCCTTTGTCCTGCTTTCTTATTTTCTTAGAGGATATCTGCAAGTTCCACATGAGGACCCTAGTTAGACAGTCAACAAAGCACAGCCGAGTTACAGAAACACAGAACACCAGGAGTTTCCAGCTGTTTCCCGCCAGCCTTATTGGCTGTCAGTAGTCTCCCTCCCTCAATATACAATATATTCAGATAGATATTTATATCTGGGTATTGTAATATTTATTCATCTAACTTGTATAGATACCACTTTATTAGATGTACCAATTGGTGACTAACATATAAATAGTTACGCTGGGAGCAGACAATGAGGAAATGATGCCACAGGATCCATGGCTGGGGAAGCCCACAGACCCAGGGATGAATCCACTACCTGCTGTTTTGATGCATGGACAGACTCTCTCGAGCTTCCTTCTGATGAGCATTTTCCTACCCAGAGGCAGCTCCTGGCACATCAGAGGAGCCTCTTTGTGTAGTGGACACAGAACCTGTCTATGTGCAAAGACTGTTTCTGTGGAGTGCTCAGCCTCAAACAGAATACACCACACCCCTTTCTCAAGCCTCTAGGATCACTGTGCTCATATCTCATAGCAGCTATGGGTGTCTGTGTAAGACCTATGTAAGATCAGGCTAGTCAGGCTCCCACCCCTAACTGAGGAGCTAGGACAGCGGGGGGTTCTGGGGAGGGAGAGTCAGTTTTCCTGAAAGGTGTGGCTCCTGATAGGTACACACTCCAGTGGATGGCGCCATGCTCAGAGGTATACGGGAAGCACAGATTGGTTACTTTAAAAAAAAATAGAAAACAGAGGGCATCAAGTCAAGAAGGGGTTGTAGATGTCTTGAAAGAGCTAGTGGCTGGAGGTGAGTGTGATCAAGGTAATTGTGTTGCATTGTGAAATGCTCAAGGAATTAGTAAAATTATTGAGGTTTGGAAGGTTTGCTCTCTTCCTCCTCCTCCTCCTCCTCCTCCTCCTCCTCCTCCTCCTCCTCCTCCTCCTCCTCCTCCTCCTTTTTCCTTAAGGAACCCAAGACCAATGCCAGGAAGGCTGTGGCAGCCTCCTTTGTCTCGGAAAGCACTTAGGCCAGCAAATCTATCTGAGCTCTGCATTTGCATTGGACCCTCATGTCTTTTCCCAAACCTGTAGGGGAAAACGACCTCCTTATCATTTTTAGTCATAGAGAGAAAAAAGTCCTAGATCCTTGCTAAGGGGATTTAGGGCTCAATCTTGGCTCCACATCTGGTTAGTCTGAGCTAAAAGGCTCTGCAAAAGTTTAGTAGGAAAAGTAGCTGGGGCAGTTAGTGTGTGTGGAAGGGCCTGGTGCTAGCTCTCTGGACAGTGGTGTGGGAGTTAGGCTGTGGGAGGCTTCCTGACCAGAAGATGGCCTTGTCCCCTCATGAAATGTGTGTAAAGGCCATGTGAAAAGGGAAAGCGGGAAGGAGAGCTTCCCAGGAGTTTGGACGGATTGTTTCATGGACAGCCCTAGAGCCCCCACCCAGGACCTGAGAGCAGCACTTATTCTGGGGTAACACTGGGATCGTCTGAGCTAGCAGATCCCATCACACTCTTGGCTTGGGCTTGTTTAATTTTATAGAAAGCTCTGGGCAGTAAGCCCAGATGCATAACAGTATGAATTATTCAGACAGCTTGGGATGAGTTGTCATAATGCTGGCAGGGGCCACTCCAGGGTGTGCAGGCTGGCGATGGAAGGAGTCACAGAGGAGCTGGGTGACTGTGACACAGCACAGGAGAGGCTTGTGTCCTCTGCTTGAGGAGGGGAGAGGGTTGCCACCATCAGCATGGGAGGGCTGGGCTCATTCATGGGTATCTGGATACAGATATACTGAGAGGACAGGCCCCCTAGATCCCCACTAGAAGCAGCTTAGACAGATGGATGACCCAGAGGTCACAGTGGGCTCCAGAAGTGCATGAGGAACACTACTGGGGAAAGTTGCACATTGGTCCCAATGTTGAGTTCTTTATTGTATCTTAAGTAGGATCTTTTCTTTTCTTTTAAGCTATTTTTTAATTTTTTAATTCAGATTTACTTATTTACTTTTTATTATGGATACATTATTCTGCCTGCAGGCCAGAAGAGGGCACCAGATCTCATTATACATGGTTGTGAGCCACCATGTGGTTGCTGGGAATTGAACTCAGGACCTTTGGAAGAGCAGCCAGTGCCCTTAACCTCTGAGCCATCTCTCCAGCCCCCAGGTAGGATCTTTTCAACACTGGACTCCCACATGGTGCTTCTGTCACTGGAACTCATCTTGCCTTCTTCAGGACTGAGAAGATGGAGAGCAGCACTGCATCCTCTTGCAGTTCTGCATCCTCTCCCTGCTTCTACCCTCAGGCTGCTCCATCCCAAGGACCAGACACAAGAAGGTTGAGATGAAGGTTGGCATCAGGAGACTTGCTTAAAAGCCCAGCTCTATGTGGACTTCTGAACTTGTAACTCCAGACAAGCCCTGACTGTCTGAAAACCTGCTTCCTCCCTTTAAAGGTGTGAGTTGCAGAGTCTGGGAAGATGGCTCAGTGGGCAAAAGCACTTGGTGCTCAACTGTGAGGACCGGGGTTCAGATCCCCAGCACCCAGATAGATGTCCGGGAGGTTTGGCAGCCTTCCTAGCATTGCAGCACACGGAGGTAAAGACAAGGGATTCCCAGCACAAGCTGGCTTGCTGGATTAGCCAGGTCAGTGAGCTCTGAATTGAGAACCCTGCCTCCATGTACAAAGTGGAAGACAACCAAGGAAGATAGGTAACATCAACCTCAGGCCTTCCAATACATTCATCTGCATGTGTAGCTGCACACACATGTGAGCATACACACGTGCGTACACACATACACACCCCTAGTTCACATATACACAGAAAGAATGTAGGAACTGTAACTCAACACATCTAAGGATGGCTGGTCCATCAGAGGAGATACCAAGTGGAAAGCACAGCACAGTGCTTGGGTCACTGATGAAAGACATGGAACTAGGACAGGGGAAGAAGGCTGTGAGGAGAGAGAGAGAAAAGGGAGATGAGAAGGCCATGGTCCTGGGAGAAGTTCATGTCGCCTTGAATGCTGAGCAGCCTAGCTCAAATTCAATCAGTTTTGACGTCTCAGCTCTCCTCCTATGCAGTGGGAGTGGATGCTGTCTTCTCCACTGGACTTTGAGTAGGTTTAAACAAGCACTCAAAACATTATCGTGTGCATAGTAAATGCTATAGAAGTGCTATGTTGCTGTTTTTATACCGATGCTATCATCATTGTAGTTGTTGTTGTCATCGTCATCATCATCATCATCATCATCATCACAGTGACCAGTTCCAGCTTTAGAAAACTCAGGTTCCATGTCTCTCCAGCTCCCACCAAGGCCTCCCAGTCCTGGCATTCACCAGGCTCACCCACAGGGAAAGTTAATCATTCATTGTGTAGTTACACCAGGAGCCAAAAAAGAAGAGACGATGATAGACAGAGATGGAGTTCTTGGAACAGGGACTTTGCCTTGTCAGGGAAAGACTCTAAGTTTAAAGCGATTCAGCTGGTGAAATGCGGAAAACATGGGCTCCAGAGGAAGGAAAATCTGGCTTCAGTATGAACTGGACAAGGTGCTCAAACACTGTGAGTCCTACAGCCTTTGTGTGTGCAGGGTCACTGATGCTCATCTCAGAGGATATGTGTGGGCCAAACACTATATGCAAAGAGTATCAATCTGGAGCCTGTGTGTGTGTGTGTGTGTGTGTGTTGTTATTCAACTAGGCTCATGGCTTCCCTTAGAGAGGCTGTAGCAGGGTGTGGCTCAACACATCAAGAATTCAAAGCATTTGAAACTTCTAACCATAGCTGTTAACCCAGGCTGCATTTGGGAAACCGGGGTTGTGTGGGTAGCTGGGGGGGGGGTGGTGTGGAGGGAGAGTGGGAGAAGTAAGGAAATTGAGGAAACAGGGCCCAAATGAAGAGAGCAGCTCACCGTGGGCGCCCACTCAGACTAGAGTTCGACAAAAACAAGAGCTGCAGACTTACTTTTCCACTCTCAAGGCCAGACACAGTGGTAGATTAGGGAAGTCTCTTAAGATCCCACAGTTGACCAAGGTAGGCTGATGAGCCCAGGGCCTGGCCAGCCTCCTGCCAGGAGCTAACAGGAGGATGAGGAGAACTGCCTGTGCTCCTTACCCAGGCCTTTCCTCTGCCTTCTACCATTGGGCATCTTGGAATCAACGTTAACCCAGGGTAGGTCCAAGGCCTTTGAGGAGACTAACTAACGGGAAGGTAAACACTACCAGTGGCTTAGATTCAAGCTCACATCTATTGTCTGTTTCCGTGAAAGAGGAACATGGGGCAGGCAGGCAGGCACTGTCTACATGAGCGCCACACAGAAAGGAGGTTTTGAGTACCTGGACCAGCCAAGATCTGCCCACTTGTTTTCTAACAGAAAAATGTTCTTTGTTCCAAAAGAAATTCAGCTATATCTGTGGGAATTTAATCACCAAATGGGAGTTGAGAGGCTGAAGAATTTCTTTGTTCTGCACAGTATCATGTGACCTCTGCAGGTCAAGACTCTTTACCAAGCTGAATGATAGAGTCACAGAATCCTTCTCTGTTTCCTTTGCCCTAATACTACAATACGCATTCAAGTAGAATCTCAACTAAAGCTTCCTAAAGAGAGTAGTGGTCTGCAAGGGATGAGAAATCACCTGGAAAGCAAACCTATCTGCCATCCCAGGCCAACTAAAACTGAATCAGAAATTGTTTCAAATTCTACTATGATTCTCATGGGCTTCCGGCCTTGAGAACTCTGAGTCATAACTCTGGCCTAAGGTTTGAATCAGGAGTCACCCACCATCATGTACCTTGAGCCACGAACTCTGAACCAGACCTCTTGGTTCTAGTTCTGAGAGAGTCATTTATTAGCTACATGACTTTGGACAAGTTCCTCAGGCCATATATCTATTATAAATGGGGACCACACAGTGCCAGCTACATAGGCTGTTCTCATGTTTTAAAAGAAACAAGTTATGCAGGACACGAGTGGGAGTGACATAATGTCAGCTATTGTCATTAAATCCAGTTCTCTTGTCCCCTGGCTGGAGCTGACAAAGCTTTACCCCACTCTCAGTTCCTTAAGGGCTTTGGTCAGTAACTCAGAGGTTTACTGTCCTTCAGAGCTTGGTGAAAGGAAAGGTCACAAGCATCACTCAGAGCTGCAGTAACTCGGTGGCAGTGCCAAAGTATCTGGTGCTCCCAAACTCTCTGAAGGATTGCAATGCAGATAGAGGACTAAGGCCCACTCACCTGGATCCTCTTCCTGTGGCTGGCACCCTGAATCTATGGAAGACAGAACTGATTTCCACTTATATCATTACTTCTCAGATAAAAAAAAGAAGAATGCAATAACCCAAACCTTGGTCCTACAGCCTGAAGCTTTGGGGGCCACAGTCAAGAGCGAGTTAACCAGGAAGTTAGTGATTTACACCCCTGTCCATTTTTATTTCATCTCACTCCCATGTATTGCTGGAGTGTTATGGGCATTTTGGGGATCCAACCAAGAAGTTTAGAATGGGGTTCAAGACAGAGCCCTTGATAACACATGTGTCTGACAAAATGGAGTTCATGTTTACAGACACATTCTCCTGAAAACACTGCTGCTAATTATTATGTGGCAGAAGGAACAGCAAGAGGTATTAAGAGGTGTGGATGGAGCTTACCATACAGATAAGACTATATTTTAAAGCTTTCCTTTTAACTAGGTTTAAGGCACTACATTTCTTACATCCGTAGTGAAGTGAGGTCATACAAAAATCAGCCCTTATGGATTTATTTATTTATGGCATTACTGCTGTATGCCAGATAGTCTTTGTACTACTAAATCTTCCTGAAAACACCAGGGTCACCACATTGTCAAGAAGACGTGTGTGGAATGCGAAGGAATGTTGACACTGATAACAGGTGCCTCATCAGAAAGATGGCAGAAGTACCATGGGCTTATCTGCAATGGTTAATCTTGGCTGTCAACTTAGGAATCGAATCGACTAAGAAACATACCTGTGAGGGATGTTCGATTAGGCTAACTGAAGTGGACAGTCTCCCTAAATGTGGGTAGTATCCACTAGCAGTGGTCTGAGGAATCAGGAGGAAAACTTTAGTTTTTTGCCTGCTTGCATTTGCATCTTGCTGGCAAGTTCATCTACTCTGCTTACAAGTTCGCCCACTCATCTACTTTGTTGTTGCTGCTGCCTTTACCACATCCTCTGCTGATGTTGGAAACCGGCTTATTCAGCCATCCAATGTGGTATAAAGGCCAGCAGCTTTCCAGGAATGCTCCAGGCTTTCAGCACCAGACTGGTACTGCTAGAGTGTGGACTGAGAAGCTACTGGCTCTCAGTCTCTCCACTATGAAGGTAGCCAGCCATTGATGGACTACCCAGACTGTGCTGTGTTATATCAGTTATGTTCCTTTAGGGAAACCCAACTACTATATCTTTTTGGGTTAACTGTGTCAAGTGGGAAGTGAAATCATGGGACCTAGGAAACATCAAAAAAAGTAACTCTTCCAAGGTCACACAGCAAGCTAGTGCTGTGGCCAAGACAAATCTGAGCCAGCTGTCCCCACTCACCCATAAGCAGGTCTTCCTCTTGCTTTCTGCAAACCTGCTCTCTGGCCCCCCAGCCATGAAATTTACCTTGGCTATGATGCGGCACAAAGGAGCCCCCTCCTGGGTCAGGCTGAACAGGTTCCCTGTGGTAGACTCCATGATGTAGATATTGTCTGAGGTATCGATTTTTCTCACAAGTGCCTAAGAGGAGAGAAAAGTCAGCTGGTTAACTCACTTCCACCTGCCCCCCTGTTCCTCTTCCTCAATGGAATACCAGAGGTCCCATGCTTCTAATAGCGTCTTTGGATTCTACAGTCCTGTTTCGTCTACTTAGGGGAGCAATACGACCCTAGCTGTAGGTGAGGTCTGAGCTCCATCGCAAAGATGCAGAGATGGTGAGTCCTTTCAGATCAATAGTGCTTGAGGGGCAAATGAGCTGCTATAGATCACTGAAGACCTAGGCAAATGCCACTCGGTAGTTCACAATGAGAACAGAAACCACAGGTGCAACACACTAGCATCGACGTGACAACAGTGGAGTGCCCATGGCTGTGGCCAAAGAATCTGCTCGTTTTTCACAGCTTCTAGACAAGGATGAACTCCTGCTGGTGGTGGGTCCAAGGCTTTAGACCAGCACTCTCCAGTAGCATCACACTGGCCAGGGGCTATTTGCACTGGGAATAGAACCATGCTGCCAGAATTCTACTGACAGGTAGGTAACGCCACGAGGAATGAATGCCATGCTGACCTAGGATAAAACACTCTAGTGTGTATGGAGAAGGTTGCATACAGAAACACAAAATTAAGGAAGAGCCAGGAAAGCCATTAGCAAATAAGATATGAAGATTATTCCTAGAAGAGTTTAGCAAATTTCTGGGGGCAGGCAGGGAGGGTGAAGCCTTACAAATTGAAATCGCTTCATAATCAGCCATTAGCTTTGGCACACGTGACTCCTTATTGACTATCATCTATCCTTACCTACTAAGAAATGCAGCTGTTCCTGTTTCCCCTGGAATATGTGGATATGGAGACCTGCTTTCCAGGGCCTCCTAAGAGAAGACAAAATCTGAAATATATGGGTGTAAATTTCAGGTATTCTTTTAGTGGCTCTCTGTGTATACATAGGCATATTTGTTCATGCAAATGTATGCACATGTGTGTATGCATCTAAATATGTGTATGCATGCAAGTATGGCATGTGTATACGGCTGGGTGCTCATGTTTGCATGTATATTCAGATATGTGTACATGCATGTATCTGCATTGTTTGTGCATCCATGTGTGTGCACATGTGTGTATGCATGAATGCATATATGTTTACGAAATTGTATGTACATGCATGTGTGCATGTGTGTATCCATGAATGTGTGCATGTATGCATGAATACATATATGTATGCATACATGTGTGCATATATGTGAGTGAATGGATGTGTGCATGAATGTGCACATGTGTGTATGCATGTGTATGTCTGTATCTCTTCATCTAATATTTTGATACAAGGTCTCCCACTGAACCCAAAGCTCGCCAAGTTAGTCAGTGAGCTCAAAGGGTCTCACTGTCTTTCTCTTCATTTCTAGAATGACAGACACACATCACTGCTCCTGACTTCTTTAAGATGGTGGATCTGGGAGGTTGAGTTTATGTCTTCATTCTTGCACAGCAATCACTTTACAGGTTAAGCCATCTCCCCAGCCAATCTTTATTTTGTCTTGGAACAGAGTCTCATGCAACCCAGGCCACCTGTGAACCTCCAATCCTCCTGCCTCTGTCCCTGAGTGCTGGGATTTTAGGCACGCACAGCAAACCCTGTAATGCTTATTTTTAAATACTAAAATGCCCACAGCTTTAAATAACCTGCGTATTGTAGGAAGGACTCTTGAAGGAAGTAGGAGATCCGGGCTCTAGGCTCAGCTTCAGGCTCTAGGCTCAGCTTGCCGTTAGCTTGCTATGCTAACCAAGAATGCATTTGGTGAAGAGTGGGTTCTGAGACTGAAACGCCAGTGTTCCAATCCTGGCCCTGCCACTTGTGGCCATGTGCCTTAGAGCAGATGGTTTACTGTAGCCCTTCTTTGCCTCAGTTTCCTCACCTGCACAGTGTTGGACTAAACAGCATCTGTCTCTCACAGTGAGAATGCTCTCATCCTGACCTTGCCGATGTGCACAGCGAAAACGCTGTGAGAGGTCATCCTTTTGTGGCCGTGAGAAAATGAGATAAACCTCTTAGGACTTCGTTTCATCACTTAAAAATTAATAAAATGAAGAGATTTGCATCTCTTTCTCTCTCTTTTTCTTTATTTAAACTCATAGAATTTTTTGCACACAGCATATTAATCCTCTACATTGAACGGCCTTAGATTAAGTGTGTATTTAAGCAAACTATATTAAAAATGAAATTGTTTATTCTCTATGATCTGGTAGGTGCCTTATACAAGAGGTTCAACTGAAGCCCACGTTATTAGCCAAGGTTTGTCAACACAGACCTCTGTCACGAGCATGTTAAGCTCCTTCCCCACTGTTTGCATGAGCAGCTACACACGCAATAACACACACGCAAATGGAAATGCAGATTTCATATATTGGGGACCTGTACCTAAATGATAATTACCTAATGCTCCTGATGAGTGTTTGCACTTGAAGCAAATTAGCATTAAATTAAACAATTCGAGCCCAATGTCTTCTGCAATCAACTGCTAATATTAGACCATTTATGTCTGAGAATAATTTCATGTTAATGTCTATACACATATATACAGTAATTACACCCCAGGTATGTCTCTGGGACAAAGAAAAGTTGTAAGCATACTTTCCAACAGCATAAATTCAGAAAAACAGATTAAAGGCTCCTGTGGAATCCACAAAGCCTTGAACATTACAGTGTCAGTCTCTAATTCAACTCTCATTTCACATTCAAGGAGCATGAAGCACACACAACTGACCAAGGTCGAACACACGTGGTCGATAGGAGCTGGACTTTGTCCTCGTGTTGTCTCTGGTGTGATGGCCAATCCTTGTGGCCCGCCTGGCTGTTCTTCACATCACCATGGAAACACAGCTTTAGGGGCATCTATGAGAGTGTTTCTAGAAAGGTTTAAGTGAGGAAGAAGGGCCTATCCTGAGAATGGGCAGCACCATCTCATGAGCTAGGGTCCCAGAATGACCACCAGGGAGAAAGCAAGCTGAGCATCCGCATCTCTGCTTCCTGGATGCTCCATGCCTTCCCACCACAATGGACTGCATCCCTCTTCCTACAGTAAGCCAAAGTAAACCCTCCCGTTTTAAGGTTGCTTTTGTCACAGCCACAAAGAAAGTAACACGAGTCTGCAGTAGTTCCATTCCTAATATGCACATGACCTCACTTAGACCAGAAAAGCTAGAAGCCAAAGCACTAAGTATGCTGTGCGGTCCCATCAGCAGTGTCAACTGTGTCCTGACCTCCATCAGTATCAGTTAGTGAAGTCGCCAGAGCGCCACAGGAGGCAGAGGAGAACTGAGCCAGAGCCCTTTGCTGATCCCAGGGTTTCATACCATGTTCTTGCCAAAACCACTCTTCCCTGAACTACTTCTGGGTGAGATTGAGCTCAGCATGTCTGTGGTATGGGGGTCTCCCTCCCCGGAACCCCCCTGCTCCGCTGATCCCTTCATTTTTAATCCTTAAGTCTCTCCTCCTCCTCAATTCCTTTTCTTTGCCAGAATTGAAACCCAGCTCTCTACATCATCTGCAGTTTCCTTCCATTATTCCCTAGGAACAGCCTACCTATCTTAGCAACTGATACACACTGAGACATTTCTAAAAGTCAATTGGGGGAGGAATGTTTGACTTCCCTTTTTTTAAAAAGGAAATCAGGAGATTCTGGAGACATTGCAAAGAGATACCTCATTCTAGAGTGTAAGAAGGGTGGCCAACGATTGTCGACAAAATAAAACAAGAAGGCTAACAGGTGAGAGACAAATGCTTTCTTAAAAGATAGGACATACAGACATGAAACAACCACAACAAAACAACAATGTCATTAAGACCAGGAGAAAAGGGCTTGGAGAGCAAGGATGGGTGAAGTCTACCAGCTCTAAACACAGCACTGGAAAGCAGAGCATCTTTCAATTGTCTCAATCAGAAGGGGCCACTGAAAGCCAGTGAAGTCTATCAGAAGGAAGACAACCTGAGCGGCTCGAATGCGTTTCTTGGAAGAAACCAGGGAAATATTGTAAGACTTTCCCTGAAGCTTCAGATGGAAAGTGTGTAGTTGGACAAAGTGGGCCAGGGAACTCCCAGCAGACCTCGGCAGGTCTGGCAGGGTGTTGTGGACTAAAGACAGCTACGGACTCTGACCTATTCCTCCCAAAAAAGGTTGCATTCTAACAACCTCTCCCTTGAATTTCAATGCTTTGCTCAACCGATAGAAGCCAGTGCCTGTCAGGAATGCCGTTCTAGGACTCCCAAGACTAGATCATAAGAAGCCTTGCGCCTTCCACCCAGGATTCTTGGGATAGTCCTTTGAGAACCCTGGGGCTGAACCCTGAAAAAGTCTCCTCTATATACTCTCCACTGAGAACATTCTTGCTACATACATACATGCATACATACATACATACATACATACATACATACATACATACGTTCCTCCAGGAAGCTGCCTGAAGCTCATCAAATCGCCTTCCAGCTGTGTAGCATCTCCTTTAGAGACAGGGAATAGGAGACTCACTCAGCTAAGCCCCACCCAAATCACTTAGCCCTTATCATCATGAACAACAATGAAAGCTATCATTGGGTTTGCTTTTATGTTTTAACACGGTTATAAAACATAGAGAAATGCCACAGAGATCAGCATGGATACTTCAAAGGGTACATGGATAAATGTCCAGGTGGAAAGTTCCAGAAAGTGGGAATGGGGAACATGCTGGAGAAATCATGACTCAGGAAAGATAGCATAGAAAGATTGGATGCACCAGATAGAACCTAGAAAAGTATCAGCTGAATCCCGCTGGATGACCTGCTGATCAGAGGGGATATCTCTTGGCCAAGCGTAGAATTCTATCTGAATTCAGAAACCCCACACTGGGGAGGGTAAATGGAGATAAGACATGAGAACCAAGTTTTGGAAGGTGAAAACTTGAGTGATTTCACTTCTTTCGAGAAGCAAAACTATCCTTAAGTCAAGAAGAAGAAGGAAAACACAACAAAAGAATGTGCCAGAAACCTACAGTATGTGGGAAAGGCTGCCCAGATCCAGAGGCCATATAGAGAGGCCTGTGTGAAGCAGAGCGCGACAGCTCAGAACTTAGAGGGGTCTCGTTGGAAGTAACACTGCGTCAACAGGAAGAAAGATAACTAGGGACCAGGGTCACCGCTGACAAACAGTGATGTAGCCCACAGAAATGCTTCTCAAGCCTGAACTATTCAAAGGTATAAAGAGATGGTGCTGCAAGCAGCGTCTGCCTCCAGAGCTAGTCCTCACGGCCCAACGGTGCCAGGGGTCTGCCCCAGAGGGCACCTCCATGCAGCAAGACTGGGACCCCGAAGGCGATCCTCCAGAAGAGCCAGGAGTCTCATGTCCAAAGCAACCTTCCAGTGAGAAGTAGGGACAGCAGCCATCGTGACATAATGCTGTTTGTGTCTGCAATTTTTCATATTTTTAATTTGACGGCTAAAATTTTTCAGCACAGTATTATGTAATTTCCCATAGATTATATGTATTGGCATAAAAATAAAATTCCTGCATCAGTCATTCAGATGTGGTCACTGTAATTTGAATATCAAAACAACTTAACATCATTATCCATTTAAAAATATGCGGAAAATATTTCTTTGACATTTTTTGTAACTGCTCATCTTTAAATTTATGCCCCCAGTGTACTTTCTTTTCAATATTTTTCCTTACTGTATTAAACTTAAAAGTGCTTCACTCATCACCCTTATGATACTTTCCACTGACATTTGATCTTTTATTTTATATACCTTCAGTATAACGTTCAAGGTGTCATACACAAACGAAGTCAACCGTTTCCTGGTTGGTTGACATCACAGTTATCATCAGTGCAATTGATAAACATGGAAAAAAATTGGTAACTATGAAGCTTATGAACTAAAATTTTATTGTTAGAACATCTTGATGGAATAGGTATTTGAAATATATATTTTTATTATGTTATTATTACATGTGATAACTGGGACTAATTAGTCCAGTTGTTAGTAACTAATTTTATGATTTGAAGCATTAAATAGGTATTATAGTTCTACTATAAATATTTTTTTAAACTTTTTGTTTGTTGTTTCAAGACAGGGTTTCTCTGCGTAGCCCTGGCTGTCCTAGACTCATTTTGTAGACCAGGCTGGCCTTGAACTCACAGCAATCCACCTGCCTCTGCTTCCCTGGGTGCTGGGATTAAAGGTGTGCACCACTACATCCAACTAGGATAAATATTTTGACAAAAAGACTTTAATTGCTCTTTTAAATAGCGCACAGCAAATGTGGGGAGGGGAGCAACTGGAAGTTAAGCTCATTGCATTCAGAATAGGCCATGTCATTTAGATCTTTGTCTCTCTCTCTTTTTTTTTTTTTTTTAAAGCTTAAAAACATAGGGTATTTTTATTTATAGATTAAAAATTGAGTCTTTCGATGTGGATTCTTGTATCATGTCTTCCATGATATTATAATAGAGGGAAAACGTCATAATGGAATTTTCTTTTTTCTTTTCTTTTTTTTTTTTTATTAATTTATTCTTGTTACATCTCAATGTTTATCCCATCCCTTGTATCCTCCCATTCCTCCCCCGCCCCCATTTTCCCATTATTTCCCTCCCCTATGACTGTTCCTGAGGGGGATTACGTCCCCCTATATATAGGCAGATTTGGGCCCTGGGGTCCCGCTCAAACTAAGGCACCAGCCAAGGACAATACAGGAGGTAAACTTTAAACCCCTTCCCAGATCTAGCCAATGGTCAGATCATTCTCCACAGTTGAGTGGAGAGTGTGATACGACTTTCTCACATACTCTGGTGCCTCACATTTGACCATGTCCCCTGGAGGGGGAGACCTGGTGGCACTCAGAGGAAGGACAGCAAGTAGCCAAGAAGAGACTTGATACCCTATGAGAATAGATCTTTGTCTCTTCTGTGACACTTTTCTTTCCAGCTAGTGTCGCAGTCTAGGATGGATACAAAAAGTGGCTGAAGAGGATTGCTTTCACTTAAGTACATACTTTAAAACAGCCATTTTTAAGACTAGATATACCGCACCAATCTTCTCTTTGTTCTGATCCAAAAAGCCATACACTTTTCCACAATAAAATAGATAGAAAAGATAAAATAACCAGAAATTCCCCTAAGTGCCTCTGCCCCGAGTCACATCCTCTACCATTTGTCTGAATTCAGAAAACCCCACACTGGGGAAAACAGACAATTTCTAATGCCCTTATCAGCACAAATATGCAGAAATCTACTAAACTAATCATGGCAGCCCGAGGCTTTATTGTTCCTGCATGGTAGCTTCTCCTTTGCTTGATTCCCCACCACCAGCCCCAATTTTTTGGAGGACAGGGCATCTGGGATGTGGGATAAGCACACATTTCCTCTGGGAAGTTACAGAAGTGCTAACAAAAAACCGCATGCATTCCTGGGAGAGAAAACAAATGAAAACTGAAAGATCTAGAAATAGATTTACTTAAAATGCTCTGTGCTTCCGTGTCTCTTGGGAGCCTGCTGGGAATCTGAGAAAGACAGTGCGTCTAAAATGGCCCGAACATCACTGGCTCCCCACCTGAAAGAGCCCTGGCAAGGCAGCCTGGGGTGCTAGGAGCACACTGTCCAGAGGGAGCGCAGAACGAAGGTGATTCATCTGCGCAGGGCAGGGAAGGACGCACACCGTGCATGCCCACGTAACGTGCTTGCAAATTCCTGACTTTGCAGGAAGGAGAAAATATCCAAACGCCCTTCTCTGAGAACAGGGACATTTTTCTCCCATATATGGTAAATATAGCAGCATAATTAATCTGCAATGGCTCTTGCCCTAGCAGGTATATGTTCACACATGCTTGTGGCTGTGGACAAGTGAAATAAATACTCTGGCTGGCATCGTGTCCAGGCCACATCCAAGACTGTATTCTGTTTTTCTCAGCTGCAATGTACACTCAAGGCCTGTGGAAGCCCTGGGGATGGAGTGGTACCCTGGGGATGGAGTGGTACCCTGGGGATGGAGTCGTGCCCTGGGGCTGGAGTGGTGCCCTGGGGATGGAGTGGTGCCCTGGGGATGGAGTGGTGCCCTGGGGATGGAGTGGTGCCCTGGGGCTGGAGTGGTGCCCTGGGGATGGAGTGGTGCCCTGGGGATGGAGTGGTGCCCTCAGACTGAGAATGGGCCTATTTCAATCTTCTTGGAGTCAAAACTAGTAGTGAGATAACACTGGGTCTGAGGTACTACCTACATCTCCAGGCATTTCAGTTTTGTTTGGGATGAACCAGAACATGTAGATAATTGTTGAAATTCCCCCTCCCACATGACTGTAGAGACAGTCTGAATTGTAGCCCTGAAGGAAACTAGACTCTGCCTGTAACGGTTAATTTTTTGTTGTCAAAGGGACAGTCTGTAGAATCATCCACCTGAGCTGGGGAGAACGCATCTGAAATGTGAGCAGCACTCTAAGCGCTTGCATCCCAGAACCAGTGAAAAGGGGACCGAGCGCTGAGCACTGGTACCTGCTTTTTGCTTCCGGACTGCAGATACACTATGGCCTCACTCACATTCCTGCTGCTGGAGCTTGGGCTCGCCTGTAAACCTAAAGCCAGAACAAACCCCTTTCCTTAAGTGGCTCTCAGCAGAAAATAAAATAAAATAAAATAACAGCAATGAGCAGTGAATACAGCCCTGCACACAGGCTGGAAGAAACCCTCCTGGTTGGGATAAACAGTAGGAATGAAGTTTGTTTTCTGCTTGCTCTTTCCCCCAGGGAGGTATAGAGTAAGATCAGAGGAGACGTGTCTGGAGACTCCTGCTTCTCTGTCAAGGGCACCAGGGCTACGTAAACAGCCTCCCTTTGCCTGTACTGGGCAACATGGCTGAGAGAATCAGCACTGACAAACAGAATCAGATGGACATTTTAGGCCCGAGTGTCAGGGAATCTACACACGACTTCATGACCACAGCATCATCAACTACTTTTCAGCTTCCTAGAAGCAAACTGATCGCTGACAATGACTCCCAAAGGGCCCGCCAAGGAGCCAGGGCAGTGGCTTCAGGAAGGGGAGGGCTTCCCCATGGACAGCTGACGTCCCTCTGCTCCATCCTGCCACCAGCCTAAGCAATATCATCCTTGCCAAAAAGTTAAAATAGTATTAGTCCACAGCTACAAAATTAGGAAACTCCAGTAGCAAAAATTACTGTGTTCTTTTAAGACAGAGCATATTTCCAGTCAATAATGTACAATCCAGAAAGCGGAACCAATTACCTTGTGTTATTTCATTTACTCCAACCCAGCCCACTGCAGTAGCAAGGAAAACAAGGGTCAGAAAGATTGACTTGTCCAAGTTTGCAGGACGAATTAGTAGCAGTCCTGATTTGAACCCTGACTTGATTCCAACCACTATACCAAGTCTACTGCCTCCATCCCATAATGCCCACATTCATAGAATTACAACCTATTTGAGAGAGAAGGAACTTAAAAGACATCCAGCCCGCCTTCCGCCTACTGCCTCTGTGTTCCCATCATTGGTGTCCTACCTTAGCCATGGGACCTTCCTAGGGCAGCCCTCACACGGCTGGGAAGCCCCACTCACCACCTGGGGTAGCCGGGGGGTTAAATCCAGGGACCCTAGTACACTGCCCTTTATTTCAATGTCCATTTCTAGACTGAGTATCTCTTGCCCCCTCTAAACACTCTTCAAAACCTCTATCTTCAGCACGTCCATTTGTTCTTGGAGTGTCCTCTGAGTGCGTGTGATGATTAATTGTCATTTTCAACTTGGAGTCGCTTAGAAGATACACCTCTAAGAATGCCTGTGAGAGTGTTTTCAGAAAGATTTAACAAGGACGGGCATGACCATTCAGTAGAATGGGATCCCAGGATGATTAATAGGAGGGGAGAGGTCAGCTGAGCATCAGCATTCTCTGCTCTCTGCTTCCCTCTTCTCAGATGTGAGGTGCCCAAGCTGCATGACCTGTTCCTGTGAACCAAGCCATGCCTGTCTGCCACAATGGACAGGTCCTCTCTCAAACCATGGGCCAAAATAAATCCTTCTTCCCTTAAGATGCTTTTTGCCAGGCATTTTGTCAACAGAGATATTGCCAATAACTAATCGAGGGTCCAGAACTGAACTTAATTATATTCCAGGGTAAGTCGGGAAAATATGGATTATATTGTTTATTTTTATTATTATTATTATTATTATTATTATTATTATTATTATTATTATTATTATTATTATTATTATTATTACCCTTGTGGTATGCATTATTTAACTATTTATTTATATGCAGTTTTAGAGAGATTATTCCCCCATAATAGCCAACATAGCTCCATAGTGCTGAAAAAAAAAAAAGTCTCCAAAATGCGTACTTTGAAACACCAAGATCCAAGCATAAGTAAACAGACATTTAACTTTTAAAAATGCAATCCTACCAGTTTGAAACACACCACTTGGCCTTCTCCACCACATACTGTTCAAGTCTTCAAGAGATATGTGCCTTACAAAGTCATGAACAAGTCAAACCCCCTGCCATTCATAGACAAAAATCCTGTGAATGTAAGAGGATATATCTCTAAGCATGCCTGTGGAAATGTTTTTAAAGGGCTTAAAGAGGGTAGAAAGCCCACCCTGAGTATGGGGTGCACCATCCAATGGGTCCTTGGAAAGATCTATGAAGCAGATAGTTTTTCCTATACAAATAAAGAGATTTTATTTAATTTATGTCCAGACACCCCAACTATAAGTTCTTGATGGAATAGGTTCTCCTAGCATCTTAGGGAGTGACATTGAGTCACTGGCTTAATAAACTTGTAGCCAGTGACCCTGCCTACAGCCAATATAGCTCCTGAAGTCACCACTGTCCTTCAAGGGACCTTGCTCAGCAGATAAAGATTGTCCAAGAGACAGTATGAACACAGCAAGCTTGCCTCATAGGAGAGTTGGAGGACACCACGGGGAATGCTGGGAGGGAAAGAGGAAAACACCAAGAAAGGAAGTTGTGAGGAAGAAAATAAATATGTGAACACACCAAGAACAGACTTTGTCACCAAGAACAGACTTTGTCATCCCTCCCTGAGAAGCAAGGCTGAGGGAATTCACCTGTAATGTAAGAGCAGCTGACCCAGATCAGCTGCCAGGCCAGGCCTCAGAGACCTGGGCAGCCATACCTTGCAATGGGGCAGCAGCCAGCCAGAGGCTTAGGAGTGTGTTCTACCCTGAATGAAATCAGAATGAGTGACAAGCTGAATGACATGTGTCGGGACATCAAATGATCTAAGTCTCCAAAGAGCCCAGCCTTTCCCATGACTCTATGACCCAAAGGCAAGAGAGACCCTGCCCAACGGCTCACTGCAGAAAGAGACGCTGTACATACCCTTGCTTAGGAATTCCTTTGGTGAATTTGGAAGGCAGAGGCAGCCGGATCTCTGTGATCCCAGGCCAGCCTGGTCTTCTACAAAGTGAGTCCAGGGCAGCCAAGGCTACACAGAGAAACCCTGTCTTGAAAAACCAAACAAAACAGAAAGAAAGAAAGAAAGAAAGAAAGAAAAGAGAAGAAAAGAAAAGAAGAAAGAAAGAAAGAAAGAAAGAAAGAAAGAAAGAAAGAAAGAAAGAAAGAAAAGAAAAGAAATTCCTCTGGTGAGATAGGGTCCCAGGCTTTTAGATCTTCTTCAGACTTCAATATTTCTGTTCACCACGCACTAGACTTTTCTTGCCAACATGGACAGTCATGTTTTAATGATTCAGAGTGGGACATGAACCTAGAGAGCTTGAACACCCTTTCTCCTTCATGGCATTGCTGATGCTGGTTCATCAACTCAGAGTGCCCAGCGCAAAGCCCCATCCCTCCTCAGATCCCCAGTGTCCCAGGGGCCTCAAAGCACTGATGCAGCCTTGAGACTCTCTGTCCATTTGTTTCAGATCTAAGGACTGGAAGGGTGGCCTTTGAGGTCCCTCCTGTGGCTGCGAGGGTGAGAAGACCCGGGCCAGCCGCACTGTCACCAGGGTAGGGACATGGACCAAGACAGGACTAGCAGGAGAATCAGATCCAAAGAGCCCAAGCCCTGTGCAAAATGGGATACACACAGGAGAGGAAGAAAGGAATCTGTGAGCTCATCAGAGAGGCCAAGTATGGAGGAAATCGGTGGTTTATTATTTATGGGAGGCTTTTATTTGGTGGTGGGAAAGAATGGTAAGTATGTGGCACAGTATTCCCGAACTATAAATAACATGTAAACAGCTCTCCTAATGAAAACCGTATGGAGCCTGCTGTATTGGAAGGCGTCAAGAGGGAAATGGTGGGTATCTAACCCAGGCCTTCCACCTGCTGTCACATCTTCTTTCTTTCATTCTTGGGAAGTTTCACCTCACAGAGCAAGCGCGGGAGGAAGGGAAGACGGGAGAAGTTAAAAAACCTCAGTATCCATTCTGTTGTGAACCTGTTTACAGCACATCTGTCTTAGACTACAGAGTGTAGCACACCCTCTTTCTGGAAATAAGTATGAGCCTGCCTAGAAGCACAGGATGACCTTTCCAGAGTCTTCTCCATGACCAGAACTTCAAAAATTGGTTCATCCCTCTGGAGGTAGTTTGAGTTCTTCAAGGTAAGAAGGCTCCCACCCACCCACTCACAGTGTGCACTGTGAAAGGAGCTCAACAAAGAAGATGCAGGACACTGGGGACAGTGCTGGAAGATATACTAGGCTCTGGGGTCATCTTGCCGTGTGGCTTTGGCTAAATTGCTTTGCTCTCTGAAGTTCTCCAGTTCTCAGATCTGGAAAATGCAGAGTTGGGTTCACTATTCTGGAACTCCCCAGCCCCCCACCCCCCACCCCCACCCGAGTCCTGGCACACTCTGCATAGATGTTGGTGTGGACATCAGTGGTCTGAAGAGGGTCCCTCTCAAGAAAGGCCACTTCACATTTTTCTCCCAGTCTAGCTGGGTCACTCAATGATCCCTCCCTGGTGACCCCACAGTGTCCTCTGTCTCCCAGTTCACACTGACCTGCACTTCCCGTGTCAGGGCCAGCTCCAGGAGCTGGCCAAAGTGCTGGCCCAGCATGCTCAGGGTCTCACTCACGCAGGCCTTCATTGACTTCAGGACATGCTCATTTTCCACCTGGAGGCACCTGGGAGGAGGAACCAGGGAGTGGGCCACCAGAAGGGGTACCTGGTTGGACCACAGCTGTGACTAGGGCAAACCTGGGCTTGCTCAAGGCATGTGTGTGGGAAGAACAGACTACAGGGGAAGACACCAGTCCCAAAAGGACCAGGGATGGAGCCTGCCAGCCTGATTCATCCCCTGGCCTTTGGGCATATAGAGAAGTGCTGAAGTCATCATATTTCCTGTTTTGGGGAAGTGCTATAACCAGAAAGTGGCAATGTCCGATCTCTGGGTTCTCTCACCTTGGGAGAGCGGGCTATCATTATGGCCAAGTTGTCTGGTCTCAGTGGTGCCTGTGGTGGAGGGGCAGTAAGCTTTGGAGAAGGTAGAGCTATCTCTATGCAGCTTATAAGAACTGCTGCCTATACATAAACAAGACTGGAGCAATGGTAAGGCCAGTGCACATGTTAACACTGAAAAGGGAAAGTGTGAGGCATCCCACCTCTAGACAAAGAACTACGACTGCCCACTGGAGAAGAAGCAGCCTTATTTCTCATTGGTGGTTCAGTACAGAGTGGTCAGCCGTGAAACCATGTACACACTACCACCAAAAATGGACTTAGAAAGTCATAGTTTATGTATACATATATGTACGTAATGATAAAATAATCAAAAGAGACTATTCAGTGGAGAGTGGGGGCGGGTCACAAGCAGGCATTGAGGGAGGGAAGGGATGGGGGAGTGATGTGACTCTATTTCAGTTTAAAACTTATTTTTAACAAGAAAAACAACAGAACTGCTGCCACAATATGAAAAACAAAAGGCTGCTTCAAAAGTTTTCCTTCTAGACAGGCAGGCAGAGGGGATTAGACTGAGGTTCACCCACGGCCTGAGATTATTCTATCCAGAAAAGGAAAAGACTCTGGCTTCGCACAGACACCGAAATCCAGGTTTCAGGCACGAAGAGCAAAGGAACATGTCAACACACACTCATGGCGTGTCCATATGAGGTCAAACGTGTATGTGGGCGTCAGAGTGTGAACTCGTGTATGTTTATGGTGTGAGACAGAGGGAGGGGCTGTGGGTGGATTTCTGTGATCACATGAGTGTGTGTTTATATAGCTCTGTGAGAGCAAGTACATGTCTGTGAACTTCTCTGTCTCTATGCATCTGTGCAGAGGTGTGAGTTCGGCTTTCACCTTACCTGGGCTCTTGCCTTAACTTTGCAGTCCAAGGGGGCTCTCCAAACCTGAAGGAAATCTTTCCCTATTATCAGCTTACTTCGAACAACTCCCCACTAATTTCCCTTTCCCTAAACTCTGAATATGGGACAAAAACTGCATGGAATTCTTTTATTATTTCATTCTACTTCTTGGCTTTATTATGCAGCCCTTGCTGGTCTGGAACTCACTGTGTAAACCATGGTTGCCTTGTACCACTCTTCCTGCTTATGCCTTCTGAGTTACAACTGCAGCCGTGCATCACTATTCTGACTTGGAGAAAATCTTTAGAAGTTTCTGAGACTGTCCAGAAAAAGAAACTCTAGCCAACCAGGCCCTAGTGCATACAACCCCTGGCATCCAGAGACAAAACTAGTCCCTTCCAGAGGCAGGAGGATGCCAGCTGGCCAAACAGAAAGCCCAGGGTGCACTTGCCTCTCCGTGACCGCCGAGAGCTCAGAGCATTTCTCCATGAGCAGCTTCTCTGCCTGTAACAAAAAGGTCAGTGTCATTCCGTGGAGGGCCAGCTGCTGCCCTGGGAACTCCAGGCCTGAAGATGGAGGGGGAAACAGGTACAGTAAGGAGAACACACTGTGACCTGAGATGTAGTTAGCCAAAGAGGCCAAGGACAGCTGCTTTGAAAGAATAAGAAACAGTGGCATGCAGTTAGTTATACTGTGGGATCTGGGGAAGCCTCGGGGAAGAAGAGACATTTAAATTGGCTTCAGAGAGTGAACAGACACTTGCTGCTGGCACAGCGAAGGAAGGGGAAGTTTAAGGCGAAAGATCAAGAAAGAAAGGAGATTTGATGTTTACTGTTTGTATTGGACATTCTCCACAGTTATGTGGCGAGCAGGGACTGACTCTGACATGAACTCTGGTGCCCCATATTTGACCACCTCCCCTTGGTGGGGAGGCCTGGTGGCACTCAGAGAAAGAATAAGCAGGCTACCAAGATGAGACCTGATAGCCTATGACCATATAGTGGGGGAGGAGGTCCCCTCAGTCATAGACATAGGGGAGGGGAATAGGGTGAAAGCGGGAGGAAGGGAGGAATGGGAGGATATGAGTGATGGGGTAACAATTGAGTTGTAATCTGAATAAATTAATTAAATTTTAAAAAAGAAAATAAAAGAAAGAAAGGAGAGAGAAATGAGGAGGGGGTGGAGGTTCAGTGGTTCGCTTTGGGCATGGGAAGACTCGAATGCATTTTGGAATCAGAAAAGCTGACTCTGAACTTTTTCCACGTCATCTCCTGCATAGCTCAGGGCATGTGACTCAGACCCGAGTGTTTATCTCCTCAACCTTACTACTATAATATTAATCTTTTAAGACAACTCAGTCGTCCTCCTGGAATAAATGTTGCTATCCTCACCTTTATAGTTGAGTACCTTGACAAAGTCACACCGTGTAAACTGACCGTTGAAGCCATGCAGTCTGTACTAAGGCTTTTTTCATATAAATAACCACTGTCAAGCTGCTCATAGTGGGTGTGCAGGGGGTTAAATGAGATATTTGTACCAAACATCTGTCACTACACCTTGCACAAGTGTCCTCACTACCCTTCTCTACGTTGTTACAAGTCAGGCCAGCTCACTGACCAGGAAAGGTTCAGACTCCAGAACTCAGGAAGGCATGCCCACCCCCAGCACCCACTAGCCCCATCCCGGCATGGCTGACCTGGCCCATTTCCTGGGAGGTGGTCCTGCTGACCGTGCTGTACTCGCTGACCATGGAGCGAGCGTGGCACGTCAGGCGCACGCTCATGCTGTGCACACGTGCCCAGCGGTCCTGGGCCAGCTTCTGCCCGATCCTGCGCAGCTCCGTGCTGATGACCCAGCCTCGCTTCAGGAGCAGGTGGAGGGGCTCT
Organism: Acomys russatus; assembly: GCF_903995435.1. NCBI lineage: Eukaryota > Metazoa > Chordata > Mammalia > Rodentia > Muridae > Acomys > Acomys russatus. The sequence goes on along the minus strand of NC_067143.1, from coordinate 64,211,401 downwards.
CCCGGGCTGGGACCACCTGCTAGGATGAGGTCACTTTGCGTGTCTTCCTCCAAGCTGATGGGCTTTGCCTGCAAGACGCACATGCACTCACACTCCGTCATGAGCTTCAGGTCCTCCATCCAGCGCTGGACCGAGTCCACCTGCATGAAGTGTAGCCTGCAACCAGGGAACAGCGGCATGGTGACTGCCAACACCCCACCCTTCCAAGAGAGTCCCATCCCAGGCCACCAATGTTCACAGAGCATCTAGTTTAAGCTCAGTGCTATCTTTCCAATTCTCTCCATGATTTCTCAGTATCGCCATTCAGCAGATAATAAGGTGGGGGTGTGATGCTTTGAGGGAGGATGGCCAGGCTGATGACTGACAGACCGTGACTCCTGACAGAAGGGATCAGGTAACGGCGACCTGTGGCAGGCCTACATGGCCATGTTGAGTGCATTCTCTTAAAATAATGCCTTCCAGGGAGTTGGCAACAGTGAAAAGAGAGAAGTCAGTATACAGAGTACACATACAAAATGAAGACAATGGCACAGAAATGATAATCCAGGGGAAATGTTCAAAGGAAAGGTAGAAATCCTAAGGGATCTTTGGGGGTCATGGCATCAAAGCAGAGATCAAGGAAAGAGATTGTCAGAGGGGCGAAGCCGTCAGAGGGGCGGGGCCGTCAGAGGGGCGGGGCCGTCAGAGGGGCGGGGCCGTCAGAGGGGCGGGGCCATCTGAGGGGCGGGGCCATCGGAGGTGCAGGCAGTGGAGCAGAGCACAGTGGTTTGGACCCATCAAGGTAGAAGAAGCATACTAAAGTATGGCAGTCAAAGGGACAGTGAGTCAGTCCCTCTAATCAAATTTGTGCATTTGGAAGGACAAGAGCAGTGAGGAGACAGAAAGGCCTGACCTTGAGGGTAGGGTCCGGACATTTGTGCTAAAAGCCCGATGAAATGGGGTTCAAGAGTGGTGTGGCGGCACAGAGGGTTGGACAGACAGAAGATAGGTAAGTCACAGCCCTCAGGACCGCGTGCCAGGCCAGATCTCAGTGTACCTCCATCAGAATGAGCCTGACCATCGAATCTTCCAAGTGGAGACACTCTTACCTCTGGCCGGCAGGGGTGTGCTAGCCAGCTTTCTGAGACTGTGACAAAGCACTTGAGGAGACTTGTGGAGAGGAAAGGACTGGTTTTGCTCAGGGTTTCAGAGCTTTCAGTCCACAATTTCCTTGTCCCATTGCTGTGGTGGTGGTGTGGTACAAATGCCTCTTTCCTCCCCGGGTTGCTTTTTGTCCTAGTGTTTTATCACAGCAAAAAACCAAAAAACAAAACAAAAAACTAAAACCCTAGCTAAGAAGGGATCACACCACAAAACTGTATGGCTCTAGTCCTTAAAACTGTCAAGGTCATCAAAATAAGAGAAATGGGAAGAACTGACATAGGCCAGAAGACACTTAGGAGATATATGCCGAGTAAAGAGAAGATTATGTTCCAGGAGGAATCCTCAAAACAGAATAGTGACATGTGTGAGCACACTGGGGGACTCTAGATACACCATGTGAAGTTCAGTTAAATAGTAACGGATCCATACCGGTTCCTTAGTGTGACAAATAAAAATAATGGGAAAAACTGGGCTTAGAGCCGAAAGGAACATATTTTACTGTCTCTGCAGCTTTGGACATGTCTGAAGCTGTCTCGATAGGTGCAATGTTGTTTTTAAAACAATGACATTACACCCAGAGTGACTTTCATTCCCTTATTTTTTCCTCAAGCACGAGCCTGCACTGAGATGCTTGCCTGTCCTGCCATACGTAGTGAGCCCCTCTGGAGGAAGGCTGGTGGGACCTGGCTAACGAGCCAGCAGTGGAGGCATCTTCAGAGACCCTCGCAGTGGAAGGAGAAAGGGAGCTGCCTGGCCTCGGGGTAAATCCACTGACTTCATTGTACAGTGGGCGCTCCCAGTTTGCACTTAAATCTTGCTGCAGGTGAATCTCAGGTGTTCTCTTGGGCCAATGCCTTCTGTCCCCTCTGAAGCCTACAGCCTCTCCAACTAGGTCCTAATGCCCTTTCTCCCTCCTCAATCAGCCTCCTCAAAACAAAACAAAACAAAACAAAAAACCAAAAAACAAAAACAAACAAGCAAACCCAGCTTTATCCAGAGCTTCCTGGGATGACGTATCAACCCCAGGTTAACAAGGCTTGCACAATGAACGGATGGCATGTGAGGATAGGCAAAGCTGGCTCAGCTCATCACTCAAGTGGTGGAGTTTCCTGGTCATTTTCGTCTTTTCTGAGATTGTTATTGAAATTTGACATATGCACCTAAAATACAATATAGGTCTTGATAAAGTTTTATAAGGTCAATATCCCAACATAACCACATTTTTTTTAAAAGGGAAGAAACAGTCATGTGATAATGTCAGCACTAGGGAAACAGAGACAGAAGGGTGGCTTCAAGTTCAAGGACATGCTAGGCTGTATTGTGCGTTCCAGGCGACTTGGTTAACTGAGTTGGACCCTGTCAAATGAAAAAAAAAAAAAAGTGCTATTAACCCCAGGGCTCCCTGTACAGTTCCTAGGTCATTCTTCCACTAAGATCTTCAGGATTATGTTTCTTTTTAAATCAAGCAAGTTTTTTTCCATACAGTTTTTTTTTAACTTCTTTGAGCCTTAGGATCATCATATTTAAAATAAAACAAACAGAACCTTCCAGTTAGGGCTCAGAGAAGATGTGAGTTAAACAGTGAGGGTGAAGGTCTGACATGGTAGGAAGCATGTTCGTTTTCTTTGCTGCTTTCCTCACAGTCAACACTCGTGACAGTAAACAGAGTGATGACTAGACTCGCTGAGCACATCCACACACTGAGAGGAGCCCCACACCAAGTGCCTTCTGTGAATTCTTTCATTTGCTTCCCAGAACAACTGTCTCAGTCAGGTATCATGTGGGTGGAGATTAGGAAAGTGAGATGTGGAAAAAACAAAACCCTAAAATCTAAGAAAAAAAAGCCATAGCTCTGAGATCAAACCTTGATTTCTCTGGCTCTAGAGCCTGTTTTTTACCCATAAGTCCCTACATAGTAGGCATCAAAAGCTACATAAGTGAGCTGAGACCACCAGGCAGGCATGAAGATTAAGCCTCACAGTGTAAGCCAGAAATAAGCTCTGAACTTTCAAGGTTAAAATATAAATGTTTCTTCCCCTGTGGTAAAAATTATGACTTGGGCGAAGTAGCTAAAAAAAAAAGAAAGAAAGAAAGAAAGAAAAAGCATGACACTGGTGATTTCGCTTTCAAATAGAAATACTTGAAACAGATGTTAAGTAGAACCAGAGAAAGCTCTTGTGTAAGACACTTTACAAATGCCCCTTGACTGGATGGTAGCACTTGGGCCCTTAGCAACTGCTGCCCCAATCTCTGAGTCCTGATGCTCTAAAAAGAACTGCCTGAAGCTCCAAAGGGAAGCACCTGTCCCCACATGACACCAGTAATAAACAAAATATTCTCTGGACCAGCTGAAGTCAAGGCTTCCAGTGGTGAGAATTATCCCCCAAGCAAGCTTGGGCCAGCTTGATTCAGTGACCCTGGCGGCTGCCTGCTGGCTTGTGCTGCTGAGCACATGGAATCCGGCTTCTTTTCCCGTCATCATGACAGGACATGGCATTCTCTCTGGTGCCTCGGGAGCTCCCGGAGTTTCCCTCGTGTGTGCCCTTGCCTGGTTAATCACAGCAGGAGTTGAGTGGAACCCCTCTCTCTCCCCCGCTAACTCTTAGACCACGTGATCTCTGGTGCTACCCCCAAGATTGCTCTCTCCTTGTGCCTGCCTTCCTTTCTGTACCACAGCGGACGGTTATGTCAACACTTCCTCCCTGTAGCACCAGGCATGGTATGTCAACACTTCCTCCCTATAGCACCAGGCGTGGCTCAGAGTATCACACTGAGGCTTCTGGTGTGCACCACTGTTTCCAAAAGAAGGCAGATTATCTGGCTTTGAATCCCAACTCTGACATCAGATGAGTGCCTGGGTAAACTACACAGCTTCTCTGTGCTCCAGAGCCCTCACTGGCAAGCAGGGAAAGACCATAGCCTCTCACTCCTAGGCTTTTGGCCATCATTGATTGAAGTGGTTGTTATATTTATATATTTACATATAATGTGAATATATTCATATTAATATGTTTGTTTTGATAAAATATATAAAACTGGGCAGACTATTTCATATGTGCTACTATCACTTGGGAGATTTTAATAAAGCATCTTTTTTTGCAGTTTTTGTGGTTTTATTTTAACACAAATAAAACACACTCTCAAGCCATCTGCTAATTTTCTTCGTTGCATAGCCTGGCATTGGGATTGGTGATTCTGATGGCCAATAAAGCAGCTTTTAGTTAGGAGTGGAAAAAAAAATGAGGAACAATCTGGAAAACGATGTGACATATTTTTCCATCTCTCCGAATCCCCACATAAAAACTTGACAGAGCAACTATGTAACAGAATTTTTCATAGATAATAAGCACTAAAACCTGAGCTTCCCCACCAACTTCAAATTATGGAGATGTTGGGACAAACCAGCCACTGGTGTCTCCTTACAGGAAGATGACTAGTGAAGCAGACAGTCGCACCTGGTGTTCACTGCAGAGCATAGCAGCACAGTCTAAGAACAGCAGCTGACAGGCCGAGGACACTCACCCTTCACTACCTGGTGCATCAGGTGAACAGTATGAGCCCTCAACACTGAGCCACCAGGAAGCTCTTCTATAAGGAGAGGGGTGGTGTCACAGACACCAGAGGCAAAGGAAGGCGATATGACGTCAGTGTGAAAGGAGGAGCAGAGCCGGAAAGCCTGTGAAGGCAAAGCAAGAAGTCAGCTTTGCTCCCTCACCCCGCCTGCCCCTGAGAGCTCCGGCTGCCTAATTTCACACAACAACGAGCATCACCAAGCATTTAAACCTCATCCCACCTACGGCTACTTGAAAAGAATAGAGAATATAATACTATCCCTGCATTGAGAAAATGAGAGACAAGCAAACTCACAAAGTAGGTAAAAACTAGGGTTTACTATCTGAATATAGGCTTTGTTTTTCAAGAAAATTATGCAAGACTTGAAGGAGAAACATAAATTCTCGGAATGAAGATGACATAACTTGGGAAAGAATTAAAAATGAAACAAGAACGTTCATTTTAGAAAGAGACGAAACAACGACGACAACAAACCTCCATACACTCATGCTTTTTGAGAATCGAATAGAAAAGGAGAAAATCGTAAAATGAAAAAAAAAAGCTATGAAAGAATTTAAGGGAGAATGGCAGATGGTAGGTGTAGGTGACGAAGGAACAGCACACAGGAGACAAGTCCCAGAAGGTGAAATGCAAAGTGAGAAATGAAAAATGCTGAAAACTGCACATCAGGGAAAGAGGCTTAAAGAGGCACATGAGAAGAGCAAACTACCTGCACCACGGAAACAGGCACATCCTAGACATAGTCTAGTGAGAAGGCTGAAGAGAGCGCAGGACAGGTGCGCTGCTGCGTCCCTGCCCCCTCTCCGCATTAGGGTGTGGAGGCAGAAGAGCCTGAAGAAGCTTGCGGTCATCTCCAGTTCTGTGCAAGGCCAGGCGAGACCACAGAAGACTGCTTAAAAAGGAGTGAACAGCAAAGATCAGCGAAGCTGACTGAAGAAGAGAAGAGTGCAGTGGCCCCTGCACATCTGGAAGAGAGTACATGTCAGTAACAAAGAAGAGAAATGTGCGCCGACATTAGAATATTTTTGGACCGAGATGTTATTCAAAAGGAGTCACAATGAAATACACAAAGAAAATAAGGCGATAGCCAAGGATTTTATATGCGGCTGTAATGCCTCAAATAGAAGATGAGGAAGAGTCCCCGGGCTCCAGTAGGAATGGAGTCTTTGGAGAAGAAGCCTTCAAGAACAGCTGAGAAAGGGGGCTGCAGACCCGGCTCAGTGGGTAAGAGCATGGGCTGCCCTTCCAGAGGACCCAGGTTCAGGTCCCTGGATTCACATGGCCACCACTCACAGCCATCCGTACCTCCAGTTCCAGGGATCTGATGTGCTCCTCTGAACCCCTTGGGCACTGTGCATGCATGCGGTGCACATATATTCGTGCAGGCAAAAACACCTATACGTGTAAAATAAATATTTGTGAGAAAATGGTTAAGGAAGAGCTGGAGTGTACCTCTCCCGCAGAGTGCTTGCCTATCGTGCCCAAGGCCACGTGTTCAAGCCTCAGCAGCGAAGCAAAGACTATTAAGAAGGTAAAATCATGGAGACTTTGGCTCATAGAGGTAATGAATGAAGAAGTCGTCAAAGCCTAACCGCTGCTCTGTGAACGGGCGGAGAAAGGAGCTTGGGAGCTAATGATAAGTTCTGACTGAGAGGGCCAGCTAACAGACCTCACATTTCTACTTTCCAAGATGTTCTGTCTCTCAGTGCCCTCCATGGAGTCTCATTCCACAGATGCGATGTGTGTCCCACATGTGCTCACAGAGCCCGTGCGGACATGCACTCTTCTATGGAACCATCCCTTAGCACCTGTGATGTGCCAGGAACTAGAATGAACCAGCAAACAAAGCAACCAGCATCAATCCCCTTATGAAGAGGGCACACGAGAGGCAGAAAAACAAACAATAAACACAGAGCAAATGACAGCTGTGTGGTATCCTAAGAGTCGATCACTTCTACTGAAAAAGGTGAGGCAGAGCCAGGGGGATCAAGAATGCTCCCTCTTGTGAGACATGAGAAGGACATCGCCACTTTAAGCGACAGGCTGGGCCATGGCACTGCTCCCAGGAGGCAAGAGGGTTAGCCATAATAAGATATGGAAAGTGAGTGCTCACAGCAGAGGAAGAGCCCAGGCAAAGGCTCTGGGAGGGAGCTAACAGGGCGACAGGGTAGCTGCGGTGGAGTATACGGAGAAAGATGAGCAGGAGGTAGGCTCAGGAAAGAGACTGGCCAGCACATCAGTGGCTCCTGAGGCAGTATAAACACGGGGTTTTGCTCTGAATACTAAAATGCTTCTTGAATCCCCAAAGAATATCCCTCCCCCTGCCCCACCTCTCATCAAAACAAGACGTAGATTAATTTAGAATGACCTAACCTCCGCAATGCAAAACTATACACTGTTTACTAGGCAGCCAATTTAAGCATAATAATTTATGCAGTGAGTTATAAATAATGGACAGTGCGGTTGGGGTTTTAACTTCTAACCTTTCCGCTCCAGGCACTGTGGGGTTAGAAAGCACCGCCACTTCGTGTTGCTGAAGTTTCCCACTGTGCTCATCACTCAGCCTCAATAAGCTCCATGCTGAGTGGCTGAGTGGCACCAGTGTGAGTCTCTGAGGGTACCTGGAACAGGTTAGCCAAGGGCCTTCGCCACTCTGCAGTGCCAAATAACTCAGACAGCGTGGTTCCCTATCACCAGGAAAGCATCTGTGCAAGGCTAGAAATGCCAGTGAGCTTTTCTTTACCTCAGAAGACTCTACAAACTCCCCTCATCTGCCCATTATGTGGTAAATGTCCCCTCTGTCCTCTGTGTTCTCACCTGTCTCCCTGCACTGACCTGTCCCAAGCGAGGTCCCAGCCCCGCCTCAAGATTAAGCAGAAACCCCCATTAATATTTGCCATCTATGCCCCATGACATTTTCTTTTCATCAAACTGTGCGACATAACATGGTAAAGGAGTGGACCCTACATTCTGGATAACTCCAGGGGTCCTAACAAATGGAAGTAGTGTCCTCTAGCAACCTGGGTGCGGAGGGCTGAGAGTAATTTCTACACAGGCATTCTGTTGTCTGCGATACTCTCTCCAGAAACAGGAGACTTTGAAGGTATCTGACTTGTTTTTTGGTTTGGTTCGGTTTGGGTTTTTGTTTTTGAAACCTAACATAGTTTCGAGCACAACAGTTTCTAGAAGAAACTATTTGTTGAATACTATGATAATTTAATAAACAATATCAATCTACTTGCCAGCATGTAGAACCACCCATAAGGAAAATAAAAACCTCTGGGCTCGTCTATAAGGAGCTTTCTAGATTAGCTTCAGTGAGATAGGAATCATCTCTCTCTCTCTCTCTCTGCCTTCTGACAGCTAACACACTGCTGCAAGTGTAATGTAGCCCCCTAACCCTGCTGCCATGGCTTCCAGACCATGGTGGGAACCTTCAAACTGTGAGCCAAAACAGCCCATCCATCCCTCAGTTGTTCTTGTCTGGCATTTTGTCACGATGATTAGAAATGTGGCCATGCAAATACCTTCTGCATACCTGGCACGTGTGGTCTCTGACCTGTGTTCATAGAAACCCCTTATGAAGTATCCTCACTGAGAGAAATTCCTACAGCGAGCTGATAAGAGGGCTAAGAATCAGGTGCAGGTCATGAGAGTCCCTTTTCTGTTTTGGAATGCTGAGGGACACGAGTCAGGCACCTGTTTCCGGCACGTGAGCTAGCATGCCCCTTTGACAGTTGTCCCCTCTCTAATGACTCAGAGCCCGCCCTCATTAACTCCGGCATTCTAGATGCCTTTAGCTTCAAAGAAGTTATTAGTACTCCCCGACTTTCATTAATTCCTCCATGACTTATTCTTTTTAATGTTTATTGACTGCGTGTGTCAACACTCACATGCACACATGTGGAACTCAGAACACAACTTGTGGCAGCTCAGTTCTGTCCCTCCACCATGTGAATCCCAGGGATCAAACTCGGTAGCTGAGCTTGGCAGCCAGCACCTTACCCACTGAACCACCTGTCCAGCCTATGGCTTACCTCATAACCTCTGTGAAAGGTGTGCGTATGTTGGCTCTGTATGTGTCTGAGCATCTATGGTGATGTCAGCAGGAGGGAGAACTGACTGAGAGCCACTGCCTATGCCATCCACCCTCCCACTTGCCCCTCTTAAGGGCTATATGCCCTTGCACGTGACACAGGTGTTCTGGGCCTCAGTTCTCTCACCTAGCCCTTCCCCCTCACTTTTAATCACTGTCCCCAAGTCCTGTCCATCTCTCAGGCCTGCCCTCTCCTCCTCCTGACCCATCACTGAAGGAGAGATAAACCTGGTTTTTAGGATTCCAAGTGTGGGATCAGAACAATCTCGTGAGAGAACAGGTGAGGTTAATTCACTAGAAGAGCAACCACCTCGTGCAGGAGCTTAATTGTTGCCAGCTGAAAAGATCCTGTGAACAGACTCTGGAAGGAGATGTATAAATGAGCCCAAAACTGGAGGCGGGGCTTTTTGGAGACTTGGGATAGATTTGGCTGTTCATCGCTGCACTTCAAGACACTCCTAGAGAGAACTGCTCGAGGGAAGGCTTTGGGGCTCCAGCTCCAGCTGAGGTTCTGGGTTCTGGTTACCCCAGATTCCAACAGAAAAATCCTGCGGCTCATGCCCGGAGAATCATTCCTCAGAACTGATATCCTTAAGGTTTTGTTACTGTGTCCATTAATCCTCATTTCCTATTGTTTTGGTCAGTCGGGTTATAAGGGACGTAGGCTCGGTCACTAAGTTGTTAATAAAATATATTGATTAAAAAAATTAAACCTACACAACACCTCTGAAGGAGCCTTCTGGATGAGTTCATGTCTCATGTGTCCCACATGTGTGCACATGCCATAGGGTTCACTGTCATGCACTGGTCTCAACTGCTTAAAGCCTTGGAAATGATCTATCCACTCCATTTCCGGTTCTTACACTGCAGGTCACCCCCTTGTATAGGACTGCACCACAAAAAGGTTCCCATGGTGACCAAAAGTTAACTCCAAACCAAACGTGCTGTGAATCTGAGGTATGCCTGACAGCACTGGCTCCTGTTACATCTTGAGACTTCACTGCAGATTGGTTCTGAACACACAGGCGCACTTTGCACTGTGGGTGTTGTCACATCACCTGACTGCAGAACACCACCCAAGACACCTCAGCTCAGACTCCAGCCTACTGTCTGTCATAGTTACATAACTGCAGTGTTTCTACTGTGCACACGCATGCGCACGCACACACACACACACACACATATGCACACACAGACACACACAGAGTTTTCTGCTCTTGGGAGATGTGATGGTCCAATTGTAGAAAACAAAGACATTTAATATTTTCCTATCATCATCCTCAGCATGTAAATATCAAATTAGTATATCCTTGAACTGTATTAGAATGCTTGAGTTTAAAATTGCTGCTTGAGTTGCTAATTTGAATTTCAGTTAAAAATTCATTAATTTTCACTTGCAAATAGAATGGAATTTCTAACAACATCTGAAATGTCACATGCATACTTCTGCTATTTCTTATTCCATGTTTACATGAACAACATTCTCAATACTGACAATGATAAATTAATTATAAAGTCAAAATATTAGTCAGCTCTAAAAACATAGAAGTCACCCTATTTATACAAGGCCAGACGCTCAGCTAAGATTTAATTTTTTTATGCAAAAAGAAACAACATACCCAGTCTCTTTAGCGTACAGATATGCCTTTATACCTGATAGAACTGTGTGTACACAACAAGAAGATTTGCTCAGCCATGTTCATAGCAGCCTTATTCATAATAGCCAGAACATGGAAACAGCCTAAGTGTCCCTCAGTAGAAGAATGGATAAAGAAACTGTGGTACATATACACTATGGAATATTACTCAGCTATTAAAAACAAGGAATTCCCAAAATTTGTGGACAAATGGATTGAGCTAGAAATGATCATAATGAGTGAGTTAACCCAGAAGCAGAGAGACTCAAATGGTATATACTCACTTATATCTGCATACTAGCCCAAGGGGCATGTCCCACGAAAGCCTTCACTTACCAGGAAACTGGGACAGAGGGGAGGACATCCTATTGGGACTCTAAATGAGAGAAGCATGGGAGAATAGCAAAGTAGAAGGATCCAGAGGGTCCTAGAAACCTACAACAAGAACATTATGATAGACAGATTTGGGCCCAGGGGTCCCACTCAAATTAAGGCACCAGCCAAGGACAATACAGGCGGTAAACTTTAAACCCCTACCCAGATCTAGCCAATGGTCAGATCATTCTCCACAGTTGAGTGGAGAGTGGGGTATGACTTTCACACGAACTCTGGTGCCTCATATTTGACCATGTCCCCTGGAGGGGGAGACCTGGTGGCACTCAGAGGAAGGATAGCAGGTTACGGAGAAGAGACTTGATACCCTATGAGCATATACAGGGGGAGGAGGTCCCCCTCAGGAACAGTCATTGGGGAGGGGAATAAGGGGAAAATGGGAGGGAGGGAAGAATGGGAGGATACAAGGGATGGGATAACCATTGAGATGTAACAAGAAAAAAATTAATAAAAAATTAAAAAAAAAAAGAACTGTGTGTATACAAATAGAGTTGCTTTAGGACAAATGTATTCAGGATTATATAAACTAATAAACATTTGGCTGTATACTAGTTAATATGCCCATATACTTGGAGTCATGTAAACATTCTTTGGGTCAAAGAGGTCATGGTATAATGTTCAAAAGTCCTCAGGAGATCCAGTCTGTGTGTGCCTAGCATGAGCAGGTCCAGCATGCCTAGCACACTGAATCAGTTACATACATACATACATACTACATATGTGTGTGTGTATGATTTAAGCATAATTATCTTGTGAATGATAATTCACTTGTAGCCGTCAGTCTGTCTGTTTCATGGGGAGATGGGAATCCAAGGAGGAAAAAAAATGTTTCTAGTGATTTATGTAGGCTCAATTTTCTTAGCAAATATATTTTATTATGAACTTATTAACTAAGAATACCTCACTTATAACTCGACTAACCTAGACAATAGGAAAAGAATATTAAAGAATAACGAAACCATAAGGATATCAGTTCAGAGGAACGATTCTCCTGGTGTAATCAGATGGATTTCTTCTGCTGGAACCTGGAGCAACCAGAACCCAGAACTTCAGCCAGAGCCCGGAGCCCTGAAGCCTTCCCTGGAGTGGTTCTCTTTAGGAGCATCTCGAAGTGAAGCAATGAACAGCCAAAACTATCCCAAGTCTCCAGAGCCCCGCCTCTTGTTTTTGGCTCACATTTATACCTCTTCTCAGAACTTGTTCAAGGATGTTTTTCAGCTGGTTAATAACCAATCTCCCCCACATGGTGGTTTGATTTCTAAGGGGATAAACATCACCTGCTCTCTCACAGGTCTTTTTTATCATCCCCCACTTGTGATCTAAACAAAAAACATGTTTATCTCTCCTTCAGATTTAGCAGTGTGTATTGAGGCAGGTCCTATGCCAGTCATGACATGGTGCTCCCCATTATGATAACCCACTCCCCCATGACCCTGGAAGAGGTTCTCTAAGGATCTCTTACAGATTCAGAAAGTGACGTTTAGTGAGGGTGAGTAACCATCACACAGCTCGGAAGCAGCAATGTCAGGTGTTGGATACAACACTTGAGCCCACAGAGCTCTGTTCTGTAATGCTACATTACAGGATCTTATGAGTGTTCTCTGCTGCAGTGCCACGTGCAGTGTCCTTGGGTAAAGCCTACAAATGCATCTACACACACAGGAATTCACACTCAGCTGTCTCTGTGCTCGGGCCCCACCACAACATTGCAGTGGAACTCCATATGAATGTTAACAGAAATGAGATGTGCCTTCCCTGACCTTTTCTCTTTCCTGCCTCAAAAAAAAAAAAAAAAAAAAAAAAAAAAAAAAAAAAAAAGGTCCTTTTAATCAATATGGTGAATGGATTCCATTTCACCTACCCTGCAAGGCTCAGGCTCTAGCACAAGTTCCCTGCCTCTATGGGAAGACCTGAAGGACAGAAAAGTCTTTCTTTGGGTTCCACTGCTGCCTGTCCTCCAGCAGGTCCCCAGACGCAGCTACAATTTGCCCATCCTACCAAGTCCCATAGCCTGGATGTGCCAGGCCCAGCCTATGTCAGATGTTTCCCATGTACTCTCCCTATACCAGTAGATACTCCAAAGCTGAAGAGAAACTCTCAGTCCGAACAAAGCTCATTAACACCTCCAACAGGCGAGGCAATCCCAACAATCAAATCTGCAAATGATCCTAACAGTAGCCAATGTGTTGAGGTCCAGCAAGAAGGCAGCTGATCTCCTAAGGCTCCATCTACAGGGTCTCCTTTCATCTTGCCCACAGCACTCTGAGAGAAAGGACCATTATTACTTCCAGATGAGGAAACCTCTGCCAGAGGGGTGGGGGCACTCGGTAAGTGCACGGTAGAGCCATCACTCAAACCCGGGCTGCCAGGGCCCAAAGTCTTGGCTTCACTAAACACCAGGCTGTCATCAAGACACTGTGACACAGTAGCCCGTGATCGCAAGAGATGGAGCCTGACCTCGCCTGGGAATATTTACACAAAGTAAATAGCATTTACCCTGTTCTCAGAAGAGAGGGGCTGGCCCAAGGGACAAGAGTCAGAGGACTTCTATGCAGAGGTGGACGTGATGTCCAAAGTAATACAGCAGGATCTGCGCTGACTAAAGCAGGACGCCCGGTGGGGGTGACAAGGAAAGGGTTTGGAGAGGCAGACTGGCCCCTGATCAAAGTCCTTGAACGCAGTAAGTTTAGGAATTTGGGTTTAGCCTTGAGCATGTTTAGAGCCACTGATGGCATTTTCAGACAGAGGAGTGACACAGTGGTGAAAGAAGTCGGTAGGAGGAGGAGGAGTAAAGCAGGGTCAAATACCAGTCAGAAGGCTACCTGAGAGATGGTGCTGATGGCAGGGAGAGAACACAGCCTGAACAACGGCAGTGCCTGGGCATGGAAAGAAGTGGCTGTCCCAGGAGGCAAGTGGGGGGACATGAAGGAAGATCAGAATCGATCCCTGGATGTTGGGTCCCAGGGGCTGATGTTCTCCTTCCTTCTTGCGACAGGAAACAAAGCCAAGGAGGAGCTGGTTTTCATTGTGTTTGGTTGTGGGGAGAGGAGGTGCTATAGTAACTAGACTCCACAGGCCACCGCAGAAGGGGGAACAGGCCCTGGAGAGATGCGTCTCTAAGAGTCCTCAGCGTCTTCCAAGGAGGAGGCTGGGCAAGGTAACACACGCCCTCCCCCAGATGCAGGCCCAGCACCACCAACTCACCCACACCCAGCCTTGGTCACTGTGCCGCCACAAAACGAGCTTCTCTCCTCAATTTCAGAGTCTAGGGACTGTGGCTCATTAAGGTTTGGACCATGTTAGCATTGAACATCCCATAATTGCACAGCTTGCCTGACTCTCTGTCATTAGCTCGCTAGATCTCTGGCCCCACCTCTCTATTGGATTTGCTGACTGACCCCAACATAAAAAGTGTCTGGTTAAGCCGGGCAGCTCTGTCTATGTGGTAGGGGCTCCTGCTGTCCTTGCCACACCCTGACTCCTAGCAGTTCAATGGTCCTCATCCATGAACTCTGAGCCGCCGTCTCAAGATGCGTGAAATCTGTCCTTTGCAAGTGCAGACAACTGATCCTATTACTCACACAGAGGAGAACTGAAAATTGAGGACAACGCAGAGGGCCTGGCAGTGAGTCACACTCCCTTGAGGGTGGAAAATCACCAGTTGGGAGCTCCCAGGGTCTCTGCTCAAGGAGGCAGGGCTGGGACCGGGATTCAGTTTTCACCCTATCCGGGATAAACAGGAAGCGGAACCTGATGCTATAAAGGTCATTCCTGTGCCTGGGGAGCAGGGTGATGGTGTCTCCCAGGGATGGGGTGCCTAGGGGTCCTGCTGGATCCCTGAGGATACCCTGTTCCCCATGTTACTCCTCTACTCTCTCAGACAGAAGTTTTCCTAGACATCTAGGGTGAGGTAGCTAAGGCCCCAGATCTGGATCTTCTGGAGTCTTGCAGACTGCAAACACAACTCCAGATGCAACCACAGCCCTCTCCGCACCCCAGACTCCTGGCCACATGATGCATTTTAGGCTGGAATTACGCAGGGTGGGGTTGGAAGAGGGGGCAGGGAGTTACAGAACCTCATGTTAAGGAGCTCCAGGACCAATGCATTCCTAACACATCCCTGCAGGGCCGCTCCAGGCCAGAGGGAACAGATTACCCTTCCCAACAAGTAGAGGGATAGCCAATTGCAGAGCACCATTTGTGTATCAGCCTTCGAGGTAGTCTGGCGGTCGGAGAGGGCCATTCCACCTCACAGATGTAGAAACACGGAGACTTAGGGGCATCCTGTAATCTGCCTAGGGGCCCACCTGCAACTGTTTGAATAAATGTTCTGGCCACTGGGCTAAGTACTTGACTCAACCTCCGTTGCTCGCATTAATGCTCAAAGCAGACCTGTGAAACTTCTGTCACTGAAACGGATATGTCCAGTGTCACCTAAGGAAGCAGCGGAAACAAACCTCCAAAACCGTGAGGCTAGAGTCATGGTGTTCTCTAATGTGCTGGACCCTTGGACGGTGTCCAGCGATTCAGCTGAGGGTTCAACCCCTAGGATGCAAGGTCAGCTCCTCCCACTGTGCAAAGCTGCCCTTATGTTGCATAGTGGTGCCAAGGTCAGCTCCTCCCACTATGCAAAGCTGCTCTTTCTTACATAGTGATGCCTTTGTAAAGCTGGTCACTTCCCTGATCCTTCGCTCATATCTTCCTGAGAAGCAATGGGCTGTGCTAGACCTCAGGGCCACTCTGCTGCCTTGGTCCTGTTATTATAGATGCTGGCGACCCGGTAGCAGGACAGGCAAGCTGGGGGCATTACATGGACAGGAGTGCAGGAAGAATAACACTATCAGAGCTCCGAGAGCCTCGCTCAAGGTCTCCCCAACTCTTCACTGCCCTCACCCCCTTTAGGTTTCTCCCTTTATTCTTTGAAGTCCTCCAGTGAAGAAAACCCTCTAGGGCTGATCCTTTCCATACCAACGGGGATGATGGCCCCGCCATGGCAGACCTATTCCTGGCCTCCAGCTCCTAGCATCAGTTCCTCATTCCTAGTTTATCCCACTGGTCCTGTGTACAGTGTTTTCCAAAATTCTGGAGTCAGTAGCGGAAAGCTACACGTACTCTATGCTTGGCTCATTTTAATTTCTTCATATTTCAAGTGAAATTTTCATTTCAAAGTCTTCCAGGTCTAGAATCTGGATTCCTCTGCCTCACTCTTTTCCACTTGTTGTGCAATGCAATTCTGCGCAAATAAATACTTTCCTATGTAAAAAGCATTGATAAACAGTGTGTGAAATCTACTGTGCACACTGGGCTGGGTGCTCTAGGATTGTGCAGAGGAGATACCTGGGATGGTTTAAGCCATAATCCCCCTCTCCCCATAGGATCAGGAGTCTGAATACTTATCGCAAGTTGGTGGCTGTGTGTGGAAACTTAAAAGGTGTGGCTTGTCAGAGGATGTCACTAGAGGCAGAATTTGAGGTGTCAAAGCTCTGAACAATTCCTGGTTCACTTCCTTCTCCTCCTGCTTGAGGTTCAAGTCATGGGAATGCTCAGCCCTCGCCTTCCAGCTCCAACCACCATGTCTGCTCCCCGCGTCCGTGCTGTCTCTTTGCATGGTGGACCTAACCCTCTGGAGTCATAAGCCCCAAACAAACCTTTCCTTTTTATAATTGCCCTAGCCATGGGGTCTCATTATGGCAACAGGAAAGTAACTAAGAGAATACCAGCATATGATCCCCATGAGGGCTGATCCTTTAATTACGCAGCCATGTTCCTTCCACCAAGTATATACTGCACATGGCACATAGGCATTAGCAGACAGTTATGGAAGAAAAGAGGAGCCTGTCTAGGGTACCCCTGTAAGTTTCTTAGCCTCACAGAATGCTCTCAAGTCAGCAGGACTTCAGAGAAATTAGCTCCTTACAGAGGGAGTATCACGTGCCAAGAAGGAAAGGCTTGGGATCCCCGTCCTGGGGACGTGGTGAGTTGCCAAGTGTAGCCAGAGGGGTGAGTTTGAAGATGGCTGGGTAGAGTTCAGAAGCCTGCTGAAATGCCTTCACTTGTGGGCTTATCAACAGTGCACTCCAAAAACTTTCTTCCTCTGCATACACCCAGTCTTATCAAGGAGTTCTGTACGAGCTAAACAGAACCCACCCTCAGAGGATGAAAGAGCTCTGAAACTAGCATACTCTAGAATTTCTCCCCAGCTACAAGGCAGACACTGAACCTCACTGACTGAACATCTCATGGGAGGGACTGAGGAGGCCCTCCTGCTAGTCAATGTGGCACTAACGACCATTCTGTCCAGAAAGGGACAAACCTTCTATAATTTAGCCTTATATTCCTAAAACATTCACTCAGGGGAGTTTGCCCCATCTCCCATTCCTTGGGTGAAAAAAACTGAACCGTGAAGGAGAAGGTTTGCCCAAGGATGTGCAGCATGTTGGTGGCAGGCTGGCCTCTGGCCCCCAACCCATGCTCCCCACTGCACTGTGTTCTCCTACAAGAGATTTGATAAGCAAATTATAGACACTCTCTCTTCCAATGAACTTAAAATCAAAGGCTAAAACTATTTCTGAATCATTCTTCTTTAGATGGGAAAAAAAAATAAGGTCTCTCTCAACTCTAACCCTTCAGACCAACTAACCCTTTGGCTCCGTCCCCCCACCCCCCAGAGTTCACAAGATAACTAGCTTATCCTTTCCTCCAAATGCAGTTTTCTCTAAAAGAAGAAAAGAAGGAAAAGAGGATGGTAGGGAAATGTAGAAGAATAGTGGAGGGAGGTTTTGGAGAAAAGAAAGGAAGGAAGGGAAAGAGGATAGGAGAGAGTCAAGGAGAAAGGCTAGCATGCTGGAGACCAGAGAACAGGCAGGGAAAAGAACCAAGTCCCACTGCTAAGCTATGCATGCTTAATTCCCCTTACTCACCTGAAGCTCCCTAGCAAAGGTTTATTCATTCATTAAACATCTGTGGGGATCTGGGGGGGGGGGGGCACACGTACGAGAGTCTGTGCCCACGCAGGTGCATGCAGGTACTAGGCCAGGGACCAGCAGCCTCCTCTGTCACTCACCACCTTGTGTCTTGAGACAGAGCCTCTCACTGAGTGGGAAGATTGCTGTTTGGATAGGCTGGGCAGCCAGTGAGCTCCCAAGATGTACCTGGGTGCCCTCCTCCTATGCTGGGGTGACAGGCATCTTTGTGGCTGTGCCTGGAATTTTACATGAGTGGTGAGGATTCCAACTAAAGTGCTCGTGCTTGCACTACAAGCACTCATACTTACCCATCTCCTCAGGCCGTTAGACACTTGACAGACATTTATTCACTCAACAACCACTTACAGAGCTCCTAGGTTACACATTCTAATCATAATCAGGAGAACAAATACAAACGAAATACTCATTTAGCCTTGGGTGCTAAAGACACTTGTTATTGCATAAGGTGCCATGTCCCAAATCAAGTAAGCTCTTAATCCCACTTATTAAAGGAATAAAAGGAACAAAATGTTTCTCTATTCTAGATCCCTGCCATAGGAAATTCCTGGAGGAAATGAGTTTATGAAATAAAAGTCAGGGAGAAATGACTTCTTAAACAGGGAAGGCACCTGAGAGTAACCAGCTCTGGGCCTCGGTTTCCCAGGCTTGCCTTGGAAGACATAGATGAGCTCAGAGGAAATTTGCAGCAACAACATTCAGTGCCTCTGTAAGCCCAGTTCCCAGAAGCGTATGGGAATTTATATTCAACCTCTTCTTAAAAATAACTACTGAATCATTCCTGTCTGCCTTTTCAAGGTCACACACCATGTTGTTGTGGATTTCTCCTGGGAAACCTGAGAAGGGAGGGAGTTTAATTCTAGCTTTGATTGGTCTGCCTTTTGGCTTATACAACAGAAAAACATACAATTATCCCATTGACAATTACAGTCTGCACACTTCACCACAGTCACAGAAAATGACCCTCGGCAGCAGAATGGCAGCCACAGCAGGGAGCACACATGTAAGCCATTACTGACTCAGGGATGGGCTGGCCTGCGATGGCCCCCACTGGGTCTCCATACCAGGCTGGACAACCAGAGGACCACTCAACACCAGCTACCAAGGTACCCAACCCTGGTCATCGAGGACTTCTGCTTAAAAAGAATTCACAAAACAAAGAGGTTCTCGGTCAGGGAAAAGTCACAGGTGCAGCAAATCTAACTCAATCAAAGGGAAGTCACCAGATGGAGTGTGAGTTTCTTGCTGGCAGAAATCATATCCAAGCCAGTCATGTGAGTCCTCAGCTACAATGTACCATACAAGGTATGTGACGTATGCTCAATAAATATTTGAACAATTATTTCACAGAAGGCTAACGAGCACATGGTTGCTTGATTCGTTGAGTATGTGATGTGTTTGGATGGTGCCACAAGAACACTATGGAAAAACAGGATGGCTTGAGTCTCGTCCAGCACTAGGATAAAAGAGTCATCTTAGCTCATCAGTTCTGTCACCATCCCAAGCCTCAGTTTCCCCATGGGATGCAGACTCATCAGTGTTTCCAAGCTTCTTGTTTCTAGAAAGATGTGTCACATAGCTGCTGGAAGTATCATAACCCGAAGTCTTCATCTGTATTCTGGGCATGTCCTCAGAGCCTTCCTATACCAGGCCTTTCATCAGAGAGAAACCGGACCAAATGTTTTTCATAGAATATGATGGTTAATATTGCTCGTCAGCGTGCCTGGGTCTAGAGCAGTAGTTCTCACCTTCCTAATGCTGCCACCACCAATAGTGTAGTTCCTCATGTTGTGATGACCCCAACCGTAGTGTTATTCATTACCACTTCATAATTGCAATGTTGCTACTGTTATGAACCTGATTCACAGGATATCTGATACGCAACTTCCAACAAGATCACAACCCACGGGTTGAGAACCATTGATCTAGAGTCTCCTAGGAGACCAACCTCTGCCCATGACTGTGGGCAAGTCTCCAGATGGGGGTTGATTGATCTAGAAAGACACAGCATCCATGTAAGTGGCGTCATTCCATGGGTTGGAAGAAAACAGAGGAAGCAAGCTGAGCACCATCATTTATCCCACTGGTTCTCAACCTGCTTTCAGGGGTCAGACTTCCTTTTCACAGGAGTCATCTAGGACCACTGGAAAACACAGATAGTTACACCACAATTCATAACAGTAGGAAATTACAGTTATTAGGTAGCAATAAAAATGATTTTATGGTTTGGGGTCACCACAACATGAGGAAGTGTATTAAAGGATCACAACATTAGGACGATTGGGAACCCCTGACTTAGCCCTATCCACTTCCCAACTCTGGACATAATGTGATCAGCTTCATGTTCCTACTCACCTGTTTTCCCTTCCATGGACTGTGCCTTTAAACCGTGAGCCAAAATATGCCCTTCCTTCTTTAAGGTAGTTTTTTGGTTTTGGTTTTGGTTTTGGTCTGGTATTTTGTCACAGTAAGAAGGAAGTACTGATGCATAGAGTTGATCTGCGCACAGAGTTTGTAGGTCGCAGTGTTGCGCTGCAGCAGCATGCACTGTAAGCTCCCATACGCATGGAACACATGGAAACAGAACATCTCCTTGGCTGGTCAGAATGGAAGGACTCCAGTGAGAGTGTGGCTCATGGCTTCTGGTTGGTGGAACCTCTAGTTCCAGTTGACTCTTTTCCTTGACCTCTACTTTGCCTAAATCAGACGAGCAGACCTAGCCTACTGGCTTCTGACATCTACACTCCAGTGGCAGAGCAAGGTGGAACCAAAGTACTAGCCACATGGGCCAGTGGGAAACTCTGATTGCAAAGCTCCCAGTGAAGTCAGCTGGATTGCCACAGAGCCAGCACTGGAATCCAGTTTAAGCCCCTGCCCAGCCTTCTCTGTCCCACAAACATCGATCTCCAAGGGCCTCCCAACACCTACGCTGGACTTTGAACACTACCTCAAAGGCTGCTTCCAAGGGAACCTGACCTATGACTTTCTCATTTGCAAAATAGAAATAATAATAATTACATCAGCCACAGTGAAAGCTCAGTGAGTAGCAACATGCCATAGAAAGTGCTTGTGTATGCAAGCCAGTGATGAGATGTGCCCTGCGTAAGGCCAGCTCTTTGCCTAGCTGTGAGGACCATAGCACAATTCCCCACTAGAGAGGCC
This sequence comes from Acomys russatus, assembly GCF_903995435.1. NCBI lineage: Eukaryota > Metazoa > Chordata > Mammalia > Rodentia > Muridae > Acomys > Acomys russatus. The sequence goes on along the minus strand of NC_067143.1, from coordinate 64,190,414 downwards.
TCCGCAGCATGTTGCAGTGATATCTACTGTAACCTGTCTATGATATAGTATCCAGTTGAACAAACTGGGCCTCTCTAACACCCTGTAAGCATGAACTAGCTTTCCCTGTGAGCAAAGCCCAAATATACGGCCCAGAACATACCTGATGGCGGGGTCTCCAGACCCAATGGTTTTATCCCCCAAGTATTTCCAATTAGCTTTGCAATGCTAGGTTAGGAATATATGAAAGGAAACAGCCCCCCTTCACTGGACTTCACTGTCCCATCAGAAATACAACACAAGGACACTGTAATCCAGCTCGTGCACAGGTCACAGCTCTTATGCCCGGTCTCAATGCCTCGAGTTTCCAAGGTGCCTGGATAAGGCAAAACTGGATTCCTGTATCATGTTCGTGCAATCTAATTTCTGCTTCCCCTTAAAATTTCTGAGGGCATTGGAAGCTGGGGAGAGGAAAAGAAAGGTCAGTGGGTAACCAAGGAGACATAAGGGCTGCCAAGATCTGACCTCATATCCTTTCTCCAGGGGAACCTATACCTCATCTGAAGGAGAAGCTAACCAGCTGAGGAGGTCCTATGTGCCAATGGGTTTTAGCTTCCACCTCGTGTGTGTGTGTATGTGTGAGAGAGAGGGGGGGGGAGGGAGAATGAGATTTTACAGTCACATAAGAAACCACTGACGTAAAAGTACAAATTTCTCACAGTTCATAGATAAAGAAATTGGCGTTCAATTAGAGTAGGGACCAGAGTCAAGCCAAGGCACTCTGTCCTCCTCACCACTGTCCGAAATGCTTCTCCAGCCTAAGAACAGATTTTGTCTGACTCTCTCAGGGCCCCATTGCTGGAACTGCTGCTTTTCCACGGCCCAACTTAATGTCGCACAGGGCAGGGGTGGACAGCGCAGTGGCAGGCAGACTGTATGTATGCTCTTCACCAGGCCTCTCCCAGTTGTTTTAGGTTTACAATTATAAAAGAATTGTGTTGTTTTACTTATTGGTGAGGTCACTCACAGATGGGGAAGAGGGCCAGAAGGGTGGATGCCACAAGAATTCTTTAACACCTACACAAAGCGACCTTGACATTAGCAGAGAGCTGTTAAACAGTAGTCTCTCCTCATATCTCTAGATATTTTGCATATATTAATTTGATTAGCCCTACATCAACCCCGCATGGTATGTGCGGTCATTAGCCCCACCCTAAACATGAGAGGACTGGAGGACAAACGGGGCTCCAGAATTGTCACCAGCCACATGGTGAATAAGAAGTAAAAGCCAGCTCTAAAGCCAGGTGGACACATGACCATAGATGAGCACATTTGATTATGTCCAGAACACACTACACCAGCTATCCCGAGCTGAGGCAGCCCTATCTCTCAGGCACCCTGACAGTCATGTCTCACCATTTCTGAGTTTCATCACACAGACCATGCAAAGATATGATCCCTTATTTTCTGCTTCTGGCTATACAAGAAACTTCAAATTATACTTCTAACAGTGTTCTGTGTCCTCAGGAACATACAAGAACTGTGTATCTAATTTCTACACCTCTTCTAATGATGGCTTTGGACAGCAGGCCATGCCATCACAGACAGTGATTAACTCTGTCCCACTAGGGAAACTCAGCTAACAGACCATCCTTTTTACTTTAAAGAATCACATTATTTTTTAATGTGTCCACCTATCATCCATCATCTATTAATACACACACATACATACATACATACATATATACATCTATTCAAAAGTCAATTAAGCAGTATGGAAATGAACATGAAGTAATTCAGCTCTGGTTAAAAGTTCCAGATACAGAAAAGGCGAGATATAAGCGAAGCCAACCAAAACATGAGAAAATAGAACAACACAGGACTTAACAGGATTATGTTTTCTCTAAACAGCTCATCAAAATGTCTCAAAAAAAAAATCAAGAAGCAGTATTTTAATTACTGCTGACTGATAGGGCTAAAGGCAAAGACGCTGTGATGATGGAGGGTGTAACAGATCCAAGGCTAATGCAGCTACCAGAAGTCTGGAGCACCAGGTCGCCCGGCTCCTCTAGAGGCCAATCCTACCCCAGAGTCGCCAACTGCCCCAGTTGTCTGAGCCTGAAGAATTTCTAGGGGCATGCAGCCCTCATGTCAACCACGGCAGTCCCAGGAACTGCTCATCAGGCACAGATGTAACACCTTGGACTTCCACCCCTGCCTCTGGCTCAGGGCTCCAGGGTCTGCCAGGTCAACACTGCAGTAGTAGCTCTGTGTGGACTTGCCGGCTGGGTACAGGCACCTTGGTGGCCTCACATCTCACCTGCAGACTCAATACTCTCAGGCGTTCAGTCTTCACACACCGCTAACAGCACCCTCCTCCCACTGCTCACAGCACCCCATTCAGTGCAACTCCTGGGTGGGATAAGCTGCGGAACTTACCTCTGCTCTTGCAGAGGAATGGAATCCAGGTGGCGGCCTCCAGGCAGTGCCATCATGTTGATCCCAATCCGCAGCAATGCCTGCCCACAGCGGTCGGGACCCTGAAAAGACAGGCCAGGACGGGTCTGTTGAGAGAGGAGGTCCAGCCTCTTCACTTCTCCATTCTGGGCTATACGGAGGCAAAGTGGACGGGGCAGAAGGTCTCCCAAGCCTCCTCTTCTTTTGAGCTGATTTACACACCCATGTCCTCACACAGGTAAGGCGGATCCCAGCTCTGACCTTCTTTCCAAATCCCTGGCTTACTACAACCCCCTACGAGCCTTCCCTTTGCCCTATTGCCAAATATTTGCCCTTTTTGTGTGTGACTGACTCTGGGCCAGCAAACATTGTGCAGGATGTACGCATATTAAAGAAGCAGCCAAACGCATCCCACTTCAGATGACGTCATTATACCTGAACGGCAAGTGGAGAGCTCAGGATGTGACCCAAGTGTAACTCTCAGGCAAGGTTTTCTTTCTCTAAGCAGAACCTCCCTGTGAGACAGTCTCTCTCCTAGCAGACCCAGGAGATGATGGAAATCTACTTCAATGAGAGCATTATGTAGTCATGAGAGAGCTAGCTGCAGAACAGAGATGGTGTGCCGAGAAAAGTTGTCTGGGTCCCCAGATCACAGAGCCTCTGAATCAGGTAATCCTGTTGTCTAACCTATCTCTACCCTCCTCCACCCTCCCTCCATCTAAGGTCATCATGTAACTTCTCATTGGTTAAGTCAGTGGACATGAAGGCCTGTGTTCTGTAGAGCCAAAGGCTTGCCAATGGAAAGATGGATGGGCTAACAGACTTCCAGTCCTGGAACTGAAAGTGCATTTGGCTTACTTGAACCTCCCTGTAACATGTTACAGGGTCAAACCTCCTTCTTCTCAGCTCGCCTCACCTCACCTCACCTTGCCTCACCTCACCTCACTCCTACAGCGTTTCAGAAGGAATTCTCTCCACATTCCCTCTTCATTATCTTCCTGTAGAGTGGGCTTCTAATCCAAGCAGAGAGTGGATGGTTACTCTTTTAATAGCAATACTATTGCACTGGTAGGCATATCTTAGCAGGCAGGTCCTCACTATAGCTCATGCTATTCACAGTCGGGTAGAAGCATTGATATTTTTTTCTCCCAGAACTATGAAAGCTGGCCAGGAGGAAGAAAATTCCAGCTCAGACCCAACTTGATTTCTCAATATCTTATGACCCAAATGTATGGTATCTTCAGCAAGAAGGTCTTACAAACTCAATCTGTTGGGCAGCCAAGAGGATTGGTAATCACCTTCAATGTTCTGGGTCAGGGGGGCCCTAGAAGGCTCTAGAACATAGAGAGTATAGGGAAAAATCCAAGTTTCATGTGCATTGGTGTAAGGGTGTCAGATCATCTAGAACTGGAATTACAGATAGTTATGAGCCATCATGTGGGGCCTGGGAATTGAACCCCATTCCTTTGGAAGAGCAGACAGTGCTCTTAACCAATGAGCCATCTCTCCAGTCCCTGAGCATTTTTGTCTTACTTCTATATTTATCACAAAGAAGAAAAGAGGCAAACAAAAAGCATTGAAGAGGGCATCAAAGCCTATGGTAGGTTAGAAGACTGGGAGACCATTGGCAAGCAAAGGCCTTTTACAGTGTAAACCCAAGGATGCTACAAGGCAAGGAGATGGCCATGGAACACTGGGGGAAGAGCTGGATCTGATTCCATCGACTCTGAGCAACTCCAGGGAAGGACAGTAGCCATGAGCAGAAACCTGAATGCAGACAAATGTTTGGGTTTCTATGACAAGATTATATAAATACAGCTTGGAGATCATAGCATTCTGTCAGCTATTTCTAATGCATGTTCTTCATTCAGAGCTGCCCAGAAGGGGTGCAGAGGCAGCCCACAGGCTAGCAAACCTTTATTGGGGTGCTCTCTTGCATTCCATGTCTCTTTCCAGGCTGAGAATGTCCCTCAGGGACATCTAGGGCTCTTCTGTATAGCACTAAGCTGTTCACAGGCTCTAGTTTTCAGTTTGAGAGTAGCCACAGGACCGACCCTACACAATGACATCACATTGTCAGGAGTCCCTGCAGAACCATAGCTTTCACTCATGGGGATGACAAACAGGAGAGGGAGACCATTTAGAAGATCAGATAGCAAACACCAGGCATTTAACCTAGATGATATTTGGGGAGATCCCATAATAATAACTTTCATAGATAATATTCATGGAGCATAAACTATGTGACATGTGCCCTCTTAGATGCATCATATGCTATTAACTCACAGTATATTATTTCCATATATATATAGAGAGGGGGTGTATGTACTGAAGACATCGCAATGGAACTCATATTTGAGGCTGGAGGACAGGTGCTAAGCAGGTGAAGATGATGAGAGGCATGACTCCACTCCGTGGACGCTAGATCCATCTCCAAAGCCCTTCACTGAAAGCCCCAGCTAAGGTATCAAGTATGGGCCACTACCCTTACAGTGAGAACTGCTAAGAAGGCCGCTCTTGCAGAATTTCCTCACCAGTTCTCCACCTCCTTCTGATGCCCTTACACCTCCAGCATCCCACTGCCCTAGCCCCCACCCATCCTCTGAGCAAAGGTTCAGAGAGTTAAGACCAACCCAAAGCTACATAGTGTATCAGGAAACCGAGGACAGATTCAAGGGGACACCCTACTTCTTACACAACAGGGGAGATAAACTCAAACCCTGACTCTATGTGATCAGCATGTGACCTTGAAAGCTCAGCATCCCTCTGGGACAGTGGTTCCCTCAACTACTACCACCGACTCCAGAAGCTCCAGGAGGATTAGGAGGTCTAGGGGCTCTGGCATTGTACTTGGGTACATGAATGAGGAAGTGCCCTTTTCTTAACAAATGGAGTTGAGAAATGCAGAAGAGGTGAAAAGGGCACATGTAGATATAAACAGGCCCTCACCATGTCACTCCATGGATTCTCAGTCTTGTGCTTCCACTCCTTTGTGTCCCTTGGCTGTGTCTCCCACACTCTGCATGTCTGTTTGGAAGGACTTGAAGCCTTGAGTATCTCTGACTTAATTCAACTCAGTAGATCAGTTTAGATGGCTCAGTTCTGTTCCCAGATCCCATCCGAGGCAGCCTTTGCTTACCTCCACTTGGCTAAGGCAACTGGTCTCCTGCAGGAAACTGACTATTTACAGTAAAGTATTTCACTAGAACCAGCAAGAAAGGGTAGTTTTGCTCTCATCTAATGGGACAGGGCGGGGGGGGGGCGGGGGCAGGAGGGGAGCTCACCGCACAGCTGGAGTTGTTTAATCCGAGGAGTTCAGTACAACTGACCACATAGGAGTGTCAGTAAATACTGTGGGAAACAGTAGGTTCCAGAAGCAGCACCATAGGCTGCTTGGGGAAGGAGAGCAGGACAATTAGATATGGCTCTGGTCCCTTTTTCTCCAAGACTTCAGAGTGCACAGGTGGTAAGTGATGGGACCATCTCGCTAACCCATCATTCTAAGTCATCCCACCTTTTGAGCTAAAATGTCTCTCAGGGATACTGCTTCATTCGGAAAGCAAATAGGACTTTCCTGGTGCCCCCACATCTCTTCCCCATCTGCAGAATTGTAATATTGTAGGCATTAAGATAACCCATGGTCAAATATTGTTCCTTTGGTTTCTAACACGCCTCTACCTCCTACATCTGAGAAATACCCCTACCATTATGAATTTTCATGACATAATATTCAAACAGAAAAGGCTGGGCATTTGTATCCTGAACCCACTGCAGTAGTAACAAATGCCAGCCAGTCACACAGAACAGAAACACAAGACCTCAGCTTTACAAACTGTGTGCAGAGCTTGAATTTTGAACCTGTGATGTTTCTTCCTGGAGCCTGTAACTGCAGGAAAAAGATCTCCTGTACCTGGTATGCAGGTAACTCTTTGCGATAGCCCTGTAATGTATGTTTTTATTACAATTTTTCTTCTTTAGTATGTGAATTTTTGAAAAATGCCTAGGAGATAAAATCTGGTAGATTAGATTCTAGAAATACAGCCTACAAATTATCCCAAACAGCTTCATGTCCCTCATTCTCCACTATGTCATTGTCCTATGACATTTATCACCATGAAAGAGCTCCTTGAAGGTCACCAAGTATCGCTTACTTCTCTCCAGCCTTGTTCAACTCAAACCTTTCTCAGCACATTTCCGCAATGACCTAAAGCCCATATCATCTCACTATTCACCCCACCCCCCCCCCCACCAGGAATGGCTTCCTACGCCACACAAAGATCAAACCCTCTCTCTGGGTGGCCCTCCTAGGTCCCATAGATCTGACTGCTGAATACCACTTTAATCTCTTTAGCTGGTCCCTCTCCCTTCCCCACCTCTCTCTCTCTCTCTCTCTCTCTCTCTCTCTCTCTCTCTCTCTCTCTCTCTCTCTCTCTCTCTCTCATCTAGACAATCTGGTTGTTGTTCATCATTTTAACACCCACATTTCTTCTACTCAAGCATTTTCTCTTCCATGACAACTCCACCTCCATTCTTCTCATCAAGTTGCCTCTAGGACTCTAGGACTCTGCCCAAGCACCACTCTCCAGGGAAGGCTTCCCCAGCCTGTGGAGTCAAGTCCCTCAACGTACAAAGGGCTTACATCAGTGTTCCCCCCCCCGCCCAGAACTTATCAAACTTAACTATAGCATTAACAACTCAGTATATTTCTCTCCTGAAGATCCTGGGACAGGAACAGAGGCCTCGCCTGCTCAATGTTGCCTCCTCTATACCTGACGAGTTGTCTGATCCATAATGATTAGTAAGTACTTGTTGACTGAGTGGATGAGATCTTGCTGAACTTACTTAAGTTTCCTAACTGATAGACAATGGTAAGCATTTCAGTGTTGCCCAGTTATTCAGAGGGCCTGTGATGGGATAACAGACACAACATCCTCCCAGCCATAAGACAGACACCCAGGGTCTTGTAGCCCTAACTGTCTGATCGTGCCAAGAAGGGCAGCTCCCCTTCCCAGCTGCAGATCTAGATTTATGAAGCTCTTCCAGATGGACAGATGGGTGAACCAATGGGCCAGAAGAATGCTTCATGAAAACAGCACCTGCAGGCAATCTAGAGAGATCTGGTGAACTCCTGAGAGTACAACGTCAGAAAGCACCATGGAAAGCACCATGGACGTCAGAAAGCACCATGGGAAGCTCCTTGGAGCATGGTCGCAATACTGAACCGCCAAAGGAGAATCTGGGATTATTAAAAGCAGAGGCAGGAGGGGGTCTAGAAGGAAGACTGATGAGGAGAGCAAGCAGCCACTACAGATTCTGAGTACCATGAGCTCGGGAAGCAGGTATTTCTAGAAGGTGGAACATTCTGGAATACGGCAGAGTTTAAAGGAAAATAGTCCCAGAGGAATGCAGGAAAGGGAGTGGTCATTTTCAACAAGGAAAGGAGGAGGTGGCATCTATGCTGACCCTCAACAGCAGGCTGGGACTTTGTCAATTAAGGATGGGACAGTGGCATTCAGAGGCCATTGGGCATTCTGGACTATAGCAGAAAATGTAGCATGCATGAATTTGGGGACCTGGATGTTCCTCATGCAGCTGGATAAAATGTGCTATACAGTCCTGGGCATGAAAGATACAGAGGTTTCTAGTCTCTAAATCCACATCCTGTGGATGGGAGGAGACACTGGACATATTTGGATTAGCATGGTTAGAGTTGAACTTCAGAGCCACGGATGGGCTCCAACGAGGGAGACCAGCACCAGGGGTTTGATTCAGAAGATAGTAGAAGCTTCCAGAGGAACCACTAAAGTCCTGGGAACATGAGGTAAAAAAGAAAGAATAGAGAAAAGTTTTTCAGATAACAATGAATCTCCCTCAACATCTGAACTCAGGGTCTCAGATCTGGGGCTAGAATGAAGATGGCCATTGGAGGCATCCCTGGTCACTGGTTGGGGTGCCAGGCATCCTGCAGCAACTAGATACTTCAAGGAGTCTCATTCCCAGGGGAGGTGCATGAAACCAAGCAAGCTGCCACCTGGCCCTGCTTAACAGACTGAGCTTCATAAAATATAGAAAGCTCCGGCTCCCTGGAGAAAGCCTTGGTGGCTCCTCACAGCTGTCAGGCCACAGAGGCCAAGGCAAGGAGCAGGCAGAACAGACCTTATAAGTCTTACTTCTCTAGGCCTCCACAGCACTGCGCCACACAGAACAGCTTCAGCAAAGCGCAAACAAGGTCCCAACCCTCTGCTTGAAAACCTTTCCCTAAAAGCTACATAAATTGCATAAAAACAATATCACTAACTTGTCAGGACAGAAATTGTGGTACCCAGGAATAAATAGTTCAGTCTTCTAGGAGACCTTAAATCTTACTCCTGGGATATTAGACCTTGTGAGACTCTCAGGAACCAATCCCTTGCCACAGTAATAACAGCAAAAGTTACAAGGCGGGGGGTGAGAAACACGTAGTGGCTGCAAGACACTGGTCTATGCACTTTATGCTTGGTCTTTGACAGAGTTCCCTTAGGTTACTACGTCATCCCTGATTTTCAGACGAGTAACAGAAGCGTGGAAAAGGTTAATATGGACAAATGGAGAGATAGGGCCACAGGGAAGAAGACCACGATCCTGCTGAAGATCACAGCTATGCCTCAGATGTGCACACATGTCCTGTAAACTGCTTGTCAACCCCTGGAAAAATCCCAATAAGACTGCAGCTAGGCGAGGTCTGTAGGAAGACCAGAGGAGGCCTTACAGTGTCTGCAGTAGAAAATCAATGGCAAAAGTACATAAATGCAGGAAGAAGCCAGAGGCCATTCTGTCATCTCAACTCTTAAATATCCAAAGGCCCTTTCATCTTCATGCTTTAAATGATCACTTTCTAACTTTCCCTGATATAAATATTATCCAACTGCTCAAATGTTGCTTGCCTTTAATTTGCAGAAGAGTGAGACCTTCCCCACTGGGCCCAGATCCCAGGGTACTAAAATTAACCATCAGCACGTTCCAAGCTAATGACTTACTGGTTGTAACTGCCACGAATAGACATAACTCTCAGATAAAGGCCATTAGGGAAAATTGAACAGCTCCAGTGTGGTGAACATTTGGATGCATCCTATCTCATAAATCACAAGCGCAGGTCACTCTGGGCAAGCCATTTCCCTTCCCGAGTCATAATAAAGACCCAAGTTGAAGAGATCTGTATACTCTTGAGGAAGAGGATTCAGGAAGGAGAATTTACAGCACCTTGTGTCTCCATGAATTCAACTTTTTCCCTCTTCTCAGTCCATGAAAGGATGTTAGCACAACACCAACACTTAGGACCAGCCATGCTCCTCTGGTTCCTTTTCTCTCCCAGTCCTCTGCACTGGAAGTTAACTAAGTGGCCTTGGCAGGGTAGAACACAGAAGCCACAGAAATCCATGACTGCTCCCACTTCAGCCCTTTTGACATTTGGATTTTTTTTAATCTGTAAAATCAGAATAGAACCCAAACTGTGTTGTTAGACTACCCAAAGAGCACAGTGCCTGCATGGCACTTCAGAAGCTAATAACAACCTAAGAATCTATCCTGACCCCAAAGCCAGTTAATGAGATGCTACAGGAGATGTTCCATGGCATCCCTCCATGCTTCTTACTGAGATGCCAAAGATCTGCTCTCCCCCAGGAAAGCTAAAAAGCAGACTCTACTAAATGTATTGGAAAGAAGCAAAGGAAATTTGAATATTTTTAAAAATTAGTACATAGAGACTGCTACAGTTTGAAAACTCACGTTTCCACCAGGATGCATAAAAATCTAATCCCTGATGTGATAGCACTGGAGGCACGGTCCAGGAAGCTAAATAATCACAAGAGTGAGACCCCTGGAAACAGATAAATACTATTATACAAAGGCTCACAGGAGTGGGCTTGCTGTCTTGATCTTTTCATCTCCTGATGCGTGGGGACCAGTCCTTTCTCCCCCCTCGAGGATGCAGCATTCAGGCATCCTCTTGGAAGAGAAGTACCTCTCCAGACACAAAGCCAGTGGGTTACTGATATTGGACTTCCTAATCTCCTACACTGTTAGTCAGTACATTTCTGGCCATTATAATTACAGTGTTGGCATTTGGGGATAGCAGCCTAGGACAGAAGGCATGCTCTGAATGAGCACAGGCAAGCACTGAGGTAAAGCGTTCTCACCAGCTCATTATTGAGAAGAAACCATAGGGAAGATGCAACCAGCCCTGAGGCTTGACTTGTTCTGAGTTTATAAACAGAATAATCCAGAATATGAGCAATACTGAAGACAATATTGGCATTGCTATAATGTGCATAGCTAAAGAATCCTTTAAGTTTGGAGAAGGGGATGTCTGATTCACTGTCCATATCTGCCTACTCCAGTTAACTATGGAGCCCTCACAAATTCGAAGCCCAGAATTCTGAAGAATGCTGCATTAACAAGACTTGCCGCTATTTGCAGCAGACCACATGTCCCACATGTCATGGTAACACTTGACCACTGTCTATGGCACAGCAGGAGCTCAGTAAACGTGAAGGTGGCCTTGAATAAAGTTCCTGTCCATTCTGAGGCTTTGAATCTGTCCCCTGCAATGGCCTTCTCTGCTGTCACACACCCATTCCTAATAGCTACAGCCACGCAATTCCAAGACGCAGTCTGTCCTACGCTAACAATGGCACCTTGGCTTGGGCATAGCTTAACTACAGTAGTCTTTCCTTTTTATGAAGCACAGAGTGTCTTTCATTTTATTATGTCTTAAATTCAATGAATTGTGAAATCTGGCACTTAATTATGTGCCAAGAACTTTTTTCTAAGGGTTTCAAATAAACACATTTACAGCCCCAAGCACCCAAAACAATCAGTCCCACTGTTATGCCCATTTCAGAGAGGTAGAAACAAGCAAACAACAAAGAAATGCCTTAATTTGCTATCTTACACGTGGTTAAAAAGTTGAATGGGGGCGGGTAAAAACACCACCTTCTCCAGCAATTCTCCACAGCATGTCACTGTTTCCAGCAGTTGGCAACCATTCAGTTGGTAACAGAGCCTATTTGTTTATTTGTTTATATCCTATCTATATATCTTTCTATTTGCTAACTTATTTCAGAACCCCTTTTCTACAATGGAAACTAACACTGTGTTTTCAGTCGCAGTAAAATGATAGATCAGCTCATCTAAATACGTCTCCATGAAAACTGCCTTAAATACAAAGACATTTGATGCATCAGCTGCTACTTTTGTTTCTGTGACAAAACATCTGACAGAAGCAACCTAAGGAAGAAAAAAGGGTGCAGCCCATCATGGCGGGAAGACAAAGGTGAAGGAAGAAAAAGCACATTGTATCCACAACCAGGATGCAGAGTGATGGATGTAAGTGTTCAGCTGGCTTTCTCCTTCCTTCCTTTTTATTTAGGCCGGCACCCCAGATCAAAAGATGGTGCTACCTACACTCAGGATGGATCTTGGTTCCTTAGTTAAATCACTTTGGAAGTGCCATTATAGACAAGCTTTAAGGTGTATCTCCCAAGTGCTTTTAAATCCAATGAAGATGAACCGCTTTATGGTCTTAAAAATGTATCACTGAGCTGGCAAAAAAAAAAAAAAAAAAGGAATAAATCTAGAGAGGATAAAATAGGATGAGGTATTACAGGCAGTTTCCACTGATGACATCTGTGGCATGTTGTATACATCAAGCATTTGTTTCTTTTGTGTGCAGGGCAAGGGAGGCAGGTGCTAACGCCTAGGGATTCCCCAAGAGGAAGAATCAAACACAAGTCCAGAGGAGAAGAAACTCAATGCACAGAAAAATGAGAAATCAACCTTGTCAGCCATAAAAGCCAAGAATCACTCACCATGGCGTGGCCCTCCTAGAGGCCAAGGGCTGGGTCTGCTACACCTGTTTGGGGATTGATGATGTAGCTCAACTAGAAAATTTCATTCCAAGAAACAAAAGAGAGTTCTTGGAGCCAAGTTCAAGAAAGAGGCTACAAATTATAGTCATGTAAGTCCAAGAAAGAGCAAAATAGAATTAAAAGATGCAATGGTGTGCCAAATGATAGAACAAAAGGAATCATCCAAAACGCAGCTCAGAGGACACACGAACCTTTTTAAATGAGAAAACTAAGGCTAAGGGAGACACAGTCTAATGAACATTTCACTACCGCTCCAGAGAAAGATACGAGAGCATATGTGTAAAGCAGCATGCAAACAGAATAGCTTCCAAACCCAGAAATAACAAGTATCAAGCAAAATAAACACAAAGGATGCATGCATCTTAGAAAAATGGAGAGAGTAAGGAACACCAAAGACAAAGAGGATTTTGGAAATACCCAAAGGTAAGCAGACTCCATTGCACAATGGTTAGCATGTTCAAAGTATCCAGAGAGAGAAAAACAGGGATTAAATGATCAGAACTGCGAAGTATCAAGCACAAAGACAGAAGACAGTGAGGAAAGTGCCTGGCCAAGGAGAAGGACTACCCAGGAGTTCCGTGCTCAGAGGAGCCTGCCTTGAAGAAAGTGGATGAAGTGAGACCACCCAAGAAAAGCAAAAGTCTCACAAGAAAGAAAAGTCTAAAGGCATTCAGAAGGAATGGAATGTTACATGTGAAGGTTCACACACACACACACACACACACACACACACAGAGTATGATTATGCCATTTAGTTCCAACTGCAAATAATCCAAATAAGCAATGACTGTGAGAACAAATATAATAATTGATCTGTGGGATAGGGGGGAAACTGAGTCTAAAATATGAGTTCAGAAAGAAACGGTTAAGGTAATGTTAAAGTGCAGTAAGCTTCTTCCAGTTGCAGACAAAGGAAAATAATGATGAGAAACTTTAAATCTCTTACTTTTTATAATTTGTATAAGACAGAGGTAACTAAATAAAAGTGAGAGTGGAGGAGATGCCCCCTTTCAGATATGTAGGTGAGAAAACAAATCAATAATGAAGAAAACTTCAATCTAAGAGAAGAAATGAGCTGGACCTGGTAGCTTATACCTATAATTCCAGTACCCTAGAGCCAGGGCAAGACAGTGTTTCAAACACTTGAACCCACCTCACTACACGGTCTCAAAAAAAAAAAGGTGGAGAGTGATAGAAGAAGACACCATGTACATACCACACACCGCATGGTTTTTTAAAGACCAACACAAGAATGAAGATATATAAACCAATAACAGAAAAGGAAATAGCCTAAATTAGACAACTGAATCCAGCATCGATAGAAAAGGATAATACAGCCTGGTCATGCTGGGCTTAGCTTTAGAATGTGTAACTTTTTTTTAACATTATAATGAAACTCATCGCATTAACAAAGAAATAGAAAAATCATGTCTATTACCAATAGACAGAAATAATTTGATAAAATTCAATAGTAACTTAGAAAAAGAAACTTTGATCAAACTAGGAATTAAAGGGACTTCCCTGCGACTGATCAGTGGGCAGCCATGTGACTACTATGCTTAACGACCCTTTGACAACAGGTCCTGTGAGAGCAGATGTGTGGTTTTCACGACTTTGATTCATTATTACATTAAAAGTCTGATGTGGGATCAAAAGAAAAGCATATGTGAGAAATGTCAGAATCAGAACAGCCGTAATACAGCACACAGCCACAGAGGAAGTGGGTGTAAAAACTCACCTCTACTTTGTTCACCAAGTCACACACACGTGTGTATAAACCTGTGATTCCTTGTCAAACCAAGAACCCATGCATCTGTGTCCACCAAGACACCAGGACTGTACCTCTTTCTGCTTCCTGAGAATACAATTATGAGCTTGCTACACATTGCCCACGTATAAACCCCACAGTGTCTGCAAATAAATTGCTCCTGAGTTATAAAGGAACTTAGAAAGTCATTGACAAATAAATACCCAAAATTCAGGTGTAGTCCCAATCAACAGCATATGAAAGAGGGAGAAAGCAATAAAATATATAAAGAGCATGAAAGTGACTCTTCCGTGCAAGCCCTTAACTGAGAAAATTGTAAAAGACTACTAAAAGTTATTAAGAAATGTCAAGCTACATCAAAAGATCTATAAGATATCTAAAATACATGCAAATAGTAAGAAGTGTTAATCCACCACCATTTTAAAAAGTCCATTGTATTGATTCAATGGAATTCCAGTTAAACCTCAACAGATTTTTTTCCTTAGAATTTCACAATCTGAATCTGAAATGCATAGCCAAGTTATATTAAAAATAGAGTACTTTTCCTATTGGGTAAGACTTTTTTAAACAAGTAAATACAAAGGAATATTGGTCCTGAAATGAATTTAGGAAGTTGAGTAACAGTCCCAAGATTAATCCAAAGAGTATTAAAACTTGATTAATAACAGTGATGAGGAGACAGAGGGTGATAGACTCAGAACTCACACATCTCCCAACCACAAGCAGAAAGTGAAGGGAACCGGGGAGACAGATGGCTCCACTGTTGCTCCTGCCTGCCCTCACACTGCTGCCCCGTCCCCACCTTTGCTCCAGAGCAGAGATGCAGCTGCCATAGTCCAGAGAAAGGGAGTCAGAGAATCACTTTTGGAGCTTCTTCTATAATCATAAGGAGTGAGCCCCAGCTCCAGCACCAGGAATATGGCAAGTCTTCTAGACTATTCTTAAAGAAGTGGCTTTTGGTCCTTGAGATGTGAAGGGAACAGTCCCCAGAGACTAAGCCTTAGGCTTGGCTAAGCAATAGACCAGATCCCCACCCCTGCACACACACACACACACACACACACACACACACACACACACACACACACACACACACATTCCAATGCCTCCTGGAGGCTACGGGTCTTCCTCTGACTGTGAAGGTTTTTCTTGTAGTGGTATTAAGGAACCTCACAGGAAAGCCGGTGAATGAAAAGTGTTAGAAACTATTCTTAAGGACAGTGAATGCATAAAGTCCCAGGTGCCGGCAGGTCTTTGTGGTCATCCATCCTGACTGGATGAGCAGTCTCACGCCCATTGCAGTCGAGGTCAAGACAGAAACACTACAGCATCCTCTCCGCTTCAATCTCCAGTTTTATGCTAAAGATGAAGACGAATGACTTGTCCCAGCTCTTCCTGCATCCTTTAGTATTGGTGTCACATACTCCCTTAGGCTCCAAGGCTCAGGAACACTGCCACGTGGTCTTCAGGGCTAGCCTGGCCTCCCAGTCAGTCAGCATTTGGTTTAAACATGGCCTTAACTTGAAGCTTCCTCCGACCTCCACAACGGGATGCTACAAGCCTGCACTGTTGGCTCCATTTATGCTGGGTTTTCTGAGGGTGCTTGGCTTCCTAATTGTCCAGTGACCTCCTGTAGCACACTTTGTTTCCTGGTTAGGGCCAAAGTCCCACAGAGAGATGCCCACCTCACCCAGCATCTTGCATGGTGTTCCATGTCTTAGAAACCACCTGGCCTGGGGCTAGAGAGATGGCTCAGTCATTACAAGCACTTGTTGGTCCTCCAGAGGACCTCAGTTTGGTTCCCAGCTCCTACACCTGGCAGCTCACACACAAACTGTCTACCACTCCAGCTCCAGAGGATTTGACATCTCTGGTCTCTTTCAGCACCTGCCCTTACACACACACACATGTCCACATGCCAACACATACCTAACACATAATTGAAATTAATAAAAATTAAAATGTGAAAACCCATATGAGGCATGGTAAAGAAATTCTATGGTATGAAGAGAATGGGTGGTTGGTGAGGACAAGCCTCTGTCCTCTGAGCTACTAAAGGGAGCTCTCTCCTCTCTACCTTCCCGTCCACAGCCTATTGTCCGTACAGCAACCAAAAGCATGGCAACACGCTGTTCAACCTTTCAATGCCACTGCTGTCGCTCAGCTTGCTGCCTGAGTAACACGCAGGAGACCTCTGGGCCTGGCTGCCATCACCGCACTGACCTCTCTCCTGTGGATTCTGTCCTCACTCACTCTATTCTATTGACCTTCCTCACACATGCCTGGGGCCTTCACCCTTGCCTTTTGAATTCACCTATCCTCTCCAAAACTGCTCGCATAGTTTGTACCTTTTCCTCCTCCCGGCCTCTGCTCAGTCTTAGCCAAGAGGCTGAGGAGATGCGGACCTCTGCTTGGATGTGTGTCTATCAAACCTTCCCTGCTCTTGGCATTCCTTTACCCTCTCTTAGATTTCCACATAGTACTGAGCACTGTGTTTGCACATTACATGTGGCCTGCCTGCCAGCCATCCTCCCAAACCAAAAAGCAAACGCCGTGAGGACCTGATGCTGGCTTTTGCCCACCCCTGCTTCTCCAGTGTCTAGAGCAATGCACAGCCCACAGCAGATGCTAAGCAGACGCTCAAATAGATACAGCAGTGAGTAAGTGAGCAAATGAGTCTGTAACATAGACCCTCGGCACCCGGGCATTGTTCCAAGATGTGGCTATCTGATGGGGCTGCTATTGTCCACTCCTGCTCACTTCCAACCCTGTCTGCTCCAGCAGATGGACAGCACACATTCAGAGAGTAAATTCACTTTGTACATTCACTTTGTAAATGACAGTCCTCAGAAAACTGAAAGGACAGCATCCGTGCGCGTGAGGGGCCAGCATTACCACTGCTGGTTTCTCAATGCTGTATTTTAAACCTATTATCCTCACACCTCCAGCATCTCGACAAATTCCATAGGATTGAAGGGCAACCAATGTATAAATAAAATGATAAAATAAAAATAGGGTAACCCCAAGGGAGCTCTTTGCTTTTCTCTTTCAGGGGGGCCCTGCCCTCCTCTGCAGGGTCCTGTAACCACTTTACATCTGCCAAGTTACTAGGCTGAGGGGCCAGATCTGTAAGCTATCACTGAAGGAAGGTCAGGAAAGTGGAGAGCAAGAAGGGAGCCAGCAGAGGGGAGCAAGGAAAGAGAGCCAGTGGGCAGGGAAAGAGACAGAAAAAATGTTGCCACACTGATCAACAGCACCCAGTCAGTGTGGTGGCCTCACCCCTGATGTCTCCTTACCTGAGCCCCTGGGCTGGAGGACCATGGACTAGAACAATGCAAGAGAGGAGGAGAGCATCAGCTTCCAGTGTTGCATATAAACCCAACATCTATTCTTGTTTGCAGATGACTGGGTAGGTGGCAGATGGGTGGGTGGGGAAGTGACCAAAAGAAGAGGAAACTGATTGATGAGTGACAGGAGAGTGAGCAATGCAGGACTGAGTGAGCCAGAGGGACCGCATGGCCTATTCTAGTGCTTGACTTCTGCACAAGGAGGGCTTGGCCGGTCTGTCAGCCCGGTTCTCGCCCAGGAGAATTGCATGTTGGCCGCTGCTGATCCACACTATCACTCAGGAGGCACAGCTGCTCCAGGGAGCCTTCTTCAGTGGTAATGATCTTTCGTTCACCGCCACTCATATGTTTTATAATGCTCAACAAACCGGAGGTGGAGAACACAGAGAGGTCAGAGGTCAAGGTTACCACAGGAGTTCAGCTGCCTTCTCCAGAGCTTGCCTTCAGATTATACAGGAATTTGCTCACCATCTCCACAAACCTGGGTGATAGCCCAAGCCACAGGCCCAAAAGATAGTACATGTTCCAAGGTGAATGGCTTATTTTCACCTTCAAATAAA
The DNA here is from genome assembly GCF_903995435.1 of Acomys russatus. Classification (NCBI taxonomy): domain Eukaryota; kingdom Metazoa; phylum Chordata; class Mammalia; order Rodentia; family Muridae; genus Acomys; species Acomys russatus. Next base: position 64,172,398 of record NC_067143.1, on the reverse strand, counting down.
ATTTTCACTTAAAAAATTTTTTCTGTTAAATGTACGATCATCTCTCTGATTGCTCAACAGCACTTTATTCATTCGTCCACTTACTTGTTCACCCAGCTATCCATTCATGCACTGTGTCCTTGTGGCGTGTGAAATGTCCCAGATAGCACAAAGCACCACTTTCAAAAAAAGCATTCAGTATTACAGAGAAACAGAAATCCCTACTTCGACTAGGCCTTGAAGGAGGTACAATGTGTGTATAACTTTATGAAATGGATTTGATCTAGTCTGGGAAATCATGGCTGTGAAAGGGAGACTGGGGGGGGGCGGGTAGAAATGTGGCAGGTGAGGAGGGGGAGGAAGAATATTCTAGGCAGAGGGGCAACCCTTGCAAAGGCCTCTGGCAGCAAGAATAAAGGAGCAAGCCTGACAGGCACTGAGGGGAGTGCGTGTGAGAAGGTGTGGGCAGGGCCAGGCCTGGTAGGGCTTACTTGGGAATTTGATCTTTATCTCAAGATCAGTTGGAAACCATTGAAGTGCTTTAAAGTAGAGAAATGACATGACCAGAGTTGCTCTGAAGTCTCCCTTTGCTGCTCTGTGAAGTCAAACTGGAGGGCAGCCAGTATGAACACAATGGAGTCACTCAGGTGTCTAGAGTGGTACGCTGGACTAGGGGATGCTGGTGAAGATGGAGAGAGATGATGGACTTAAGTGATACACACTTACATCAACAGGTACGGGATGGCTGATCTGGCCTTGGAGCAGAGATGATGAGGACGGTGGCTTCATCTCTCCAGCTTGTGCAGCCATGGGGGTGGAAAGCTCACCCAGTGAGTTCTGAAACACCGGTTGAGGATCAGGTGTGCCTAAGACTGAGAGTACAGTGGGGAGCTGGGCGTCCGAGGACATGGTAGGCAGTCCATCCTGAATGGTGAGTTTGACAAGCCTTGTGGACATCATCCTGGAAGGCCCCTTGTCTGCATCTCTGCTACTCATCAATACTGTGCAGTATTGACTCTGCCTTGTCTCCCCCCCCCCACTCAGCTCAGACCTCTGTAATTATTCCCTGTGTAGTTAAAACAATCCCCTGTATCTCTCCCCTTCACACACAAGACATTTTAAATATCATCTCCCAAAACAGGCCCTCACTGAACTACCCACACCCTAACACACCCTTGCCCTGTTACTCTCTACATCAGGCTCATGGGGTTATTTCTTCTTTAAAAGAAACACTTAGCAACCTGCTGTGTTGGTTTCCTGTGGAAGGGACTAGACATGCACGCCTTGTCCCTGCCAGTACAACATGTAGCCAACCACAAAGGCACAGGTCACCTCCAGCTGGGATTCTAAATGCCGTTCACCCATAAAAGAAGCCTGCGCTCTTCAAACAAATGGGTAGTTCCCAAGCTGGAATAAGAGGGATCAAAATGAGCCCTAACTTCTCGCTACATCAGAAGTACGTGGAAACAAATGGAAAAGAAACAGAACCCAACTTACAACCCACCGACTGACTCTCAGATCACGTGGCCATCAAATTAAAATAAATACAACACTTGGTTCATTCGATGAATTAAGACTATATGAGACCCTAGTGAAGGAAAAAAAGGGAGAAATAGAAGGACAGAGAAAGTGAGTAATCTTTCTCATAACAGAATAACACTAAATATTAAAATTGATGACTTTTAAATTATGGCTGATATATCACTGTAAGTTTGACGGCAAGTATGGTATGCCTATGTTCTCAAAATGTCTCTCCACAAGTCACTCGTTAACCTAAAAAGAGGAAAACAGCAATTTCATTGTGGAAAAATGACGGACGTCACCTGAAGTGAGAGCAGTGCTGGCCTCTGTCACCAGACAAGTCCTAGTCAGCGGCTTGCCAGAGTGAAGACTCTGGAGAACACATTTGCCTGCCCAAAACACACAGGCTGACTCCAGCCCTGCGAGGCACCAAACACCCCCACACCAGTACAGTTCAAAACCAAAAGGTCAAGAGCAATAAAGCAGAGGAGGCTAAGGAGACATGGTAGCAGCATCCACAGATGAGACCAGCAAGGAGGAGGGTAAAGCCCCAAAGATGGTACCGAGGCTGTGATGTAAATCTTTATGGCCAACTTTACTGAAACTGCAATCGGCCAGGAGACTCACTTCTGCACATGTCTGGGAGGAAGCATCCAGGGAGACTTGGCTGAGGACCGAAGATCTCCCTGAATACAGAGGGGGGAGTAGGAAGCCGGATGAGCACATGCATTCCAGCTTCTCTGCCACTGCACCCCCTCGAATCAGGAGCCAAAACATCCTTTCCCTCCATACGTGGCTGTTGTCAAGACTGCCACAGCCATGGGAAAGGTGACTGACACAAGCGCAGATTGCACTAAGACAGGAGCTTGCCCTTTCTCTAAACACACCCTGGAGCACTTAGGGAATAAGGGGGGGGGGGGGGTTGTGTCTCTAATTCATTCTGAGATTGATAAGAAATATGAAAGATGTATATGTGTTCACACACTTAGTAAAAAGGCATAGCATGATGATATATTTATAATCATGAGGAATAAAATATACAAGTAATAAAAATGAATACATAAATGAGAGGTGTGTGTTTTCATGCTATTAGAGAGAAAGAAAAAGCAGAATGGGAAAAAAAAAAACCTTTGTTTAAAGAGGGATTTCTTAACTAGCCTTGCAAATTTTAATTGTTTCAGATGATGTCAAAATTCAAAGTGGCATAAAAAGAGCAAGCACCTAATAGAGACTTGTTGAGTGAATAAGTGAACTCCCATTGGACTACAGCCTTTCAACCGGAAATGCCCGGTGCCTTGCCTGTCAATATGTGAGAGCCCTCTGGATAACTGAGCGTAGCACCGAGGCCCAGTGCCCTCTCCTAGCTCTGCACAGTGCCTCCTGCCTCATTTCTGTCACTACTGGACACTCACACCATAGGCTCCCTGTCATCTAAACCCCGGCCCCAGCTTGCCTCTAAGACAAGCTTAGGGGAGTCTGGGGAGCTGGTTCAGTGGCTAAGCACCTGCCACGCAGGCATGAGGCCCAGGGTTCGGATCCCCAGCACCGCATGAAAGCTAGAAGGCACGGCTACCCACTGCAAACAGCGCTCAGGAGGCAGGGCCATGGCAGGATGCCTAGGGCAAGCTTACTAGCTAGACTAGACAAATGAATACACTCTGGGTCCAGTCACTCAGCAAAGGATGTGGAGAGTTTGAGGAAGACATCCCATGGACACACATGTATACACGTACCTGCACATATATGTATCCATACACATGTGAACACAACATACACAGAGTCACATACACATGCACACAGATACATACATATACACACACATACACACACACACACACACACAGCCTAGCGCCTTAGCACATGCTGGTCTCTCTGCCTAGAAAGTCCACCTATTCGCTTTATGAACCTTACTGTATTTCAGGATGGAGAGCGTGGGTGTTGGCCTCTCCAACGCGCACAGTTGGAGAGGACCCAGCCTGTACAGCCCATGCCCTCAGGTGCCTGTCTTGTCACATGGTCAGATGGTGACTTGGGGCCTGGGGTGCTCCTTTGTCGCTCTGTCTCATGTTTTGCCTGGGTCCTAGCATAACCAAGGGTCTCAATATGACAGACATGAAGTAATGACTCGGTATTAACTGAACTACTAGATTTGTCCCAGAGTTCTTCATAATCCTCATAACACACAGAGCGGTGAGGCAAAGGTGCTATTCTTTTGATTTACACGGGAGGAAGGTGGACACAGGAAAGACAGGAAAACACAGCACGCTCGGAGGCTGAGGAGAACTAGTACTCGCCTCTCTTGCCAGGCTAGCATTCTTTCTTGGAAGTGGATGGGACAGGAAACAGAGGGATTGTCCTTCGGGGTTTGTTTATGCTATGCCAGATGCTAAGTTGCTAACAACTTTGCTGTTCCTGTCATTGCTCCTGTGCTAAGACTCATGCATTTTACAGGTCGGCAAACTGAGACTGGGTATCGTCTCTTTCTGCCTGCAAGGCTTATGCACTTTTCCTCACACATCACCACTGTGTGCTACCCACCTCTGACTCCATTAGGACAGATGCCCTGCACAAAATACTCTATCCCACAACAGGATCTTTTAAACCAGCAAGGGACACAGGCTCACAGTGCTGCTCACACTCTCAGGCCCTGGGCCTCACTTCACCAGGTTTCCAAACCAAGATGTTTGGTATTAAGACTAACCTTCCATTCTCCAGTGCAAACTGAACACTATGCACAATTACTCAGCCAAACTGCTGATGCCCAGACACTGCATCATGCCTGGCAGAGTCCTGTCTGCCAAGAGACAACCCCAGGGGATCTGGGACACCCCAGAGCTTGGCATGAGGGTACCTGGAGCAGGAGTAGGGGAGCTTGGACTGGCGAGATCATGGCACTTTGGTGGAGGCTACATTCCAAGAACAGAGATTGCTCTAGGGATGAGTAAAACCACAGAAGCTCAATGTTGCCTACCCCGTGATGCTGGGTAGGAGATCCTCGCCTGGCCCACGAGGCCTTCCCTATGCACCTTTGTGTCCCAGGGAGGAACTATCCCATTTGAAGTTGGGAAGGCCACGGATGCTGTTTCTCCCTGGTACCAGATAGAGGCAAGCCCCTGACCCCTCCTCTAGTTTACCTGAAGGGGGTAGTTTTTCCTGCTTTCAGGCTTCTAAAACGGGATGGGGGAGGGGAGGAATTCTCTGTCCCACTCAGAGGCCAGTAGCCATCCACTGCAGACTCCAGAGTGACAGACCTGGCAACAAAGTATGTTTGGCTCTGACCTTGGGCTCTGACCTTTGACCCTTGCTGTGCTTCAGTTCCCTTGTATCAAAGATGCAAGCACCCTCTTCGGAAGGTGTCCTAGAAGTCTCGTGAAACCAAAGATTCAAAGAGCCCAAGCTAGAGACCTGGCTTTCACTAGACATTGGGTGTAGGGCATTGTGAGTGGCCTTCGCACTTGCACACTCTGGCATCCTGCGTGATGCTGTCTTGTTGTTTGTAATCCTGCTTCCCTGGCCCAGTGTCAGTGTCAGGAAACCAACAAAGCATAACCAGAAAGAATCCTCAGCGAGGAACAGCCTCCTCCTTGAGGTTACAGTCATCTAGAAAGAAAGAAAGGCGCCAAACCTTCCCCAGCAGCAGGCCCAGGGCACTTCCCCTTTCTCCTTCTGTGGTCAAGCGCTTCTTATACAGTTAGCCTTGAGCACGGGCAAAGGCCACCAACATGGCTGGCTTAGCATGCCTGGAGACGCAGTCACCCACACAGGGCCTGAAAGGTCAGCACCAGGCATTCTAACCACTGCCCTGTGCAAGCACGACCCTGTCGTGGCTTCTTTCCCAAACACAGCAGCCTCTCCAGTAAACTAATCTTTCAGGAAGAATTACAGGTTTCACCAGCTTTGTGATACCCCGAGCCCTGCCCTGAGTCTCTCCCAGTAAGTAGGAAAAATGACTTTCTAACTATCTGACAGACATGGGACCCCTTCGGGAAAAAGAGATGGGGCTGAACACCATCCTGTAGCCTCCAGACCAAGGGGAGGAGGCAAGATAACCCTTCATGGGCCCCTGCACACTCTGAATCACTCCAAGCTCTGTCTCTACAGGGCCTCAGTCACGCAGAGGGAAGCAGGGCTCAGACCCAAGAGACACAGACCTCCTAGCAAAGCCCTGGGCAAGGCAGGGTCACATGGGGAAGGGGCAGTCATGGGGCCATGGCCAGGTTTAGGGCAAGGATCAAACCCCTTTGGGCACCCAGACACTAGGCCTTTTGAGACACAGAGGGGCTGGCAGCTGAAGCCCTCAGAGCAGGGGAGCCGATCAATGCCCCAATTCATTCTAGACAATCCCCATTGTCTGACCCAGCACAGAGATTGCTATTATCTCCATCAACCACTAGGGAGAAGAGCCCCAAACAGGGCTACCAATCAGAGCTCAAGCACCACAGAAGTCACAATTAAGACATAGGGATTACAGTTTAGATGAAATATTTCTTTTAGATGAAATATTTCCAACTGGGGATGTCTCAAAAAAAAAAGATGAAGAAAAAAGAAAGAGAAGAAAAGAAAAAATTCCAAACAACTGTGTCTTCAATCTTCAGAGACTAACAGAATTCTTGATTAATGGTTGTTCTTTTATTTTTTTTTTTTTTTTTCATTTTTTCTATAAAGGATAAGGGAATTTACAATTAAAGAAATGTAGTCTATAAAGATATTAAAGTAGAAATCAACGCTCAAGGAATGACTCTTATTGACTTAATAGAATGGAGCACTCTGATGCCAGAGTGAGAAGGGAAAAGACTTCCTTCTCTCCTCCACAGGCAGCCACTGTTTATCCATCTCTTAAGGTCAGGTCTAGGATTGGACCAAAGGAAAGACAGAGCCTGTGGACCACTCTGGAAATGATAGAATCTGTGTCCTTTCCTATTTCAACAGACTGGGAGGTCAGCCTTTAGGCCGGATTACAAAAGCTGTCCTCCCTGACTTCCCAACCAAAGAAGCGCACGGAATCTGGACACATGACAGAAACCCATGAAGAAGAGAGTGGCAGAAGGCTCTAGAAGTCATAATGAGGTACCAGCCCCTGGCTTTGGGGGCACTCAGCGTCCCAAGCACTGCTATCTATCAGTGCCCCTAACGGTCTCCACGTATCTGCTGAAAGAGGGAGAGGGGGTTGCGAAGGCTGTCTCCCCTGCAGCTGCAGGCAGGGTGCCCGAAGCCTAAGAACAGAAGCAGTGGGTCCCGTCCCACTCATCACACCACCCCCAGCCCAGTCCCAGCATCTGGGCTCTTCTGCAGCAGGAACAATCTAAGCTATGAGCTTGAGCCTGGAGCAAGCTACAGGAGCTGAGGCTCACTCACATCCTCGCCTAGCCCATCCCACCTGCTGAGGCTGGCCTCCTCTACAGGAGCAACTGCTGTGTCTCAGACCCAGACCTTAAGGTCAAAGAGTGCTCTGTGTCTGGGCCCATGGACAGCCGGAGTGCAGATGAGATGAGATGCCCAAAGGCATTATATCACTTCCTGCTTTAATCCCCAGCCAAAGCCCCCAGGGGGAAGTATTCCCCTATGGAGGCCAGGCTTCTGAAACCATTTTTCAGGGATGACCAAAGAAGTGAAAAAAGGGGAGGTGGGAATCTGTGCACTTATGTACACAGCCAGGATCAACTCAAGGCTATGTACATGAGTGCATACTGCATACATGCCGTTTGCCATGGGTATACAATCTGTGTGGACTGTGGCTGTATTGAGAGTGTCTCCTGTTCCCCTGTCTCTTCTCCTGGTTAGGAAAGTGTAGTTCTGCTCCTGGTGCCATGAAGTAAGGTCAGTCAGATCCCATTCACTCTGATATCGGATGGAAGCTTTGAGCTCCCATGTGGCCCAAAGCGCTGAGAAACCAAAGCTGCATGACCTACAAGCGGGACACCTCAGTTAAGGACAACTGTCAGGGACAAGTTGGGTCACCCTAGAAAGTGTGAGTCCAGGTATCAATTGTCTGTATCCCCACCTTCCCCCTCTACTTCTATCTCTCACTCACATCCATCATCCACACTAGCACTGGCAGGTTCTGTTCCTTTAGACACCTTCCTGTCCCGGTCACGGCTAGACCCACCTGTGTGCATGCTTCAAAACACACACACACACACACACACACACACACACACACACGCATGCACACACAAGCCCACACTAGAAAATTCCACATGCGGACATCCCAACCTAGACATATTCCCTCTCACTGACACTCCTACTCTCACAAGCCCTCACACTGACATAATCACACCGGCTATCCTAGAAGTCACAACTATGCTAGCATCTCCCCCCACTCCACCCCCAGCCCCTGAATCTAGCCACAGGAGCTAGCCATCCCCTCTGCTTACTTACTCTGAGCTTTCAAGGCAGAAAGCCGGTGTGTGCAGAGGCCAGCCGTGGGCGGCAGCTCACAGCAGCTAGAACTCCCGAGGCTGGGTGCAAAGTGGCCGCGGGGGCCGGCACTGCCTGAGGCCGCCTGCTGCCCCCACCCCCAATCCCAGATTCTTCCCTTGCGGTGCGCACCAGCCAAACGTTTGTCCCGCGCCAGGCACCGTGGCCTGCGAGGCTCCGCTGGGGCGCGAGGGCTATTTCGGAGCCCCTGGCCACGGCGGAGACCGCGCGCTGTCATCTGTGGGAACTCTGGAATGAGAACGTGGTCGAGTCTAATTAGAGACCCGGCTCACCCCTGGGCTGGGCCATCACCCGGAGCCACTAGAGCCGGCCAGGCGGGGGCGCCCACATCTGTCCCGCATGCCAACATCTGGAGAGGGGAAAGGACTGAATCGGTTTCCTGGAGCGGAAAAAGAACAAGGAGAGATTTGGGCGCAATTTGCATCCCTGAGGAGGGCGCAACCCCACTGAGCAGCCCCAAATGCCAGGAATGCGACTGGGTTGCGCATTGGCAGGTGCTTCCCTTTGGAAACTTAGTCTCTTAAGTCACCCTCCACATCGCAGACCTGCCAACAAATGACAGGGGGTGTTGATGTGACATCTCCCCTCCCCACCTTGCCCTCACCCCTGGGCTCCATGTCAAATGGCTAAGTCCACAGAAGTCTGGTACAATCCCAAAAGCTCTGGAATGCTACATTTTTAGACTGAAAGGAAGCTTCTAGTTCATTCCATTCGATGCCTTCTACCCTCTACCTTAGTAGATTGCCAAAAAAAGACAGTTCTCCACCCAGGCCCCTGGCAGGAGGTTTGCTCTGTTCAGGGAAGGGAGGCTCAGTGCTCCCTCCACTCCGGGGTCTTGTGTCCTGAGCTGCTCCGGTCCTGCTGAACGCTCTGGCTCCTTGCTTCAGGCTCCGGGTGGCGCTGCCGCAGCCTGGCCTTGGCTATTCCACGGCTTTGACATCACATCACCCACCTCCCCTCGCTGGGGCCTTACAGCTGCAGGCCGCCCAGTCATTCCCAGGACAAGCCAGTGTCAATTCCAGTCGGCTTCGATCCAGACAGCATGGCTTTGGCCCTAGTCATGTGAAAGGACTTCAGTCCCATATCCGAGGGTCTCCCTGGAATGGGACTGGGGTCTCTAGGCGACATTGGCTGGGTGCTGACATACATCACACCTTCCTCAAGTGGGCAGTGAGCAGAATCTTCTTTACATGTGCTAAGGGGTATGCAAATAACCAGGACTCTGTCCTCCCTCTTCTACCTATGTACCAGCTACATCTGAAGCATGTCACCCAGCTGCTCTGAGCTTTACTTTGTCCGTACTTATGATGGGGTCACAACCATGCCTGTCTGCTCATAAGGCTCTCTCAGAGCCTGAAAGCTCAGGGATTTGAAATAACCTGGAAGGCTAAGGTGGTTTGTCACATGTCACAAGTGAGGCTTCGGTCTTAAACAGCATTCCTGTTAGCAAGAGGCCTCAGAGGGCTTTTATTTCTGAAACTGGATCCAATCTTGTACCTATATTTGAGAGTAAAAATCATCACTTGGCTTGCTACATGTACTCATGAGGAATTTGTTGCTAAAGCTATAACCCAGTTCACACATACATGCACATCATATACACAGAGAGACACATACATACACAGATACATGTACACCTTACACATGCATGCACACCATACACAGTGTGAGAGACACACACACACACATATAGAAACACATGCAAACACCACATACATACACAAATACACACAGACACATACGCACATATGTATACATACATACACACCCATAAATGCACATAGACACCAACACACATACATACACACAAAGACAGACACCCAAACACACATATATAAACACATACATATGTATAACATACATACATGTACATTTACACAGAAACATACAAGTATACACATGGCATGTATATATAATACACATAGACATACATGAACACATAAGGCACATGTGTTCCCACATACATGCACACAAATGCATGCACACATGCACACTCACACATGTATGCACAGAAATGCACACATGCACACTCACACATGTATGCACAGAAATGCACACACACACACACACACACACACACACACACACACACACCCTTCCCAGATACCTACAACACAGCACAGCCTCCTGGACGCCTGGGCTCCCCATAAGGCCCAGTTGCCTGGACCCTGTCGGGCCGCATCTCCATCCCCTGGGGAGCGCCTCATGGTTACAGTCTGGACTGCAGTGATTCAGGCATTCTTACAGAGGTCCCAGTGAAGGCCTGTGAGTCAGAGCTAAGGCTGGTGAGACCTTCAAGGCTGCTCAGGACTGAGGCCGCCCCCAGGAGCTCAGAGTTAAGGAAGCCTCCCTTGTGCCCCTCCCTCTATCTGCTTGGCTTCCCAAGTGTTGACCTGCTTAATTCTTAATGGAAATTCCATCCGCTGCGCAGGCTTCAGCTGGCTCTGGGAGCTCAGGCACAAACCAGCAGCAAACCCCACCCAGGGAGAAGGGAGCCTGCCTGGCCATATAAGCACATACAAATATTCACATGCATGTGGGAAGAAACATTCACAAAGCCAGAGTCTTCCCCAAGCACAGCCATGCGCTAGAGGCAAGCAGGAGTCTAGTCACTGAAGCATGGTACTCGGGCCTTCTGCTTTGTCCCAACAGCACCCCGTTCAGTATCATTCCCATTTTGCACACAAGGAAACTGAGGCAGGGGACTCAAGCAGCTCATGTGAGGCATGAGGAAATCAGCCAGCACACGAGCACCGGGAGCTGTGGGAAGAGAAACACACCAGCTGCATGTTGCCACCGCGGTAACTTTTTACAGATGTCATCCCCATCACAGAGACGGGGAGCGGGCAGCGGGCAGCGGGCGGCTTACACTGTCCGTCCGTCTGGCCTCATAGCTGGTGATATAAAGGGCATGGTGACTTGAATGTGAAATATCTTTCACAGGGTCTTGTGGTCTCCATCTGTGGTGCTGTCTGGGGAAGCTGTGGGAGAGAAGCAGGTTGTTAGAGGATAAGACCTATGGGTTACAGCCCCACATTCAGCCAGCTTGCTCACTCCAGCTCTCTGCTTCCTGGTCTGCAGAGATGACTGTGAGGAAGCCTGACCCCACCTGCTCCTCAGGGCCTTCCCCACTATGGCAGACTGCACCTTCAAACCAGGAGCCAAAACCAATATTTCTTCTCTTAAGTTGTTTCTTGATGGGTTTTTGGTGACAATGACAAGGAAAGTGACTAACAGAAAGGCGCAGAGATGTTCATGGGAAACCATGTGAGTTCACGGGAGACAACACACACACACACACACACACACACACACACACACACACACACACACACACACACGGAATCTTGGATTTTTCCAGAGCTGCATCAGGCAACTGTCTGATCCAGCCTGCCTGCAGGTCCTTCTCCTCCCAGAGGCTTGCATGTTACTTCTTGAAGCACAAGTTCACACCCAAGTGGATAAAAGACTTGAGGTTTACAATCTACTCAGCCATGTCCATAGCCAATGCCCAGGCTCGGTCTGACTCCTGCTTTCCCTACATTCTCTGTCTAGTCTCTGAGAGAAGACCCAGCTCTACCACATCTCTTTGATTAAGTCACAAGGAGCCCTCAGAGAACATGAGCATGAGAAACAGAGGAGGCCCACGGGAGCCGGCAGCATGGCAGAGGAACACCAGCATCCTTTTTCCAGCATCCTTTGAACACAGCCTCGCTCCAGAGAGATGGGAGAGAGAAGGGAGGGCTCATCAACGAATCAGGCAGCCAGTAGAGTGCTGTGCCTGAAGAGCTGAGGGAAGGCGGGCATACACACAGAAGGCAAGATCAGTCGGTTTCAGAAGTTCAGGAATGTGGGCACGGCCTGAAGTTTCCCTGTTACACTAGCAGCATCTACAAACTGGGCAAGAGATGTGTCCTCCCAAGCACCCCAAAAATCATGCCCAGGAGGGCCTGAGGGTGACTCCGCATGGCAGCCTAAAGAGGGGTTTGTAACCCTCGGTATCATTTATCTAGTTACTCTGACCAGACATCTAAAAAAGTATCTCAGGGGAAGGTGGGTTGTTTTGGCTCACAGTTTGAAGGGATGCCGTTTATTGTGGTGCAGTAGGCTGACTAGAGGGATCTGCTCACTGTGGTGGGAGCTTACAGCATGGCAGAAGCTGGTCCACACTGTGGCAGCAGCGTGCAGTTGGCATTCCTCCCCTTCTCACATCTTGACAAGAAAGCTAGCTGACATGAGTGGGACCAGGCTCCCCCCCAAAAAAACTCAAGCCCCACCCCTTCTAACCTATTTCCTCTAGGGGGGCACCTCTTAAAAGTTCTACAGTTTTCCAAAGACAGTGATATCAGCTGGGGGCCAAGTATTCAAACACATGAGGCTATGGGGGGCCTGTCAATTCAAGCCACAACAGCCCTACAATCCGAGCAGGAAGTGCGATGGTGCAGGCTGTGGCTCTGGGAATGGAGGAGTAGGCCCAAGAATTTACATGTCTGAGAAATTCATTTGGAGACTACACTTAAGAACCACTGCCTCCTAGAACAAGAGAAAGTCAGTGGCCAGATCAGCTCAAATCTAAATTTCCAGCCTACCTCCCAGTCTTGAGGACAGTTAGTCCCTTCCTTTATCCAGCCATCTTGCCAGCTTCCAAGTCACCCATGTCGACAGCTGGTGGATTTTCCTGGGCTCGCCAATGACCTCTGTGTTTCAGCATACCTCATGGCAAACATAGTGTCTTCTACTCTGTCCTCCCTCAGCACAGAGAAGTTACCAGGATGAGGAACTTGCACAGAAATGGCTTTGGACCAGACAGGCTTTCAGGACTGGAGACAGAGATATCGGAAGGTTATCTTCCAATGTAGGGATGCTGCTCTGCATCCAGGAAGGATGGAGGGACAAGTACACACAGAGGACAGAGAGAAGTGCACATGGACACAGAGTCCCAGACAGGCTAGAATGGACACACAGATACCAAGGAAATCTGGGTTCCCTCTTGGAGTTCCTGATCTCATTAGTAAAAGAGAATTTTTAAAAAAATTTAAGAATGAACTCAAGAGAAGTTTGGAACTGATTGATTAAAATGGAATGAGCTAAGGGTTGAGACAAAGTTATAGTATATAAATGCAGGGTTATTGCAAGCAGTAGGGGAGAGAAAGGGAGAAAGAGAGACGAGGCAGGGGCAGAGAGAGAGAGAGACAGAGAGACAGAGAGAGAGAGAGACAGAGAGAGAGACAGAGACAGAGACAGAGAGAGAGAGACAGAGAGAGAGAGACAGAGAGAGAGACACAGAGAGAGACAGAGAGAGAGACAGAGTGAGAGAAAGAGACAGAGACAGACAGAGACAGACAGAGACAGAGAGAGACAGAGAGACAGAGACAGAGACAGAGAGAGAGAGAGAGGTGCATGCAGAGAGAGAATAGAGCAAAGGAGAGGGAAAGGAGGTGGAAGGGAAGGAGAGAGAGATCAAAAGGGCCAGGAGGAACCAAAATATCAGAATTATGTAGTGAGTCTCCGTGGTAGGGGAAGCCCCACCCCTAGGTAGAGGGCAGGGTGTACACGCCCTGCCTCAGGTAGGGACCTTACAGGGACAATTTTATTAAAGTTGTTGAAGAAGAAGAAGAAGAAGAAGAAGAAGAAGAAGAAGAAGAAGAAGAAGAAGAAGAAGAAGAAGAAGAAGAAGAAGAAGAAGAAGAAGAAGAAGAAGAGGAGGAGGAGGAGGAGGAGGAGGAGGAGGAGGAGGAGGAGGAGGAGGAGGAAGAAGAAGAGGAAGAGGAGGAGGGGGAGCACAGGGCAGGCAATCTGTAAATCTCCACAGCTTCTCTGAGAACAGTGGATGAGAGAAGGGTAAAAGCAATGCCATCTGAGCCACCAGCGGGGAGGATGGCCACATGGCAGCCACATGGGGAGAGGGGCTTTAGAGAAAGGAGTAAAGTAACTCCAAAGTGTGAGAAGAGGCATACATAGGCTCTGGCCAGCATCCAAAAGAGACAGAAAACAAATTACAAGTTTATTCAGAAAGATGGGCAGAACAGCCGAGACCCATGGCTGTGCTGGAGAGGCTGTGTTAGGGACAGGAATCCTGAGAAGGAAACATCTATCTCACTAAAGCAATAATTATTCCTCTTCTTTCCTTGGCATGGCCTGAGGTGGACCCACCTTCCTGACCCTTGACCAGGTCATTAGCCCTGCCAAGTTACAATGTTAGGCCGGGTCCAGTGTTCTGTTCTCTTGACCATAAGGTGTTTTTCTCTAAAGGGCCTTTGCTGTTCTAGCAGCCCATCAGTCTTCCCAGCCTGGCTCTGCACTTTCTCAAGAGGGAGAGATTGCCCAACTTGACCTGTAATTCAATTAGAAGGGAGAAGACCCTCTAAAGTCTCTGCCCTGGATGTAATAATTCTGAAACCTAGGTCTCCTCAGAGGCTCAGAGTCATCAGGTGGATAGTGATCTGGGTCCACATCCACCCCTCTTTGCAGTGGGGAGGACGATAATTCTCTTACAGGCAGAGCTCTGAGTCCAAAGAGCAGCTGCTTAGATTTCTAGGTTCTTGCATCTCAAAACAAAGACTTGGACAAGGGTCATATGGATAGTGATAGAGAGAGAGAGAGACAGTGTATGGAGAAAAAGAATAGAAAGGAGGAATGGAGGGACAGAAGGATGGGGGGACAGAAGGATGGGGGGACAGAAAGATGGAGGGAAAGAAGGATGGAGGGACAGACAGAAGGATGGAAGGACAGAGGGGGAAACTTCTGAGAAAGAAAGAGGGCCTTAGCGCTAGAACAGAAGCTTGGTAGGCTTGGTGAGCCCTAAAAGGAGCCATTTCACATTGTCTTCTCTGGGAACCACCTCTCCAGACTGCTTTGTTATAGCCTGGTGCTGGGTTTTTCAATCTGTTTGAGCTCTCTCTCTCTCTCTCTCTCTCTCTCTCTCTCTCTCTCTCTCTCTCTCTCTCTCTCTCTCTCTCTCTCTCTCCCCCTCCCTCCCTCCCTCCCTCCCCATGCCTTAACCTCCTGTGCCAGGATTTCACATTCTTAGCTGGAACTTGGCAATGGTAGGAGTATTTATTTACACCACAGACCTGGGCAAATACTGCTTAGTCTACTCTGTTTAGTTATGCTTTGGAAAGCCTGTTATTAACCACTTACTGGCTCCATATTGGGCATGCAGGTCTCAGTTCTCAAGTATCCCATACAATTCTGATGAAGGCTTACTTTGAGAAACAAGGATCTACAAAGACATTCTATCTCAAATCATCCATCTGACTGATAGGGAAATTGAGGCTTGGTGAGAGGAAACGCCTTGGCCAAGGTCACTGTGGTAGGCCCTTTGTATGACCAGGGCAGTGGGTGGGGCTGATGGTGGTCCCTGCGTGTCTGACTCCAAAGCTCTGGAGTGAGGCCTGAGAATCTGCCTGTCCAATGCAATCCAGGCCCTCTCTGAAAAACACCACTGCAGAGTTACATATTTGAGTGAGCATTTCCCATATGGCATACTATCTAAGAGCAGGGCATAGTGGATGAAAGTGAAAATGGCAGGTATCCTGGGTTCTTCTTTTCATGAACTGGCTCTGTGTCTGCAGCTCAGAGGATGAAGGGTAAAGCTGTGCTTTAACAAGCCTTCCAGGTAAGTCTGGTGCCCACTAAGCTCTGAGGGGCTCTGCTGTAGCAGGAGGGACTTGAGGGACTGTAGCTTTCACCTCATAAATAATGGATCAAAAGTGGTTCAGGTCAGAGAAGAAAGACCCACAGAGTGCAAAGCCAGCACATACAGCCAGGCCCACTTCTTCCTACCGAGGTTCTTTAACCCTGTGTTACTAGGCAAATCCTACAGGCCAAGCAGTGGCCATGAATCCTAAGCTCTGACACACAATATATTCCCCGGATATCTAAGGGCAATGCCTTTCAGGAAATAGCAGGAGCACATGAGCAACCAGGAACACAGGAAATGCTATTTCTGACTGTCTTGATGCATACTGAGGGGCAGCTAGGTGGACCTTCCCTGGCCTTTTCAATTGCTCTGTTTGGTCTGGGGACAGCTTCAGGTGTCCTGATTCTAGAAGTTACTTTGGTCTCACTAACACTAAATCCAGCCTTTCTCATGTTCCCTTGGTCCAGGGGAAAAGGCAAGGTGAGGATAACTGAAGTGACGAGGTCAGCTTGGGGACGGGGAAAAATAACAATAAAACTAACAACCACCATCCTGACATGTACTCACTTCTTCCTGTAGATCAGCCCCATCTGTAATACACACTTTCTGTATGTTAGCTCATTGAATGTATATGTATGTTTATAGATAGGTAGATCAATCTATTGATAGATGATAGATAATAGCTAGATTGATAGATAAATAGATAATAGACTGATAGATGATAGAGAGATGATTGATAGATAGATGATAGATTGATAGATGATAGATAATAGATTGAGAGATGATAGATAGATGATTGATTGATAGATGATAGATAGATAATAGATAGGTTGATAGAGGATAGATTGATAGATAGATAGATAGATAGATAGATAGATAGACAGATAGACAGACAATAGAAATAAGCATGAGTTAGACATTTACCAAATCTAATTATGAAAGTATTGCTAGCTCTGCATTAGAGAGACGGAAGCAGGCCGAGAAGTTAACTTGCCCTTCCAAGATCACATCCGTGGAAGATGAGGGATTCAAACCCAGGTCTGCTTGGTTCTGGGCCCTGTGTGTTTCACTGGGCCAAATTCACTAGGGACAGGAGGACATGCACCTGCTGATGAGAGGGAGAAGATGATGCGGGAAGAGTGGGAGAGAAGTCTGATTTGGGTTTATTTAACACTTCTGTTGGTGCCTATAAATTGCAAACACTGGGTCTCTGTGCATTTTCATATACAAATGCCACACATTTTGTTCATATTTTCCTCCAGTGCTCTTTTTTACACACCCTTGATCTCCATGCTTGTCCTCAATAGTTTTCCTTATAGTTCCTATGTCTTTACCCTAGATTTTTGAAAATGAAAGAAAATGGTCCTAATTGTATTTCTAAGCCTGGTTTATCTTGCTTAACATGATTTGCAGTTCCATTTATTTTCCAATTTGAGACATCATTTTTTTCTTCCTTAAGGCTGAATGTGTACTATATTTTCTGGATAGTCATCTGGGTTGGTTTCATAATCTGGCTATTGTGAATAATTATCACAATAATCACAGCTGTGCAGGTGTCTCTGTCGTGTGCTCACATAGACTCCTTAGGCATATGTCCAGTAGTGGCACACCTGGATCAAGTGTCAGTTCTATCTAGAGCTTTTAGAGGAACCTCCATGCTGACTTCCAGGTAACTAGACTGTGCATTCACACTAACAGTACACATGGCTTCCCTCACCACCACCTCCCATGTCCTCACCAACATTAGTTGTCTGCTTTCTTCATGGTGGCCATTCTGAGTAGAAGAGATGGAATCTCAAAGTAGGTTTGATTTGCATTTCCTTAATGAGGAAGATCTAGGGGAGCTTGGGAAATAAAGGACAGAAGGCATGTGGCTTGAGAGGTCAGGTAGGAGCAACTAGGCATCTCTCCCCAGAGAAAAATGGTGCATGCCTTTAATCTCAGCACTCAGGAGGCAGAGGTGGGTGGGTCACTGTGACTTTGAGGCCAGCCTGGTCTACAAAGCAAGTTCAGGACAGCCAAGGCTACACAGAGAAACCCTGTCTCAAAAACAAAACAACAACAAAAGAATGGCAAAAGGGCTTCTTCTTCTTCTTGCTTGGGAAAACACCAAATGGCAGCTGATGCCAGGACAGCAGGAGGGTCCAGAGGACCAGGGGCCCAGGGGCCCAGGGTTAGGAGGCCCCAGCAGCTTCCACAGAGGATTCAGGAGCAGTCTTAGGGGCCCCGGTTATGGTCCTGGCCATGGCCATGGTCTGTAGCGGCTTGGGGGCTCATGGAGGTAATGCTGAAGACAAGGACTGGATCCCTGTCACCAAGCTGGGCCACCTGGTTAAGGACACAAAGATCAAGTCCTTGGGGGATATTTATCTGTTCTCCCTTCCCATTAAGGACCCAAGATTATTGACTTTTCCCTGGGAGCATCCCTGAAGGATGAGGTTCTCAAGATCATGCCAGTGCAGAAGCAGACACGGGCTGGCCAATGGACCAGGTTCAAGGCTTTTGTTGCTGTTGGGGACTACAATGGTCACATTTGGTCTTGGTGTTAAGTGCTCCAAGGAGGTAGCCACTGCTATCAGGGGGATCATCCAGTTAGACCAGCACTATTTGTTAAAGACATTATCTTTTTTCCATTGTTTGGATTTGGTTTCTTTGTCAAAAAAACCAATGCCCATAAGTGTATGGGTTTATTTCTGGGTCTTCTATTCGATTCCAGTGATCAACCAGCCTATTTCCATGCCAGTACCATGCTGTTTTTATTACTGTTGCTCTATAGTACAGCATGAGATCTGGGATGGAGATTCTTCCAGAAGTTATTTTATTGTACAGGATTGTTTTAGCTATTCTGGGTGTTTTGCTTTTCCATATGAAGTTGAGAACTGATCTTTCAAGGTCTGTGTCTCTGTCACTTTTTTACTTTGGAAGCTGCTAACTTACATTTCTGGCTTACTCGGGTAATTAAATTTTATTCCTTCTTAAGTCTCTGATGGGGTTGAAGACCAGATAGTTTTACAATTAAGCTTAGTTGTTTAGAGGTTAAGATATTTTTAGGTCTATCTAGATGTTTTAGTGATAGAGATGAGATATGATAGATATTGATTTACATTCAGAATTTTAGACTCAGCAAGATAGGAAAGATGTTTTCTTCAAGGTTGCCAAGTACAAATAGCCAACACACTATGAATGTAACATTTATATAATTCCTGATTGTTAGGTGGTTCTTCTTGATGTATGTAGTTTATTGTATTTATATGTAATAATATAAATGTATATGTTTAAAAAGAAAAAGAAAACATGAAAAGAAAAAAAGAAAGAATAGCAAAAGGAAAGCCTGTGGGGGCAGCCAACTAATATCTGATGTGGTTTAAGGCCCACTCCATGAGATGGACCCACATCCAATGCTGTTTGGGCGACCAAGAATCTGAGACTAAGTAGTCTAAGGAACAACTGAGTCCTGATGACGTTCTGCTTGCAAAATGCATAGCTCAGTGCCTTGCTAAGCAATCATCAGAAAAACTTCCTCCTGCAGCAAATGGGAACAAATTCAGAGATCTACAGCCAGACACTATGCAAAGAGCGAGACACCTCAGAATACGCAGTCCTAAACAGTGTCTCCATCAGCTCCCTGTCCACGGGGCACAAAGAGTGTAAGAGCCAGAGGCGATGGAGGACACCAAGGAACCAAAGCACCTATGAGCTCACAGAGACCGAGGCAACATGCACAGGGCGTGCATGGGTCTGCACCAGGTGGGGGCCT